>NC_077223.1:100723534-101096890 GCF_024763615.1 Phlebotomus papatasi
CTAAATTCAAAGTAATTTTTCTCAAAAACGGCATTGTGCAAGTTAATGAAATTTTAGTATATTGTAGTCCAGTCTAAGACGTTTCCAAAATGGTGCGTATGTGCGCTGTGGTTTCAATAGAACCGGAGATATGAGGGGTCAAAGTTTACGAAATTCAAAAAATCATATCTCCGGTTCTATGTGACCGATTTTGATGAATGAGGGCTTAAACGAAAGATCTCACCAAATGCTACAACTTTCTAGAATATTTGAACTTCGTGGGACCAACACCAGGGGCGCCACAGTCGAAAAACCAATTTCAATATCACATAACCTTAATTATCTCGACTGTCGCTAAACCGATTTTGATGATTACTTCGACATAATTATAGAGGACATTTGTCTCTACATTTCGTCCATACATCATTTTCCGGTCAGACTACGCTATCACTCCGATTTTGCCGTTTAAGTGTGAAAAAAATGATTTTTTCCATAATAACGCTTTGAAATCACTCAGATGCCAATTTGACTGCCTCTACTCCACCAAGACACTTAAAATAGGGTTTTAAATGGAAAGTCCCGCAAAATACAACAATTCTTTGATTTAGTTGAAGTTCAACAAATGAACACTTGGGGCACTCTGGATGAAAAAACGAGTTAAGAAACAAAAAACCTCGATTATCTTGGCTTCTGAGTAATCGATGAGATCATTTTCTATGGAAAAATTATAGAGAACATTCTGGTCTACATTTCACCCATATAACACTTTTCTGTCAGTTCATCCAAATCCTTGATATTTTGGTTTAAATACAAAATTTGTATAATTTCACGAATTTGATTCAAGATAACTGAATGGCGTCTCCCAACTTCAGCTCTAAATCGAATTTGCATGCACTCCGAGTTAGCTCACGTTAAGAATCTCACCTACATAAGCCGGTTAGGATTATCTGTCCCTTTTGCTATCCAATTCTAAATACTTTGAAAATTTTGATATTCGATTCTAAACGCTTCGAAGGTTTCGATTGCTGATTTTAAAAGCTTAGAAGATCTTGATAACTGATTTTGAACAATTCGATATTCTAAAAGCTCACTCTGAACTCTTCGAAGATTTTGATATCCGTTTCTCAACGCTTCGAATTTTTTTGTATCCGATTTTAAACGCTCTATCAATTTTAACATCCGATTGCAAATGCTTCAAAGAATTTCATATCCAATTCTAACCTAAATAATTCGAAAACTTTAATAGTTTTTTTCCTTAAACCTATCAAAACCATTCATGTCTGATTTTAGACTATTCGAAGATTTTAATGGCTTACTCTAAAGATCTTGGTATCCGATTCTAAATACTTCGAAGATTTTAATATCCGATACTAAATCCTTCGAAGACCTTCATATCCGATTCTAAACACTTCATAAATTTAAGGCATTTTAGGATCCAATTCCAGAAGCTTAGATCTGGTAGTGATGTCAGTCGGCAGCCGCATCTAAGCATATTCGAGGAGAAATACATTAAATAGAAAATTGAATTGAATTAAAAGAATTTTACATTAAATTCTAAACACTCAAAATTCTAAACGATTTGAAAAATAAATACTTTTTTCCTAAACCCTTCACGATCTTGATATTTAATTCTACATTATTCGAAGATCTTATTAGCTTACTCTAAACGTTTAGAAGATTCAATATCCGATTCCAAAGACTTCATAGATTTCAATATCCGATTATAAACGGTTTGAATATCTTAAAATTTGATTCAGATTTTTTAAAATTGATTATGAAAAGCTTCGAAGAATTTTGATATTCGATTTTAAACGCTCGTAATCGTAAATGACTCGAAAATTGCAATAGTTGTGTCTTAAACCTTCTACGATCTTAGTAACTTATCAGTTCCAACGTTCAACTCCAAAACCTTAAAAAAAAATTAAATCTAGAAATATTGGTTTCAGAATTGCAAATCTTGATGTCCACAAGGTTTGTGTCTTGGATTTCAAGATTCCAAGACATTTGACAGATTTGACATCTT
Organism: Phlebotomus papatasi; assembly: GCF_024763615.1. Lineage (NCBI taxonomy): Eukaryota > Metazoa > Arthropoda > Insecta > Diptera > Psychodidae > Phlebotomus > Phlebotomus papatasi. The sequence goes on from NC_077223.1 coordinate 100,725,537, forward strand.
GATCTTGATTTTTTGATTTCAGAATACCAAAATCTTGAAATTTTCTTGATCTTGATCTTGATATTGGTCTCAGTATTGAAGCCATTATTTAATTTTTTTTTTTAATATTTTTATTGTTATTTTTAATTTTATGTATTTCTCAATTTAATTTCTTGTTTATAAATTCTAGTGTCCACAATTTTACAAAGTTTGTAAAAAAAATATATAGTAAATATTTCCTTTTTTTGTTTTATCCGTCACGAGTGGATTATAAAAAACGAAATGAAGATTTTAAGATTATTTAGAACAAGTTTAAACTAATCTTTGAGTTACACCCCAGTTCTAATAATCATTTAGCATTATGATTCTTTAAAATTTGGATAAAAAAGATATTCCACTAATCTTGCACTTGAAACTTTATGTCGTTCTTGTCCCACCTTCCCCTATATTGGGGTAAATGATGCTTGGGGAAGAAAAAGGTGTGCAAAAAAGGAATTTTGGAAAGGGAAATTCCTCCGAATCAAATTGCAAAGCATCGGTGGAATTTCTAAAGACAATTTAACATACCAAAATGTAACACAAACACAATTGCTCTTACCTCCTCCAATTCCTCAAAATACGCTTTAATCAGGCATTTCAGCCTTTTACTATTGTTAGCAATTTGGAGAATATCCTCTGGCAGAGTGATGTTATCCTTCAATAGTGCCACTGTGACCTGAGGGAGAATTGTAATTGTGGGTGGTTTCTTTCACCTGCTAAAGCATAAGGACATAAGGATCGTGGGAATGGGCTGGGAATTTTGATTGGTACATCCAAAAGGGAGAAAGCAATTAATTGTCTTTGGCAATAATTGCTCCTAATGGTGGAAATATTTTCCTGCCTAGAGATGTGTGCGTGTGTTGCTCTAAAACCCTTATCATAATATGGCTTTTAGCTTCTGAAAAGAACACCCTTAAAGTTTGTCAAAGCTTTTTGCGTAACTCAGATTAAATCTAGGGAACATTTTCAATGCCCAATGGTTGCCCTAAGATAGCTAAAACAATGGTGTTAATTACTTTTGCAATGTATCTTGAGAAAAATCTTGTCAAAAACTTTCTGTGGGATTAAGTCAAAAGCATAAGATTAATCATCTAAGCCACATTTATTAAAATGTCAGATTCTTCTTTGGAGGATGAGGACGCATTGATTGTGTAAAGGTCGAACCTTTTGTTGTATTTTATTTATGTGGAAATCCTACAGAATTTTATATAAATTAAGATAATTCAACAAATTTTCTTATTAATATCTTTCTTTAGGGCTTATTCAACCTTTGAAGTGTGTAGGGTAAAATTGTAAAAACAAAATCTGAACATAACAGAATATTTAAAAAAAAAGAAAAACTCACAATGGAAGGGAAAAAGGTGAAATTAATAAATAAAATAAGAGATATTTATAGATAATTATAAATAAAAAATTCAAAAATTATTATAATGAGTTCATTTTTTCAAAAGTTTGGAATATCTAATGGACTGCTCAATAGGGGGGATTTTTTTCCTATTTTTAAATGGAACTGAATTGAGGAAATCATTGCATTATGATAAGCCTCCATTCCTTTTGAAAATAGGAGAAAAAAGCTCAATTTCAAAAGTACCCCATTTCAAGGGTACCCCCTTTTCCCCTATAAGAATTAATGTTCAACATGGTAAATTAGGAAGAACCTATTAAAAGTACGTTTCATATCAGTTACTAAAAGTTTTATAATCCTGCTTTCAAAGCCTGTTCTATGCTTACTTGGTTTTATTGTTGTCATACTCTCGAATTTATCCTCATGACCATGTCACATAAAAGATTAATATTAAGATTAATACTTTCTGAACTGCGAGAATGACAACAAAGGATAGCAAGTGTTTTATCTTACTTCTCTCTTGTGTTTGGCTCGAAAACTGACCGAATTACAATTGTCACGCATGGAAAATTGCTCGAATTGCTTGTAATATGATTCAGACCTATACGAATAGACCTTTCTTGACTTTTTCTCTTTAATTCTTCACAACCTTTCGAGGATGGATCATCAGGTTTCGAATATTCGGTGTCAGTCTATTGGATGGTGACCTTGAGAGTGAAGATTTGTAAAATTTAGAAACCTGAATTAGAATTTTTAGAAACCTGATGAAGAGGACATCCATCCTCGAAACGTCGTGAAGAATTATAGAGAAAAAGTCAAGAAAGGTCTATTTCTCCGTTCACAATATGCTACAACCTATTTAGGATAAGTATGCCAAATTTTGGAATAGTAACAAATAATCAACACAGTTCCAAGTTTGAAATGCAATATTTTTTAATACATATTGAAATTTCTTATTACTTCTTTTTTTAGAAGGGTTTTTTTTGGAACCTTGTAAAGTAATTTATCATCTTTGTTTTCTTTAAATCGGTTCCTAAAATATTGAAAGATTAAAAAAAAAATATATTGACATTGTTTTGGGTGGTATTCCGGCCACTTTGAGTGGAATTTCGGCCGCCTTGTTTGTGACCGCCTTGTGCCAAATAACGGATAGAAAATTGTAAAATGTCATATGGAACGAGTTTAATAATTAATTTAATACATTTATATGCCTTATCAAGCCTAATACAAAGTGAAACTATTTTTCACTTTTCCTTGTAAAAAATTTGCAAATATTGCACCGTGACTTAAACAAATTTGCTCGTAGTTCTTGTATTATTTCGGCGAACATTATGAAATATGTATTTTTAGATAGCTTTTAAAGCACAATATCGAAATATATCAGACTGATAAGTCAATTCTCTTTAGGAAAAAAGTTCCCAATAGACTCCAGTGCCTATATGCGACAACGTATGGAAAAATGAAATGTCGAGAGGCCTCTGCCTTAGAAGGTCCGAGATCTTCCGTGTAATTTATCCTGAAGACCTGAAGATTTGACATTGGTACCTGATATTAACGCGCAGATTCCCTAATCCATTTGTTCATCCTGAACTCTTCCAAGACCTTTTCTTTGGACCTTTTATAACAGAGCAATTGTAAAGGAACTAAAAAGAATAAGAATTTTGGGAAAGTAGAAGATGTGGCCGAAATAGTAAACATCAACTTAACTGGAGAGACGCTCACAAAATGTCTCTTTTTTGACACGAAATACGTGATTCAGCTGGGAAATTTCACTTGGAATCTAAAGACCGATTCCCTATTAACATGAACCACAACTATTTATAATGAAGACTAATCAATTTTAATGAAAAACCTCAAAGAAAAATATTTACACTTCACTACAAATTACTAGACTGCCAGCAACACAAGCGATCTCTCACATTTTTTGTAAGACTCTTTCCATACTGAAGTTTCTATAACACAATTTTGATCCAAATTATAAGGTAAAGTGCCCTCTAGTCGACCGGTTCCTCAATTCGACCGGTAGAGTCATTTATTCAATTTACTTATATTTGCACTATTATTTGGCATATGATCTAACATTAATAGGTTGTATAAATAAATACGAATCAGTGACAATTTTTTAGAAATTCACCATTATAACATTCAAATATTGACCACCGGTCGAGTCGAGGAACCAGTCGACTCGAGGGCACTTTACCTTACTCAAAATTTAACGATTTTAATTCATTCTTTAATTCATTGTTACATTCTAAAAAGAATATAAGGGAAGAGTACCAGCGATCGGCAGTTTTCCTCGGATCGTCAGGTTAATACCACATTGTTACTCCAAATTAAATTATTTATTAAAAATCATTAGCTACTTTTTACCTTTTAACTCTCACAAGAATACAGTGCATTAACTCAGATTTAATTTATAAAACCAATTTTCCCTGAGACACTTGATTAAATTCGTGACGATCCGAGGTACAGAGTGCAAGTTTGCAATTACATATATTTTTTATTAATTTATTGTAAAAATTAAAAATTCAAAAGCACAGATATAGTTAAAAGGATCACTAATGTATAAATTAGCATACATAAAAATACCAAATAATGTTTTGTGGATTCTATTTTCAACTAAACATGAAGCATGTCTCTTAACATTCCGATCCGGGGTACTCTTCCTTTATATTTAAAAGGAAAAAGTCATTGACTATTCAAAGAATCATCTCCATAATTTTAATTAATTTGATTGCTTAGCCGAAGTTACACTCAAAGTGGCCGAAATTGAAAGCTGGTTGAAATTTGGCACACTTACCCTAATTATAAATTATGTTAGCAAATTCAGCTCTGTTTTAACAAAAATAAGAATACGTTAATTGCCGGATGAGAGAGTACAGCCCAGAATAATAGAAAGCTTTTCTTTCCAGAGCATTCAGTGCCCTATGTACCTTCCACAAAGGTTAAAATGTCAGGTTTCTGGGGCTTTGTCTTTTCTGACGGCTAAAGGAATATCAAAAAAAAATAAATAAATAAAATTCTTTTTGGCTACTAACTCTCTATTTTGGAGCATTTTTATGGTGAGTTTTCACTGAAGGCTCTAGGTAGTAAAGTTTTTTTATTTTACGCTGAACTCTCCCATCCGTTAATCACCCGATTATCGATTTTGGTAAATTGTCACATCGCGTCGATCCCTAACCATTTTTATTAAAGCTCTGTTTTAGTGACCAAATACTTAAATAAAGCAAAAAACAAATGGTCAGTAAAAAGTCAAAAGTGCTCAGCAGAAAATCAAATTTGATCAGCAAATAATTCGAAATAATCAGCAAAAATTTTCAATTTTGTCAGTAAAAAGTAAAATTTTGTCAGTAAAAAATTAAATTTGGTCAGTAGAAAGTTAAATTTGGTCAGTAGATATATTCGAGTTGATCAGTAAAAAATTAAAAATTAATCAGCAAAAAATTAAAAATGGTCAGTAAAAAGAAAATATGGTCAGTAAAAATTTAAAAATGAGCAGCAAAAATATTCGAGTTGATCAGCAAAAAATTAAAAATGAGCAGTAAAAAAATTTATAAAGCAGTAAAAAATTAAAAATGAGCAGTAAAAAATAGAAAGTGATCAGCAAAAAATTAAAAATGATCAGTAGAAATATTCGTATTGATAAGTGAAATATTAAAAAGTGGTCAGCAAAAAATTAAAAAGGATCAGTAATTTGCTGACCACTTTTTATTTTTTACTGCTCATTTTTAATTTTTTGCTGCTTTTTTAAATATTTTTACTGTTAATTTTTAATTTTTTACTGCTCAGTTTAAATTTTTACTGACCACTTTTTTATTTTTTACTGACCACTTTTTGTTTTTTACTGATCATCTTTTACTTTTTGCTGATCATGTTTAATTTTTTGCTGACCACTTTTCATTTTTTACTGACCACTTTTTGTTTTTTACTGATCATCTTTTACTTTTTACTGACCATGTTTAATTTTTTGCTGACCACTTTTCATTTTTTACTGACCGCTTTTAATAAAGTACTGTTCTTTTTTAATTTTTTACTGATCTTTTTAAACTTTTTGCTGCCCGTTTTTTTTACTGACCATTTTTTTAGTTTTTACTGATCATTTCGAATTTTTTGCTGACCAAATTTGACTTTTTCCTGCTCGTTTATTCAATGCCCTTAAATAATCAAAAATGTTTTTCTCAATTTCTTTCAAGAGTTTTAATTCTCCTAGAAAATGCTTCACAACTCTTCTCTTCCAATACCAAAATGGGGCCAGTAAACTCTTCAATCAAAATATCAAACCAGTTAAATTCTTTCTCTTGCTCCTATACAGAAGGGTTTGAGAATGAAAGAAAACCTTAAATTTACTAAAATAAAACCTTTAGGGCCGTGGTGTTGAAAATTTGCGTGGTCGATCTATTAAATTTATTCTTTGACCGCAGTTACTTTAAGAAAAAATTTCAATTTAGTCTGAAAGGTTTCACAGACCATTCATCCTTTTTTTTTCATCCTTACCAACATTATTCCAAATGCTTAACCTAGAAATAAGGTAACATTGTGGAAGGGTGAAAAATTCTCCGTGGGAAGGTATATATAGCAATTCTGGAAGATGGTAGTCATAATTAAAAATAAACACATCTGCAGATCTACTTATTTCTTATGAAAGAACTTCCCTTGATTACTTTTGCAGTCTTGGTAGAGATGTTTTACCAAGTCTTTCCAACAAACAGAAATACATCACTCGTAAAAATCAATTTCAAACATTTCTTGTACAATTCCATTCACTTTTTGGTATTATAGACTCAAAAGCGACTGATTCATTTAGTCATCCTTTCCAAACCAACTCGCTTTTTAGGACAAGATTTATTGTCTGCTTCTGGAATTTACTAAGAAACTCCAACACTTTTCTTGTATTTCCTTTGCAATCTCATCCCAATAATGTTTGCTAAAACGTTCCCAATGGAAATACAACTCAATTGAGAGTGGGTGGGCAAATTTTTTTTTGTTTAACAAGGGTGATCGCTTTCCCACGATTTTTTTCCTCTCGCATGAAAAATCACCCCCGGAACTTTCTGGTGAGATGTTGGAACAAGAAGAAAAAAATTGGCAGAATGAGGATTTTAGGGAAAATTTTTCAAACAAACTTGTCGCTGTTAAAAATGTATGGTACACAAAAATAATAATGGAAAATGAGAAGAGAGGAAGTATATATCAAAAAAAAAATTTTCCCAACCCATTTTGCAACTTTCTCGAAAACCAACAAGAATGAAATTTTGTGGTGGATTGTTAGGGAAATTCTGCCTCATGTCTGTAAGCTCCTTTAGGGCATAAATGAGAAATTATACCATCCACGTGGTATGGGTGAAAATGGTAGAAGATGGTACAAGTTGTAAAATTACTCTGATTTTCAGTGGTCAAAACGTGCAAATGGCAGATAAAATTAATTTGCTATTTCAGTGTGATTTTCAGGTGAAAATTAGTAGTACTCGAATTGTCTGACACTGACTTAGATTGCATCGATCAGGGTGCTTCAGTGTACTAAATCCTAATGCAATTGCCACGAGAGAAGAGATTTAACACTGCTATTGAGGATACAATGTCCAATTTCAAGTGATGTTGAGAGCATTTGATGTGAAGGGTCTTTTGAGGGATTTGCAACCTATCTGCCCAATGTTATGGGACTATTACATGAGTTACATGTAAAATTTGAAATAATAATTAAATATTTATATAACTACATATTAACTTAAATTTTTTTATAATTGTTTTGTCTATCTTGTTAAAAAATTGGAAATTTATGTTCTATGTATTTTAGTACAAATATGTACTAAAACTTTGATTAAACTATAATATTTTTTTATATAATTATAGTAAAGAGAGGTAATCCGGATACTTTTCATAGAGTGCGACTTTAATGCTTGTTTTTGGACTGATGAAATATTTTTTTCCCATTCCAAATCAATAGAATTATTCTTTGTTTAATTTAGAATCATAATAGAAATAGAATTTTAGCAATAATATTGATGAAAATTAATAAAATTACGATAATATTAATATATGCGCAAGAATGTTACTGCGACGCTTTTATGTAACTCCGTTGAATTCGATCAAACTCGGATGCTCATTTTAAGGAAAAGTTTAATGCATAAAAATGAGAAGATATTATTTCAAAAACATTTTTTTAGAGTTTTATTCCATCAATTCATTTCATTAATTTATTATTTAATTATATATATTTTTATTTATTTTAAGATTGCACTCAATTCTTTGATTTTTCTCGGTTTTCTTGACTGACTTCCTTCCACGTTTTTTCTTTTCAGCTTCAATTGGCATTTGAGCCTTTTCCTTTACCATGTGTTTCTCCTTTAGTTTTATCTCCTTTTCTTCTGCCCTTATTTTTTTGTTCCTCTCTCTGGTCAACTTCCGTTCAGCAATTTCTTTCTTTTTTTGTAAATCCTGCCTCAATTTTTCCTCCTGTTCCGCGATAATTTCCTCAGAAGATACAATATACTGGTGTTTGACATTGCTGGCTTTGACCCTCTTCTTCTGACGACGTTTTGGAATTTCTCCTGGCCAGAAATAGCATTGTTTTAGTGTGTCGAAGATCGGTTGAGTCTCAGAAGTTGCAGAGAGTTGATTTCCAGGGATGACTGGATCATTTGAAGGATTATTGTCGGTGGCCTGATCGTGCTGGTTATTGATAATGGACTCCTCTGAATGTTGGAAAACAATTTTCGGGAAATAAAGACCAGCATAGAAAAGTGGCCCATCCATCCAGCCACTCTGTGGTAGAGATGTGCGCCGAGAAATTTCGGCGGCGGCGGCTAACATTTAAAAATTGTCGGCGGCTGGCTGCGCGCCGGCGCGCCAGCTAAAGCAATCGGCTGCGGCTCAGCTAGGCGCGCCAGACTTTTTTCCTTAATATTTTTCGATTACAATCCACATAAATTATCGATTTTCCTCAAATTTTTTTCTTGCTAGAATTACTAATCATGGAAATCTATTTAAAAAAAAATAGTAACAACAAAACAGATAGAAAACAATCTGTCAACTTTAGGCACAACTTTTGATGATTTTACAAAAAGACAGATTCAAATAAAAATATTAACAAAAATTTTTGAAATCCGTAGACACGTAAAAATGAAAATAATTTTATCTGGAATTATAAACTTAAATTCAATATCCAATAGAAAAATTGTTTATCTACAAACAAAAATATTTCTCGATGAAAATTTGATAACAGTTGAAATATTTGGTAAGAAATGTTGAATTCGATGCACTTGATTAAAACATTATTTTAAAAAAAAAATGTTTAAAATCTTAACCCTTTAACGACGGAACACTTTTCACGAACCGAAAATCATCAATAAAAATTAAACTGGTGAACGTAATCAATGATAAATAATATTACTAATAATATTACTATTACTATTAAAATTATTTGGTCAGCAAAAAATTAAATTTGATAAGTAAAAAATACAAATATTTCCAAAAATGGATTTAATTTTTCTATCCATAAAGATCGAAACTTTCATGAAAATTCTACTGCTTTTAAAAGTTGTAAATTTAGTCACTTCTCAAACTTGATGTTTTACTGCTCGTTTGTACAGTATCAATACAAGAAAGAGCTCATACTAAAGTTATTTTTTTTAATGTTTATACGTAATCGTAAAGTAAAAAGTTGTAGGAATCCATAATATTTTTGCAGATGTTCAGCCATTTGCTATCTAGTAAATATTGCAGCACAAAAGTGAATAATTTTCAAACTACCGCATTGATGAATGATTTTTATTATTATTATTTTTTATAATAAGGTAAAGTATCCTATGTCGACCACTTAAGGATAGATTTTGTGAAAAAATTATGAAAAAACAGTTATAATTTGTGTTTTTTGATAGGGTTTTTGCCTAAAACTATAGAATAGATTCTTATCTAATTGTTAACTTCATTTAGTCATAATATAATTTTACATTAGGAAAAGTTAAAATGTTTTAAAAGTGCGAAGTGTTCCTCTACTCGACCACTTCAATATCAGTATTCCTCCTCGACCGCCTGGGGTTCCTCTACTCGACCACCAATTTTTCTTAAAATTAAACAAATCACAAAACTAAAAAGTCACTGATTTAACTTTGGCTTGTTTAATACATCATGAATAGCACTTAAAATTTAGTTAATCAATAAAATAAATAGGGAAACTCACTTTTATGAATTCATTCGGAAGTATAGAACAACGTTCAAGTGAAAAAAGCTTCACTTGCTATGATTCGTCGACCGGTCGAATTGAGGAACAATTTATTTGAAATGCACTTTCAATTTTAATATATAAAATTAATCTTCAACTTAGTCATGGAAGTAAAATTTTTGCACAAGTAACAATTTGAATTCTCCAGTAATCTGTAAGGGTAATAATTGAAATAATTCCTTAAGAAAAAAGTCAAGAATATCAAAAAGTATGCCATAATTTGATGAAAAATTGCGATTTTTTTTTTAAGAAATACTTTAACGCTCCGTATTTTTATGATTTTTTTCAGGGTTTTATGGTCAATTTCTATGATATTTTCACTGATTTGAATTAATTATGAAATAATTGGCCCTATGATGTTAAATCATTCGCTAAATATTATTGTAAATGCAAATAAATTAAATAAATATTTCCACCGGTCGACTTGAGGACCCCAGGGTGGTCTACTCGAGAGGCGATCGACTCCAGGATACTTTACCTTATATCCAAATTTTTTTAAGCAAAAGCTTCTTGACAATAGATAGTATAATTACTAACTATCCTAACTATACATTTTTTTTCATAAGAATGAAAATTGTTTATTATGGTTATTGTCAGAAAAATTACTTAATTGAATTGAAATATAAACAAAATTCGCCGCGGCGCGCATTAAAAATTTTTGGCGGCGGCGGCTAAGCAAAAATCGCGGCGGCTCGCGCCGAGCGGCTAAAATCGGCTTGGCGCACATCTCTACTCTGTGGTGTCGTTCCCATTTTCCATCCTTCTGCGTTGTGAATGGCAATTTTTGGAGTAATGTCAGTTTTATGAACAGCAATTGGAGGAGCAAGTTCGCCAGTAGCTGACACCCTGAGGAGTACTGTGATACATTGCTTCGGTCCTGAATTTTTAAGAGATGGAACTACACGTGAACCTCTCCTGGACAGGACATATCCATCTTCCGGTGTCAAAAAGAAGGCACTTTCGTCGCAATTAAAAACACGGTCTGGTAAAATGCTCAGAAGGTTGTGTTCTGTGAAATATCCAAGACAATTCTGAAACCATTCCGTGAGGTCTTCAGCAGTAACAGTAGCTCTTTCCAATGAGAAGGATTTTGGCTTGCGCATGCTGAGCTCTGGATGACGCTTAAGAAAATTCCTGAACTAAACGTCTCCGGGTCTTCCAGCTGTAAAATGGTTTGGAATTTTGTAGACCTCACAGATGAGTTTAACGCTGTCCAGAACTTGTTCCTTCCCGATGGGATGCCAGCCATCCGCACATCCCAGGATCCATTTGACAAGTTCTTTTTCCTGTTCTTTTGAAAGAATTGTTGGCCTGCCATTGGGGCACTCCTCTGGGTATTTGCCGGTCAATTTGTTGTGCAGTGTTGTTCTTGGGACATTAAATGTTTTGGATGCATATGCTATGGTAGAACCATCTCGTACACACTGCAAGGCATTCCTAATACCTTCCTTAGAGTCGGGCTTGTCCTTATAGGTCTTTTCTTTTGTTCCCTTTGGCATCTGAAACAGAAAAAGAGTCCTGAACAATGCAAATTCTGAACCAAAACATTGACTTTCACCGCATCCGACATACATCGAAATGTAAACATTCACAAAAATCACTTATTTCTGTATGAATTATTTATATTATCAATAAACTCTTACTCACCTTGTAGATCAATAACTACACTAACTTTTATTAATAATTTTGATTGCAAATAATGTTTTATTATATAGAAAAAACACTAAACTTTTTCCAGCGACGAGCTGTCAACAGCAAAATTTTCTCAGAAATTAAATTTTTAGTACACAACCCAGCTGACCCGAGCTTAAAAAATATTTCTCTTACCCACTTATTAAACCGATAAAAATATAATTTTTGGTTTTTCTTAAAGTAGAATAGTTATAATATGATACTTCAGTAATTAATTACAGAAATAAAAATATAAATTATATTTTAAGTGGATGTATCGGAGTTAAATCGGTCGCGGCGTCCGAGTTTTGCAATCGTCGGAGTTACATGGCCTTACTATATATTCCATATTTTTAAACAATTTTGATGAGAAAAGAGATTGTAGAGAATCTCGTCTACAAATAGAACATTTATTAAACACATGTTATTTAGAACTAAGTTTAATTGCAATTCTTAAAAAGCATTTAATTGAGATTTGAAATAAACTACATATTAACTTAAATTTTTTATAATTGTTTTGTCTATCTTGTCCAAATTTATGTTCTATATATTTTAGTACAAATATGTACTAATACCTTGATTACACTATAATATTTTTTATATAATTATATTCCTTATTTTTAAACAATTTTGATGAGAAAAGAGATTGTAGAGAATCTCGTCTACAAACAAAGTTCGGTCCAAAATATAATTCATAATAGTCACTAGGCCTTGGGTGGAAAGGGGTAATTCTGAACAAGTTCTAAATTTAAATTTTAAAATTCCTTTACCGTTTGGATAAACAAACTGTTGTGACGCGAAATATTCGCAGAACAACTTCTTCCTACTTTCTTGAAATTTAACAAAAATGAACAAAACTTTATAACACCTTTGGATTTAGTACTAAAGTACTAAATTATAATTTTCATTAAAAGTTTTAAAAACCATCCATAATTTTTACAAATTCATATTTTATTTATTTAGATTAGAGGATCTGTGGTGCAATTGGTAAGAGCGATCGGTCGTTTGGATGACGAGACCCCTGAAGCGACTGTCATAATTTTGAGTTCGAGTTCCATCCGGTTCAAGAAGCTTAGTTCTAACGCGACACTTTTCATGATAACTTGAAAAGTGAATAATAAACCATTTATAAACCGAAAAAAAGTGGACAATAAATTGCTCTGTACATAAAAAATAATTAAATAATATTATAGTATTTATTTAGGACAAAGGTTCTTTTAGTACAGACATGTGTTAAATCTCATGTGAATGTTTTCTGATAGAATTATATTTCAGTATTTTCTGTGTCATTTTCTAATTTAATTATATCTCTTTCAGAATTAATTGCTGAAAAAGTGAGAATAGGACTTTTCTATTATTTTCAATTATCTTTTGGTACAAATTCCCCCATTATCTTTTATTAATAACACATTTTCCAACTCCTAACCAATGCATGGATTTTGGAATTGAGAATGGAATATGGACATGCAATATGAAAAGCTCTCGCGCTAACTCAACCATAAAGAATTAATTTGATTCACTTGTTGCCTCTCTTCTCGTTCAAGCAATTTTACAAATCCCCAGCTCGGATTCAAGAACACGCTTCATAGTTGCATTCCCGGGCTTTCGGAGCTTTTTCGCAATTTGTCATCAGTGTTGTTTGCTGTAGGTGCATGAATAAATCATTAAACATTACTTCTCTCTTTTGTATTTGTTCTGGCACAAAAAAAGCTTCATATATTATTGACCTACACTTTGCTTGTCTTTTGTTACTTGTATTCGTATCCTTGAACAAGCATTCAATGTCTTCTGCTTTTTTTACAGTCCCATTCATCCTACATTGAGTAGAAAACTAGAAAGTTTCATCCGGTGTTTGTTGTTAAGCTCCAAATGGAGAGGAAAGGGTTGAAAAACTCTGAGTTTTCTCTTTGTTACTTTTTTTTTGTAGGTCTCATTTGTGTGACTTGTTGCCTCACATGGGACTGAAATTCTACCACTAATGAGGGAGTTTTGGGACAATTTGGTTAACAAGTTTATAGTCCATTTTGATTCTGTTTCAATGTCTTTGTCCTTAAGAGCTTTAAGGTTGACAATTGTTTCTGTGTGACTTTTTGGACATGCTTTCAAGGGCGAACCTTAATATTTATGGCCTAAGATTTTGGACTTTAACAAAACAACCACAAATAAGGGTAAAGGTTTATTTAAAAATTAATAAAACCAAATAGAGGAAAGCTCGCTACCTTCGGACGACTCAAGCTTTAAACAATTCATTATTTTCAAAATGTTTTGAATAAATTTGGCCCATTATAATATTATATTTTAATTGCTAGTCCAATGCCTAAAATTTCCAAAAATGTGCCAAGGGTCAGTTCCATTAAAAATGTAGAAAAAATGAATACAACGAAATAAATTACTTAATCCAAATTACCTCTAATTTGTTCTTTAAAAAATTAAGTCTTAAAGCCCAAAAATTAATTAGAAAAAGAGTAACAAATCTCAGATATACCCCCCCCCCCTAATCTTCAGAGAGTATTTTAAAATTAATTTGAAGCCCTATCCTAATAAATACAACCCCTTTTCAAATCACTTTCAACTTGTCTTTCTTTTTCTACTTCATCATGGGTCTTGCGAAATTCTTAACGACAAAAGAGGATTAAAGCGTCAATCCCTATTTAGGGACATACTCAATTAATTTAAAAAGAAACAAGCGACAATATCCCTGAAAATATTTGGCCAACAAATGAAATAATTAGAAAAATGCTTTTCGCAATATTTATGGTATTACCACAAAAGCTCCTTGGAGCTTAATCTCTGCCAACACTTCAGCTCCATGCTTAGTTACTTTTTCCCTCCTATGGTGGGAAAAATAATAATATATAGCTCAGTAAACAATCTCAAAGATTAATCCATAGACCATGGATTCATGGAGCAGAAATAAGGAGTCAATTACTTGTATAAATTATTCCAAGTCTAAGAAAATATTATGATCTCTTCATCAAAGCTTCTACAAAATTTCCATTTGATAAACATAGTAAAATAAAGAGATGTTTTTTTCTCTGTAAAAACTCAATTTATTGGGTAAAACATCTGGGCTTTCTCGCATAGAATATATAATCATGCTTGAATACATGTTTTACTTTTGTAGACCATCACAGAAAAATATTTGTGTTTGGAAGTGTACAAGAGAAAATTCGAAATATATTTTCTCTGCATACACATACCGTCCCTCATGAATGAAAATGCTATAAAATGTTGATAAAATTCCTTGGATGAGAGAAAGTCGGATGAAATAGCTCAGTACTAGTAGATGGAAAATTTTGGGACATGGAGTCTCCTAAAATTGCACAATGAATTGAGATGGAAGTGAGTGCGAAAGTGACCAGATTTTACGTGATATTAATGCATAGAGAGACTTAATTAGGAACTTTTAATGGGATATTCTGTAGGACGATATCACTCTCACAACAAACTCCCAAGCGAAAATTTTCGTACCTCGTACGAATGTACGCACAACTCCATGGACATATTCCACAGGTAGTATACACTCAGAGAAAGTTTTTTGTGAAAGTTAATAGGACTTTAAGTCTGAAGCATTCTATCGTTTAAACCGTTTAAGCCTTATTATATTGTTCTAAAACGAAATTTTCTTAGATTTCCTTTTGTAAATCTGTAAAAGACATAAAATAAAATATTTTCACGAAAATATAAACTTCATGCGAGCAACATAATAAGCTACGTACTACTCTTTTTCACAGCAGAGGCTGGAATGCAGTGAAAATCTTTAGTGAGCCACATTCAGAAAGCTTGTGTTCCTTGGGTGACTTGCCCCCTGCTGATCGTAAGATTCTCTTTAATTCTAATGTTTAAGAATGGTCCTCACCGCTCAAACATGGTGGATTATATCGGTATAGACCATCCATAAGTGCTAGAATTAAAGAAAAACTTACGAACAAGAAGAGGACAAAGTCACCCCCACCTGCGGTAGCTTAAATCTTGGTAACACCCTTAAAACACTCAGAAGAGAATAGCTAAACGGGTTAACGGATTCCTTGACGGGTTTTTCGGATGAACAACAAACTGGACCAACTGTACGGCAAATCTATGATTGTGACCTCAAATCAGGCCATAAGAACGAGATGACACAACCATGTACCGCATGGACCGCGACCGGATGTCTAGTGACAGGATTCTAATATTTTTAAACAACTGAGTGTATACAGGGAAGTTGAACGGCAGTAGCTTTGGAATCCGTCAATGAAGAAGAGTAATGAAGTGAGCCTAGTCCCTTAATGAGGCGTAATGTAACCTACATAGGAAATAAATTATGTTAATGAGATCGACCTTGACCGTTGGTTATCGCTTAATTATGAATACGCAACGTTGAAATCTACAGAGCACTAATCCAGTGTTCATCTACGTCTTAACTCTTTAAGGTCGATTGGAACACCGGTGTCCCATAAAGAAAATAATTTTTCCTGACTACCTAAAGTTATTTTTTTCTTATGTTTGTACGTAATTGCAAAGGAGAAGGTTGAAGGAATCTAGGATATTTTGTGCAAGTCTGCAGCTATTTGCTAAATAGTGAATTTTTAAGCTTAAAAATTACGAATTTTTAAAATGTCATAATGAAAATCAATTTTAATTATTTTTTATCCAATTATTTTTTTGCGAAACCGTTCTGAAAAAAGAAACTACAATACTCAAACATAATATTTTTCATTAAAGTGAAAATTATCATTCATTGGTATTGTTAGAAAAATTACCTAAATTTTTGGGCTATTTTTGTTGCTATCGCTCATAGATGTAAAAAAAAAATACACCGAATCAGACTCGTTGGATTTTCTAAGGCTAGATGTAAGACCTTTAACTGATTCTGCTTTATCGGTTTCATTTTTATTGCTGATTTTCGGTCCGCGAAAACTGTCTCGTCGTTAAAGGGTTAAATCCGAAAGTACCAATTAGACTGCGGTTGATCTTCCAGAATATAGTTTATAAAATTTGAAAGGAAAGACTCATCCCAAACTGCTCTACACAGAGGGCTTAGGATCATTCTTTAGAGGTCCTTTGCATAAATTTCTTTTATTGCCTAATTTTTTCAGGTCTAATATTCTCGAGTATCAGCCTGAGTCTATGTGTGCTCTTAGTCGTTAAAGCAAATTAATGCAGGAAACCTTTAATTCCTGATCCTAAAATTTTAGTATATGATATTATGGGCTGATCCTTTATCGTCTCAGTCTTTTGGTAGGTTGATCCTTTACCATCCTTTACACGTCAGTCATGTCAAACTGAGTCTATTTAGTCATGGTGATGCTTGGGAATATGTCATATTTGGCAGTAAAGGCTTAAGTAAAGTAAATTTATGCAAAGGACCTCTAGTACGAAAAGCGACCGATAGACGCAGTCGCCTTGAACTTTAGGCACTATGAGTCCCTTGATGAGTCCTCGAACCCTAATGCCCTAGACAGACTTACGGCTTAAGCCGAGAGACAACGTAGTGAGAAACTGATGGGAATATAGTCTAATCATAATTTTGTTAATAATTACGTTAGGCAGCCTCTCGGTTTAAGTCGTAGGTATATCCAGTGCATAACCGTATGCCTAGTTATAAGGCACAACAGGCACCTAGGACATCCAGAAATCAGGAAGTGGAATACAAATAGCAGTGCTCCCATCCTCAAAATTAGAAATGGTAGATCATAGCCATCAAAGCCAATAAAACCGTAACTGCAGAAGTCTCTACGATTTAAACCGCAGATATACTTATAACATTAGCCGCAGTTTCGGATAAATTTTTATGTGAAAAATTTGAGCGTAATGGGTTGTAGCAGAAAATTTATGGAATGGAAACACTATGTCTGTTGATTATCAAAATTTCAGTTCCTACGTTTTAAGGGCGAATGTCCTCTTCAAATTTTGTATCGATCAGTCATATGGTGAACTTAAATTTACGAACTGTGATCCATTTCCAACTGCAGTATAATTATTTCCCGCCCGTACGTGATTTTTCTTACAATATTCGATAGCTGCGAAGAGAACAGTCGTCTTCTAAACGTGGTCAAGAAGAAAATTTCGAAAATCAAGAAAGGACTATTATTTCCGTTCATTTTTGATGAATCTTTAATACAATGATTGCCTAAATATTCTCTAGAATAAGTCTTAGTCCATTTGGGTCCTAACACTTCCATTGTTATAACTGTAATGAATGGAAATGTTCGAGAGAAGAGTCCTTCTTTCTTAAGACTAAATTTCTTCAATATTTTGCCTTTATTCATTTACACCCTTCCATCACTCAATGACCTTGAAATATTCCTTCTAACGATTTCTGAACCTCAAAAGGTAAGTTAGAATACACTTATACGTTAGAAAACTATAAGTATACTTTCTCTTAACTATTTTTGATACGATTTTTTTGGTTTTACTTGAGTTTTTGTTAACTTATAGAATGATTCTGTCCTCCAATTATTCTTTCTAATGGATCTTCAAGGTCAAACGTTAAATACCGTCCAAGACCATATTTCTCAACCGATTGAGCTAAATTTAGATTCATTAAATGAGCCTTTCAGTCTAGAAAAATATGAAATTAAACAAAATTGGTATGAATATGAATCGATTCTCAACGGTAATTAATACTTGATTAATAATGTTTGCAATCTATAAATTGATTTAAATTTTCTATATGGTGATGAACATGAAAAATGAGTTTGCTTAATCATTTAAAAAAAAACAATTTTTAGAGCATAACATAAAATTCGTGACTTCATCACAAAGCTGGTATCCGCCCGTACCCCTTTAAATACATGTTTAATTAATTATATAATAGATTGTTTATTAAATCCATTAAGCAGCGCAGTATTTATAAAAATTCTATTTTCCATGAATTTCTAAATACAATCAGAATTGTTGTTTTTGATCCCTTTTAATTTAATATTCTTCCCATAGGGCCTCATCTTCCCCTACCAATGCACAAAATTTTCACTTCTGCGCAGATTTCTCGGAGTGTAGCGTGAAATATTATGCTTAAAATGTGATTTTAATAGCCAAGACTTTTTCTCCATGTGCCTCGTGTATCTGTCCTTTATAAAAAAAAAGATTCGCGATATATTTTTGAGTATATAATAAAATGTATTGATTTCTACGGTAAACGCTTTATAATATGCCCCATTCTCCGTGGTTTTTGTCACTCTTGTTCTGCGTACATTCTGGTGAGAATGGTTACACATGCTGTGAGCCTTCAAATAAGTAGAGAAAATGCATTCACAATTTTCCCAATATGGTTTTCTGCTGGAATTCAATGCATCAAACATGAAATATATTATAAATGAGATAAATAATGATGGTTTTCATTCAAAATATTTCATTCCCCAAACCTTAATTAACTTACTCCATAAAGCTTTCGAATAAGACAATTGCTCTTTTGTGGCTATTGCCATAGCAATTTAATTTTAATCTCTTGGATGGAGCATTGCACGTTCTTTTTATTTTTTTGAATTTAAATAAAAAAATATTTGCCAACAGCCTGAGGAATGAGCGCCAAAGAATGGCTGACAGGAACAGAATGGACCATAATGTAACACCCTTAGGCCATTTTTCTGATATTTCAGCAGATGAAGAAAAGCCGAGTGGAATTTCCATCCCAAAGAGATGGAGTGTACAGAAAAATTCTTCTTACAATTGAGGCATTTTTGCTATGTCTTGTGTCTCCTACCTCCACCTTCGATTAGGCAAATAGAATAATGAAGGCATAGAGAAATTCGCAGAGTGTTCGACCCCTTGACTTCAAGAACTAGGAGAAATTTCTTTCGTTATACCTTCCTTTGGGTGTATACTGATTTATTCCAGATATAAAAGCATCCCAAAAATGCGTAGCTTATGCCCTAGATACAATTACGACTTACGCAGAGAAACGGCTTAACGTAATTATAATTTAAATAATAATATGACGAAATTTTTATCAGTCTCCCACTAACTAAGCCGTTTCTCGGCTTATGCCAACAGATAGATTGTTTAGAAACTGCTGGAAATGTAATCTGATCATTATTTTGATTATAATTACTTTAAGCGGTCCCTCGGCTTAAGTCGTAAGTGTATCTAGGGCACTAGAGCTGGACAAACTTAGGGTTTAAGACAAGACACGGCTTAACGTAATTGCAATCAAGATAATGATTAGGCTACTTTTCCATCAGTTTTCTACTAAGCCGTCTCTTGGCTTAAGCCATAAGTCTGTCTAGGTCACTACTCCTAATTAAAAGGTTAAACACCGGATCAGTTCATCCGGTTCAAACTTCAAACCGAATTTTGAACTACTTTAAATTTATAAATAAAAGTAAGTATTTTTTTTAAATGAGCACATTAGAAAGCTTTAACATTTGTCCTTGATGTATTGAAGTCAGTAGCGTATTAGGCAAGTATTAGTCTAAGCTACCTATAAAACATACCCGAAAATATACGTTTTTGAATAAAAATATCTCAAGAGAATGTCAACTTATGGAATACCGGATCACCAAAGATCGAAAATCGGTATCTCTTCATTTGATCTGTAAATCTGTAAAAGATACACAGGTAAATAAAAAAGGACAACCATTCGGACACCACTACCATTAATCGTTCCAATGGTTCCAATTCACATATCCACGCAAAAAATACCCCTAAATATACAGTTACCGCATATATTGAGATAAGGAAAAATCGATCGATTATACACATTGCCCTCCCTTTGACTTCGAGCAATAAAAATGAGACTTTTCACTTAGAGCTCAGGGATTGGGGATGGCAGATTAAAGAGCTACAGGTGAAGCCTCAAACAAATAAAATGGTCTCAATCCGAAGACTTTGAGGTTTGGACTGGGAAGGAAATTGAATTGAGGACGACAAAATAAGGCAAATAAGGGATGATGGGGGATAAAATTTGATGATAAGCCTAAGTCTAGTTATAGTAGGCAAGATTCTATATAAAATCTAGATAAAAATGAAGTAACATTTAAGTTTAGGTCATGAAATATTTGCAAAAGATAGTTGATTTTTGCAAAAAAATAAATATGTTTAAAAATGAATGATGTTTGCGATTAGAAAGCTCTTAGGGTTAAACTAAGGATCTTGAAATATTCTAAATAGTGAAGTGTTATAGGTCGAGTATCACCAAATTCTCAATTATGCCGAAATCTGTGACTTATTAAAACAGTTAAAAATTTATTTTTCACTAATTTTCGAAAAATAAAATTTAACAATTTTTTATAAATTCCGAAACAGGAGCAACTATATTCAATTAATCGGTAATGAATTGGTAAAGTACTCGTGATTGACATATATTTTAAGGATTCATAAATCTTTTCTCTAATGGATTTCGACCGTTTTTTGTATCAATATCCCGCCTTTGACTATATTGGCATAAATCTTTTATTTATCCGAAAGATTGTGCCATGGCTAGAGGCTAAACGGTAAGACATATCGATTTTCGGTCTTCGATGATCCCCCCATAAGTCAATATTTTCTAGAACAGTACCCGTCAAATAATTTCGTTAGATATGTTTCAGATTTCTGCAAAAAATATCTACACCTCTGCCGAAAATCTGCTGAGATATCTGTAGATATTCCTACGAATTTTATTTGGGATTGGGACAAAATTCGTCAGAAATTTTTGCAGATTTTCTGACGAATCCTAGTGCATACTCTGACGAATTTCTGTAGATATTTTGCCGATTTTCTGTAGATTTTTTTCTACATTCCAGACTTTCCAGACAGCTGTGTCTGAAAAGACGGAATATTTTTCACTGAAGTTTGCAAAATGCAATAGAGTGATTCTTGATGATTTCACAGTGTTTATATAAAATAAAGAATTTTGTGACGTCGTGTTATAAGTAGAGAATAGTTTAAACACAGAGAATACTTTAAACACAGGGTCGACCTAAATTTCGTGTTTTTGTATCATTCGATTGGCGGTTTTTAAGAAATTAGTATTTTTGCTCGCATCTTTTTAGTTATCTAAAATGTTTAATCGATATTATTAATCGGTATTGGTTAAGAATCTTCTTTATTAAGTGCTCCTCTGAGCGAAGCATCACGTAGCCATACAATCTTAACTCTTAGAAAATCGAAATCTTAAAAATATTTCGATATCGAATTTTCGAGGGTAAAAGTTAAACCACTTTCGTGAGTATATTTTTCAGCCGATTTGCTTGAATTTGATTTTTTTGGAAAGGTCTTGAAATTTCCAACCGAACTGAATTCGAACTCCTCGCTTCGATGGCGGGAACCGAATGAGCCGATCCGATTGTGTCTTCGGAATAAATCGTCGAGCACTCATAACTCCATTTAGCGGAACTATTAGCGATATCGTAACTTGAGGTTAGCCGCCGTTGTCGCACATCTCAAGTCACTACCCCAGCTGAACAGTGATTGGTACCGTTGGTTTAGAAGAGTTTTCGTGCTCTCCCTGTAACTCCTCCAGGCTCAATAGTCCTACTACATTTAGATGTTTTGACGAGTCAATACAACCTTTAACGTTGAAATGATCCCCAGTAATTAAATGTAACTTACTTTAAAAGCCCGGACGACCGGCTAACACAAAATTTCATAAAGTTTGATCCCGATCTAAGGACAAAAACTTTCATACTGCTTCCAATATTTGAGAATGTTATAATTTTCGAAGATTTGGAGATGTCTTGAAGAGACATTTGAGGCATCTTTTGAGCCCCTATTCATCACATAACAATTTGAGATATTCCTCTTATTCACTCACATACAACATTCTTTTCTACTGAAAGTTCCATCTTTTGTGTAGATAAGCACCTGTTTAGGGAACATTTGAATTTTTCTCTTCATATTACCAATCCCATAACCTAATCTTGATAGAATTAAAGGGGTCGGGAAAAGGGCTTTAAGTTCATTTGATTGTCGTTGCTCATAAAGCCCTTCAGTGGTACTTTTACCGCATTTGCTTCGGATGCTGCGGAAAATTTATTATTTCCCATGAAATGAGTTTATGTTTTGGTGGGAAAACCACAACACTTCATGTGGTAGTAATACCCTCCGATTCAATTTTTCTCAGAGGAAAATCACAGTTAATATGTGAGATGAGCTCACAAGACAAATGATAGAGCTTTCTATAACTTTATCAGCAATTTCACTTCAATCTCATAAATTTTAACCCAGATGGCTTCCTACGAAACAAAGCCACATTACAAGAAACCAAAATTGTCCTTTTAAGCAAATGTTTCCAACAGAAAGAACAAAACTTAGATGAGAAATTTCAATTACTCATTTATATAATATTCAAAGGACATTCATTAGGATATGAAGTGGATGACGTAAGGATATGATATATAAGGGACTTAGGACTGTATTTGATTTGATAAGTGTTTGATTAATTTATCAATTAAGCAATAAGTTTCTATTGGACAGTCTTGTTCTACGGTTTCCTATAGTTTCTCTTGATAATCCTTAAATATATCATAGTTATAGTTTTTTTTATAAGTATAGAACTTTAGCAATAAGCCCAATTCTTACTTAATTGATGTAATCATTTACGTCTTCATTAACCACGTTATTGACCTTTTTTGCTTGGCTTTCATCCCATCGAGAGCCAAATTATATTCTGGTAATTTCAGCAATTATCCTTGTCATTTGCCACGTATTAACGAAAATACTCAATTATGAACCTGACAACAAAAAGTGAATTACCGAAAAATATTTTGTCCTCAGCTGAAACGAATTAATTAAAATATACAGATATAAAAAGAGAATTATTTGAACTATTTAAAAATGACTTCAAAAGGATTGAAATTATATTATTTTAAAAAAATTCACATAAAAATTAATAAGGGTTTAATTACTGCTACCCTATAAGAAAGAGTTTGTAATGATCCATAGCAACGTCCATGGAGACAGCGTGGATTTTTCTACAAATCCACGTGAATGTTCCATTTTACTAGGGAGAAATAGAGCTACTTTGAGTTGTAGGGCTGCACTGATATACGATTTTTCACATATTTCAGAAGCTAAATGCACAGAAAAAATATTTTTGTGAATTAGATGTTGTAAAGTTTTGTCAGACAAAAAATATCTATGAATAAATATTTGTAAAAGAACAAAAATGCTTGTTATTCCTTTAAGGACGATTGGAACACCGGTGTCCCATAAAGAAAATAATTTTTTCCTGTTATTTTTTTCTTATATCTGTACATAATTGTAAAGTAGAAGGTTAAAGGAACCTAGAATATTTTTTTGCAAGTCTCTAGCTATTTGCTAAGTAGTAAATATTTAAGCTCAAAAATGGCGAATTTTTAAATTTTCAAATTCATAATTGATTTTATTTATTTTTTATACTTATAATTTTTTTAAGCAAAATCCTTTTGGCAATAAAAACTACAATACTCATACGTAATATTTTTCATTAAAGCAAAAAATATTATTCATTGGTATTGTCAGATCAATTACTTAAATTTTTGAGCTATTTTTGTCCCTATCGTTCATAGAAGCACAAAATACACCGAATCAGACTCTGTTGGACTTTCCAAGGTTAGATGTAAGACTTATCATTGATTATGTTTCTCAGTTTAATTTTTATTGTTGATTTTCAGTCCGTAAAAAGTGTCTCGTCGTTAAAGAGTTAAACGAAAAAGTACAAACTTTTACAAGCTTTTTAGTAGGTTATACGATTTACGAGAATCTTATAAGTTTCCGATAGGAATTTACTCAGCATTATTCTTGTAATTATTTAAAAAAATAATAATAATAAAGAATAATGCTGAGTGACTTCCTACCGAGAACTTACGAAATGCTTGTAAATCATATAACCTACTAAAAGGTTGGTAAAAGTCTGTAGTTTTTCACAAACATTGTGCCTATCATGAACACCTGACGAAAATTATTTTGTTCTTTTACAAACATTTGTTCGCACATTATTGTTTGCCTGATAAAGCTTTACGAACAAATGACAAAATCTTCAGAACATTTTTATGTGTTTGAGAACATATACGAACAAACGTTTGGAAAATAATAGAAAATACCCGTCAAGTGATTATGTTACGAACCAGGGGCACGGCGTTTCCTATGTTTCCCATATGTTTCTAGTGTGCCGAAAAAACTTTTGAGTTTGTTAGCTATTTTCTATTATTATAGAATGAATTAGCAAAAACTACAAATACAAAATAAAAGCTAACTTAATATTGAATAGGCAACCGAAAATCCCAAATTGACAACCTACGTAGTTTTGGAGATATCTTGTGAAATGTGTATGAAAACAGGAAAAAATTTACACTAAAACAGGTCGCACTTTTAGAGCTAATGTCATCCCCTGTTACGAATAATGTTTGAGAAAAAATTACAAAGATTTGTTATTGGCTTTTTTTGTGTACAGTTGTGGATCTAAATTAAATTATTATCAGGCTCAGTTTCCTTAACAAATATACAAAAAATCGTATAGCAGTATAGTCCCACAACTCAAAGTAGCCCCACCTCCCCCTATCATGAGAATTCCCAGAATTCCAGTGTATGATGCATAGAAAAATTTCGGTAATTATGACTGTAATTGTGGCTTAATTTGCTCTGACCGGATAATATCCTCACCTTAGGGATGAAAATTCCCCGCCTTTCAAGCGGCGCATACAGGTTTTATAGGGTTGAACTCAAAAAAATGTAATTCATCATTTCTTTCGTTAGTCAGTGATGGATCTAATGCTTCTAAAGTAAACTACACGTTTAACACCATTCGTCAATGTCTCTATATTCCTAGAAACAAGTAAGTGCATCGCATTTAACACTTTAAGGACCAAATTATCATCGGTGATCCATAAACAAAAACAATTGTTCAATTGGGGAATGTTATTTTGTACTCTAAAAAATGGTCAGAATTTATTATGAAATTATTTCGACTGCTTAAGTTTGAAAACTTTATTAATCAAAACAAATTAAACGAAACTCTTTTGAAAAGTAGCATCCAAGTTCTTGCTCGTTCTTGCTAACAATGCGCTTTTTAACTAATATTAAATATTTCACTGAGAATTTCGTGCAAACACTTTTTTCTGAACTTTTTCATACTTCGACAATTTTAAAGAGTTGTGGATAAAAATTAAAAGTTTTAAGTAGAAGCAAGAAGAATAAGTGAGTAGTACTACAGAAAGGACATGATACAGCTTTTCTTCTGTGTCCTTTCATTTCCATAACGTGGAGTAAAGCTTGGAATTCCTGACAAACTAATTTAAAATTTCAAACTTATGCATTTTTAGAGTAGGGTAAAGTGATATAATTTGGAATTAGTGTTACAAGTTGGACAATTCGCCAGTACAACTTGGATAGGGACTTTTTCTTGATAAATACAGTACAAAATTTGTTTTTAAGCACAAGGAACCAAATTATAAAACTAAAGCATTAAAAATATACAAATAAAAATGAAGTACTAAATTTATCAAGACAAAAAGCCCTGTCCAAATTGTACCATTGTCCAACTTGTACCACTGTCCAACATGTACCACTTTACCCTACTTTGAAAATTATTTCATTTGTTTATTCACTTTCAACAGCTTATCTCTATTGGGACCGTGGGTGTTTAGGCAATCTTCAGACTAGAGGATTTCCCACTTTCCAAATAGAACCTAATAGATTATTTGCCCTTAATAGTCTAATTTTAGGTCAAAATTTCCCAAAAGAAACATGACTAAGTAAATTAGAGAAGTAAAGCCATATGGATAAGCCTTGAGTGTCAAGCCCATATTAGGGTACTCAAGCTACCATGCCAAGCTTGTCGATGGTTTGCCACTTCAGAAAGATGTAGAGGAAATGGAGAAATGATTTCAAGACAATCCCAGGCAAGATCTAGATTTTCTTCTGTCATCACTAATAGGCCGACTACGTCTGTTCCACGATCGACGCCTCTTCACAATACGCACCTTGCATAGCTTTCTTGGGGAATCTTTCTTAAAGTTTATTTAATACTAGATTCTTTTTAATCATTTTTTATAAGAGTCATCCGAACTCAAAATCGGATTGTTCTGAATTTTGTTTCGTCCGGAATTCTTATCTTACTCTACATAACACAAATGCGTGGTAGAAATGTATGGAAGCTAGTTGAACCCTTCGTCAGAGATGGGACTAGGTCCATTTTGTGAGTGTTATATATATGGTATATGATTAAATAATTACAGAGACTCAAGCCAAAAAGGACTGTCAGTCCTTGGGAAATTAACGATATCCTTCTGAAAATTCACAGCTTGAGATTTTATTTTTCGAAAACGACTTAACCGAACTTAATTTGGCTCAAAGCAAACGTATGGCTTAAGCATTAAATATGGGTCCCAGTCAAAATTCCGAAAGCCAAAATCCCGAATTCTTAAAAGTGTCATATCTACTCCCACAATTGAATCTGAGCTTGCTGGAGGCAAAGGGAAATCTTCTGTGTCTTGGGAAATTATTCTATACATTTTCTTCCATATAATTTAATCCCTTTCACGATTTTGAAAATTCGGGATTTTGGCTTTCGGGATTTTGACCTTTTCGGGATTTTGACCTTTTCGGGATTTCGGCCTCGATTTCGGCTTTCGGGATTTGGGCTTTCGGAATTTTGGCTACCACCGTTAAATATATATTTTTAGATTTAAGTTTTAGAAATGGAACTAGAGTTATTGAAGATCATAAGATTGAAAAAGGTACTTATGGCCTCCCCACAAAAAACTTTAAAATGTCAAAAAAATATTTCGGAAAACCTCAAAGTTAAAAATATTTTATGTGTTTTAATAACAAATCATATTTTTTCTCTTTTCGGAATCATTTTCTGACAAAAATTACGACATGGTCATAAGTAAAGACAGGCCTCAAGTAATGCCGCCACCCTAATGGCTTTATCAGAATATTTTTATTTTGAACTTGCTAACAATCATTGGTCAAATGCCTATTTGCGACTATTCTGGGAAGCCGAATCAAGGACCTTTCCAACGGAAAGACGGACAACGAACATAAGATATACTGGGCTAAACGGCCTGGTTTTCGACGTGTTAAGCTAATCTTTGAACCAGACGGAAAATGGAGATAAGAGATCTTACGTCTCATCACTACACCAGTTAATAACGTTAGTTGGCTTACGAAACACTGTGCCCTTGGTTCCCACTTAAAGAAAATAAGCATCAGCACAGAAGAGATTTTGCCGATATTACCTATTGAACGAAGAGGGAAATATTCACATCCTGTGCTACTGTCTAGCATTTGGGATACAGCGGAAGATATTTCTGGACGACGCTGTTATGAAATGGTTATGAAATGTTACGAAATGGTCCTAGCCTGGGCCAATAAGGCAATAAGACTCTAACAAATAAAGAAGATGAGTACAACAAACTGACCAGTCGTAGTGCCTGGGCCTGGTTTGAAACCGCCTCAATAGTACAATTATAAAATAATAATAAAATTGTAAAAACAGAGTTTAGTAAGATAAATACAGCCTATTCCTGAAGTATATGTTTTATGCTCTAGTGCTTTCCCGACATACTTTTAGGGTTACCCTGGAACAAATGTTGTTACCTTTGCCAATACCTATTCAATGGTACAGGACTGATTCTATCCGAAAGGTTGAACCGTTTTGCCCATTGTCCTTAGTGAGTCTGTAGAATTCGTTTAATAAAATCAACTTCTCCTGGCTATTGCACTTGATATTAGGAGTGACCTAAATTGATTTTGGGTGGAGCTTTCTCAGGAAGATCACTACTTATAACAAATAACGCTTATATGAAGAGATTTTTTCATCAATTAAAGAAAAGTTACTTTCCCTTTCACACATTATTTTTCTGACTATTTGTCTTCGTGATTTAAAAATAATTTTTGAGAAAGTTATCGTATTAGGGTAAGAGGAGGCAAGTCGGAATCATGCTTATCTTGGAGTTTTTAGATTTTCTCACGGTTTCTGATGGTCTAATGGTCTGTACACAATAGAGAAATTTATGTCCATATTGAAGCAAATTTCCTATGCTTGTTTAGGAAAAACTCTTCAATATGGACATAAATTTTTCTAGTGTGTAGAGACCATAAGAGAAAAACAAAATCACAAAGATGCACAAGACTTTACAATCGAGAGTACTTCTTTGTTGACTTTTAAAGACATGATTCCAAATTACCCCATCTTACCCTATTGCAGCTGCAATGTAAAATAAATGATGAGGACTATAGTAACTTTCGCTGATATATCATGTAAATTATGGTTTTTCTAAAAACAGCATTACAGAATCCACGTAAAACTTTCTATTTGATTTATAATTGTAGTCTTCGCGATGTCATTCCCAGCATTTTCTCTTGAAAATGCTACGCTACCAACGTTGCACCAGATTTCCGTATCTATGCATTCATTAGATAGCATCAAATAAAGCTACACGGTTCTCGCAACAAATATTTTGAAATAAATAAATAAATAAATAATATCGGTTAGAAAACTATTTCAAAAGCTTCTTATTTCAATGTGTATGAATAGAGTAGAAAACTGTGTAAAAGGTAAAATTCCGAAGGGTATTATCGTAGTTACATATCATGGGAAATCCCCATGCGAATCCTGGGAAAGCACAGTTTTCCCAGGAAAAAAAAAATAAATGGAAATTGAGAAGTAAAAGTTTCCCTACTCAGTGAATGAATTTAAATAATCTCTCTGGTGCCCCGGAAACAAACTGTTGCGCCCAATTTGAAGTTTCTGCAGGGCGTTGATTGCAATGTATCTCCCAGGATATGTTGGATTTTTTAAAGCAACACACACACACGGTTTTTTTTTAGTTAAAATTCCTCTCGATAGAGGATTTAAAAATAAATTGAATAAAATGAAACTTTGTTGGAAAAAAAAATCAAATGGATTTTTTTTTAGCTGAAACACTTTTCACCAGAGAATTTTATGAAACGGAGAATGTTTTTGGATGTTGATGGGAAAAATGTGTGGGAAATTGAAATCACCGTCAACTGCTAATCAGGCTGAGTGCGAAAAATTGACCACGACACTTTTCACTGAAAACCACAGAAAAAAAGAAACCGTTGATGGGCCGTTGATGGAAATACGCGAAAAACAAGCCAAACACACGGAAGAGACCGGGAACGAGTGCTTTCACCAAGTAAATGCTGAAGACTGAAAAGGCAGTTTCCATGAAAATGATCTGGAAGGAGAGCTTTTGGTGTGTGTCGCACATGCCAGGAGAGGAGAAAATGCTATGCGTCGTACAGCATCAACGCAACCAACTCCGCCAATTTTCCCAACATTACATTTTTCCCAGCGAGATAAATTATTTATGAGACAAGCAAAGGCGTCTTGTAGCCCCCAAGATGAATAAAAAAAAAAGAATCCATCCCATCTTACCTCGCCACTCCCCTCTATCGCATTCCAAAACCCCAAAATTGCTGACAAGGCTCCGGCGTTCTGGTGACAATGAGATGGGCTAAGAAAAAAATGCATTATAACAAGGCATCCTTCTGGAGAGAATCGTGCTAATTGTCAGGCTCTTCAGTAGTCGATTATCCACCTCAAAGGCACAAAAGACAAGGCATTGCCTCCGGTACATGCTTCAGAGCAAATCAGAAGAGCTTCTGTGGACTTGAAATTCAATTTCTGTCATCCCACGAATTTGTGGAGTCTCTGTAAAACAATAATGACATTCAATGATCGTTTGAGGTCCACCCACGATTTTTCACTCAGAAAATACCATGTTTTCTCAATCCTTAAAAAAAGCCCAATTACAGGCAGAGGGAAATGTTGATGAAATGGACGTTTTAATATAAGATGAGTTTTTTACGGTAATTTACTCTGAAATATCGCTTGTTAACCTTTGCGCGATTATTGGGATCAATAAACTCATAATGCAAGTAAAACATAAATTCACAAAAAGCAAAATGTTGAAAATTCTTCTGCGAAAATGCTGTGGGCTGCAACATATTAGGCAGTATTGTGATAAAAATTATCGGTAAAAATTCAAATTTTCCAATAATGGCTCTGGCACACCTTTTAGATCGGAGAAATTTCATGAAATTAAAATTCACATCCCTTTATTTCTCACGCATCTTGTATATGTTTATCTAATTCTTTCGCACTCCAAATTTGATTGAGCTAAATTAAATTCATTTTGATATTTAAAAGAAGAAGAAAAGCGTGAAAGAATGAGACATAAAGGCTCCGGCACGCCTTTTAGATCAGGAAAATTTCATGAAATCAAAATTCACATCCCTTTATTTCTCAAGCGTCTTGCATATGTCTGTTTCATTCTTCCACACTCGAAATTTGATTGAGCTAAATTAAATTTATTTTGATGTTTAAAAGAAGAAGAAGAGCGCGAAAGAATGAGACATAATGGCACACCTTTTAGATCAGGAAAATTTCATAAGTAAAAATTTACGTCCTTCTCTTTCTTAAAAGCTTTGTATATGTCTACCCTACTCTTTCGCACTCTTCTTCTTCTTTTGAACATCACACCTATAATTAAATTTGTTAAATTTAGTTAAGTCCAATTTTGAGAGAGTGGGATAAACTTATGCAAATAGTTTGAGATAGAAAGGAACGCGAATTTTGATTCCATGAAATTATACTGAACTAAAAGGTGTGCCGAAGATATTAAAAAAAAATTGGAAATAAGATAGCAAATTTATCAACTTCAAATTAGCAAATTTATAGCAAATTTAGCAAATTTATCAAGAATCGGTCAATAATGTCAATGATATAATCAGTCTCAATCAGTTAGAAAATTTATTCATAATTATCAATGGAAATTATATTTTAGTCACTAGAAAAATAGATTTGTTTGATACATAAATCACACACAAAATCGGTTTTGGGTAGAAATTTGAATTTAGTCACTAATACCCCCGGCCTTCTTTTAAGACCAGTAAAATTTCATAAAATCGAAATTCATATGCTATCTTTCTCAAACGTTTTACATTTCTATTCCAGTCTTTTACAATCGAAATTGAAATGAACTATATTAATAAAATTGGTTGTGATGTTTCAAAGAAGAAGAAGAGTACGAAATTACATGAATTTAGATTTAATGAAAATTTCCTGATCAAAAAGAATCTCAGCAAAAAATCGATTTTCGTCAGTTATACTGCCCCACACCTTTTCAATTTAAGAGAAATTGAGTCTACTGAAATTATGTACACTGAGAAAAAAAAGAGGGTGCGATTAACATTCTTTCCTCAGAAATTTAACACTTTTTACGTATAAAAATATATCAACATTTTTTAATGTTACTTTCACACCTTATTAAGGGTAAAATTAACATGAAAAAATGTACCTTTAACCCCTTATACACCTAAAAAGGGTAATATTTACACCAATTTTGGTTCAATACTGCAGGGTAAAATTAACATTTTCGGAATGTTATTTAAACTTTTTCGGGTTTCTCTCAGTGTACCTTGCTAAATTGATCAAATGTCAAATTTATTTATCTCTTTCTATCAAATTGTAATTGGAATTCGTAAAATCATACAGAAATACTCTGGTAACCCTTGTCAATTATTGTTAAACGTTTGAGAAGAAACGGATGTGAATTTTGATTTCATGAAATTTTTCTGTTCTAAAATATGTGTTAAAAGCATGACAGACGAATTTCACTAGCCAAAATTAAAATTCACTTAATCGAAAATATGTGTAAGCATAATGAAAAGGCAAATTTGGTCAATAAAATCTTAATACCGATCATTATACCCCCGGCTTATCTTTCAGTTCAAAAAAATTTCATGAAATCAAAATTCATATCTCTTTCTCGCTGAAACTTTTTGCATTCGACTTCTATGGCTATTTCATTTTATCCCACTCAAAATTGGACTGAACAAAATAGAATATGTTGTAATGTGAGAACAAGAAGATAGAGAGAATGGGACAGACAAATGCAAAACGTTTCAATAAAACAGAGATATGAATTTTGATTTCATGAATTTTTTCTGATCCAAGAGGAATATCGACATTAAAAACTTTGGGACTATAATAATAGTACTACCGAAAGAAAGACAATGATTTTCTTTACCTTTCCTGCCTCCATCTTAAAGTTTTGTAGTTTTATATGTCCTATTGAATAAAAAAAATCAATTTAGCATACAAATTGTTTCGATTTAATGAAATTAGATTTGCCGGTGACGAATTTTGATTATTTTAATATATTTACTTAGCTTTACATACAGTTCACGACAAATGAGAAACTACATAGTTTCGTTGTTCGCTGTCTATTTTCTACCAACTACCTAAACCATAATTCCCAGGCCATTTAGGTATACAATCAAAATTTTGCGAAATTCCAATGTTTATCCGAAAGCAGTCCTGTATGAAATTTCTCTACGGAAAAGGAACTTCTTTTTAATTTCACAGTATTTTGGTGTTTAATAAATGACTTTTAAGGCGCAGAATTCTTCACCTATTGAGAAATATAATCAGTATCTCTTGATGCTTAGTATCACCGTATCACCAACCACCATGACATTCTCCTCTTCGGATTCTGTCAAAGAGGATTTCTTCAGTTTTTGTACTACCCTGTGATTTTGGCAGTTTTCTTAAATCGAAATGGCTTTAAGCTAAGTTTGACCTGATTTTATTCTGAATTTAGATTTCAATTTAGAGTGGGAGTGGAATTATTCTATACACACAAACAGAATATGTATAAGTTTAATAAATTATGAACCGAAATGTAGATTTTCGACTTACGAAATTTGTTTTAATTGCAGATCGAATTTGATCTTTTTGCTGATCAAAATTTACTTTTTTAAGAAATGTGTCTCTTTGGTTGATTAATTCCCTCTATTGATTCTCCCTCTCACTGCGAAATTACAGTTTTGCTGATTATTTCAGATTTTTCACTGACAAATTTGAATTGTCCCTTATAAAAATCAACGTTTTTTTACTAACAAACTGTGACTTTTCCTTTAGAAAATGAGGTTTTCAATTAGCATAAATTAACCCTATATTCTCAAATAAATAAATAATTTCAAAGCTAAATCTTTAAATCAAATTTTAAAAGTTTATTTGCATTCTTCGTTAAGGATCTTTAATTGTGAAATGTACAATTTCTCGGTATGCTAAATAATTTCTAGATCTAAGACAATTTTAAATATCATTTAAAAATTTTCATTTTTCACAAACTATGAAATTGTGAATGAGATTTAAACTTAGGATCTCAGCGTCACAAAGCTAGGGCTTTGTAACCTTAACTGTGATTCTATAAACATTTCAATAAATGAAATTTCGGCTTAGTTAATTATATTACTTAGGACAACCACACAAATTATGATATTTTATTACACATCAATTGAATAGCAAATAAAATTTATTATCAAGCTATTATGCATTACCTTCGCAAAAAGCAACATCCCGATTAATATTAACAACTCTCTTCAATAAAACAGAAATACTTTTCTTATGATATATTTGGTAAATTAAATACAAAATTGTGTTAAGATATTAAGATTATTAAGAGTGCAATATATGAATGCCATAATGGCAATTATTGTACATCATAAATTATGTGCTCATGTTTAAATATACAAGTAAAGCAA
The DNA here is from genome assembly GCF_024763615.1 of Phlebotomus papatasi. NCBI lineage: Eukaryota > Metazoa > Arthropoda > Insecta > Diptera > Psychodidae > Phlebotomus > Phlebotomus papatasi. The sequence continues at coordinate 100,759,253 of NC_077223.1, forward strand.
GAGAGAAGTCTGCCAAGTGAGTCGTGTGCAAATAATCATTTGAATAATTGTTACAACTCAATTTCTCAAAAGAGAGCTATTAGTAAATTATTATTCTTGACATTTGGGTTTAATATAATTAGTAAGACTAAATACTTACAACATTGCATTATATTTGTAACTGTAGGGTTCATTGGATTGTTTAAATTTAAAAGTATAATTATCTTATTTTAGTTTCCTTTAGGAATATGCCAAAAAATAATGTTTTTAATGTAGCCCCACCTTCTCCTATCAATTTCTATTTAGGACAATGTATTCTGAACCTTTTTTGCCAAACAAAATATGAATATAAAATCATAGACAATTTAAATTAGATTAATTTGAGAATAAGTTTAAACTTTGAGTATAAACAATGTTTAACAAACTGGATAGTTTCTTCCTCATTTTTCCTTAATTAATGAAGACAAATTATGGCTTAAAATAAAGTTTGCACCCAATGTAACCGATGACTCAATGACATTGACTTAGGAAAGACCATGCATAAATCAGTAACTAAATAAGACACGAGGAAGCAATTATATTATTTGGTATATCGATAATTTTTGGCTCATAAACAAACGAACTTCAAGAACATTAATGAAAATTCCATCCACAATCAACAAAATATGAATGAATTTATTGAATTTATGATGAAAGTAGATAAATGATTTAAAACAGCCAATAAATTTACAAGGAAACAGATGTTTTGAAAATATGGGATGCTTAACAACATTTCATCAAATTGGACATTTGTTAAATAAATCATTTCTAAATAATGTAAAAAATGAAAAAATAAAAAAATTAAAATAAAATAAAAAATTAAATTAAATTGAAAAAATTAAATTATCCAACAGAACAACATTTTGTAAGGTTAGGATTTCTTTTTATTTCGGATAAAAGAAAATTCAGGAAAGTAAAAATCTCATTATTTATTTTTTAATACACTCTCTTTTTATCTCTTAAAAAACTAATTTGTAAAAATAATTGTTAAAGTTCAGAGAGTTTTTCAAGGTTATTGAAAATTTGAAGGTTATGTTCAATATAACCTCAAATTCTCAATAATGAATAAATATTTTTTAGCGCTTTAGCTTTATTTAATAAAAAATAAAATAATAAAATTCATATACTTTTACAAGAAATTAGATTGACTAGTTCTATATTTCAAGTCAGATATTTCTTGTACAAAGGATTTATTTGGAATTTACTGGCAATTGTAAACTTTCCGGGGAACACTTTAGGATGGACCTCCAGCCATTCCAATCACCTCCAAGAGACTACTCTCTCAAGCGCCTCACCAAGCCCACCCAACCTGTTCCCTTCTCTCCTGATAGCGCCATCTATTGCATTCTCCGAGTCAAAATAACGATAATTCCGCGTTATGTTTACACAATCCCAGCAAAACTTCGTTCTGCAATTCCGCAATTTTTCTTTTTCTTCCTTTTTTAACGGTCATCATTCAAAAACCGCACTAGCGATCGTAACGGCAAATAACCAAAGCTATCAAAATTGGTCTCGAGTAAGCGAAGTCTCACACTCTCGTTACCTAATGGCTGCTTCAGAGACGGTTATTTCAAATCTATACATTTTATTGAAAAAATTGACGAAAATATACTTAATGAAATGAAAAGAATATTTTTTTCATAAATAATAAATAATTTTAAAGGCCTCAACTGAAAATCACATCGCAAAAAATTTTTTTTTGTTCTCAAGAAAATTCTTGTACAATTTATCAAAAAATGCAGAATTTTCGGTCGGGAGTATGTTCAATACTGCTATTTAATCCTTCTCTATTGACAGTATACCCTCGCAGTGCTCACAGTATTTATATATAAAATATATCCTGAAAATCGTGATTATAAATTCTACCAAGTTGATAAATAATTTCAGAGAAAATATTCCAAGTCCATTTTGACAGAACGACATCTTGAGGAAAGTGCCGAAAATTCATAAAATTTTCTGTAGAAATTCTGCAGAAAATTCTGCAGAATTTTCATACAACGATCGGATCCACCTTTAGAACAAAATTCTGCAGAAATTCTGCAGAATTTTCGGCAGTTCTTTTTCAAATCTGACGAATTTCTGCAGAATTCTGCAGAATTTGCCGGGTGGGATGATGATATTGGAATTTGGAAACAGTTGAACACATAGTATTATGAAACTGTTTTCATTCCATGCAATTGATATTAAATTAGTAAAAATAATGTTATAAAAGAAAAGATTGTGTAGGGTCTCATCGTAATAAAGACATAAAATTCTCTACAATTCAATTATAGAATTATGGAATTAATTATGGAAGTTTTAACAGAATTGGAGTTGAGATTGTCGAGTAGACTAAGGGGCTCAAAAAAGCCTAGATGTCTGATCACCTGCGAACTCAAGTACACTTCCTTTTTTTAATCTATCTATCAACATAACCTCACATTACTAAATATAACCTCTTTAATATTATAAATTTAACTCCCATCACTTCTTCATCTGAGAGCGGTATCATTAATAATAAACAAAAAAAAAATAAAACTCTATACGTTAATCGTGAATTTGCAAATAAACTGACAAAATTATTGCAGTGTCTTACATTAATATTTGAGCGAGAATTTTCACTTTAAAATCTCTCAATCAGTAGAAATCTTTAACCTAACTTCAACATTTCTTCCCATAGCCAACGGACGTGGAAATTCCATTGGAAATTTAGCGTCCCACTTATTCCCATGGAATTTGATGCTAAATTTCCGAAAAGTCTTCCATGGCATCTTTCCTAGGAGAATCCATGGAAATTGTTGCATTCCATTGGAATTCGAACAACATCGAATAGAAATCCTGCGTCATTTTCTAAGATCAGTATGGAAAATCAAATGTGAAACATCCGCAGATTCCACTGGAAAATTCCATGGTAAATTCCACAAGCTTTCCTATGGAATTTCCATTGGTTTTACTGCAATACGCCCCCTTTTTGCAGGAAATTTCTTGTTTATTTCCTAACTTCAACATTTTCTTCCCATACCCAACGGACGTGGAAATTTCATTGGAAATTTAGCGTTAAATTCCGCTTATTCCCATGGAGTTTGATGCTAAATTTCCGAAAAGTCTTCCATGGCATCTTTCCTAGGAGAATCCATGGAAATTGTTGCATTCCATGTGAATTCGAACAACATCGAATGGAAATCCTGCGTCATTTTCTAAGATTAGTATGAAAAATCAAATGTGAAATATCCGCAGATTCCACTGGAAAATTCCATGGTAAATTCCACAAACTTTCATATGGAATTTCCATGGATTTTACTGCAACACGCCCCCTTTTTGCAGGAAAATTCTTGATTATTTCCTAACTTCAACCTTTACTTCCCATACCCAACGGACGCGGAAATTCCATTGGAAATTTAGCGACAAATTCCGTGTATTCCCATGGAATTTGACGCTAAATTTCCGCAGTCTTCCATGGCATCTTTCCTAGGAGAATCCATGGAAATGTTTGCATTCCATAGGAATTCGAAAAATATCAAGTAGAAATCCTGCGTCATTTTATAAGATTAGTACGGAAAATCAAATGTGAAACATCCGCAGATTTCACTGGAAAATTCCATGGTAAATTCCACAAGCTTTCCTATAGAATTTCCATGGATTTTACTGCAACACGCCCCCTATTTGCAGGAAAATTCTTGCTTATTTCCTACCGAAAATTCAAGAAATAATTCCATGGAAAATTCCACTATCTTTCCATACAGTTTTCTAAGACAATTCCGCACGCTTATTTTTTCGTTTTTCTGCATATGTTTGTGTACGAAAGTTTTTTCTTATCACAAATCAATAGCGTAAAAGAAACCGATCAAGCGGAACGAACCCTTTCTCTTTCAAATTGGCGTTAAAGTGTTAAAAATGGGAGTTGTACGTGATGAGAATCAATCAAGAAAAGCTTGAATTAAATTATATTAAGCATGGTGAATATAATTCGATTATTTGCGCAAATTGTGTTGAAATTCTTCTAATTGAGTTGCGATTATTAAATATAGGTTAACGTAAGAATTTAAATTACAAACGACAGGAAACTCTTGTCTTTTCGAAAGGAAATTGACTACAAATCACAAACTTTGCGGCTGTGTTATATCTAGTATTTCTGCTACAGTAACCACAATAGCTCATTATTTTAACACATAAAAGCCAGAGGAGCTAGTTTGTCTTGAAATTGGTTGGAATGTTATTTCAGAGTGGAATAAATGCCTCGGAGAAGTACTTTGAGAACTGAATTTTCTCATAGAATATTCCTTGTACCAGATACAACAAGCTTTATGCTGCTTCTAGTCCATTGTCGTACAAAATTAATAAATAATTTTCCTTATATAAAATACCTCAAGTATTCCCCGAGTGTAGGTGGAAACTTTTGCAAAAACATGTTGAAGTGAAAGAGGATTTTTCTTAGGTTTTGGAAAAGATTGTGTCCCGCGAGGAATGGTGAAAGTACAGGAAAAATAAAAGTGAGAACAAGACTGCGTAAAGCTTAAACAAATACCGTAAGGCAAATTTTTAATAAATAATTCCCGGAGTAAAATTTCTCAGACGAAGAATTTTCATGATATTGAAAATATTTTTTTTTCCTCTTCAAGTTTGTATAACTCATTTAATTACAAATCACGAAATTCAGAATCTGTTTTTACAAGTTTTATTAAATCACTGGAGTATTTTATATGAAATTTTCATGTGGTTCCTTATACGATAATAATTTTGTATAAAAATAAACCTGTGATTATGATGCAATATGTCTGGGAAATATTGCGAAATCATGATCCTTCAATTTTTTGTGGGCGTATAAAAATGCTCTTAGATCAAATTTTACTATTCACAGATATTGGATGGTATTTTGATAAGACTTCCTCAACGATAATCATGTTTCTTCGAAGTTAGAAGCTCTGCACAAATCTTTAGACGTAAACCCTGTTAATTATGATCACATCCGTTAAGGAAAATCACAGTTCTGTCTAATTGAACAAAACTCGAAACTTCGTTTTCAGATAAACCTAACATGTGATAGCTTGGAAAATTATCTATTAATATAAACTTGAAAAAAATTGATAGGCAGATCCTGAAGTTCAGTAAGGTTATGAATCCCTAGGTTCAGTAATATAATAATCTATCCGATTTAAGAGCTCACTCCGGTTCAGGTTTTTCCTGTATCGATTCGAAGGTATATGAGAAAGAATTTACCTAAAAATCCGTTGGAAGTTCGAAAATTGAAAATTTTCACTTAAATTTTCGGGATTTAAGCGTTCTGGATTTTGGCCTTCTCGGAATTTTGGCCTTTTCGGGATTTTAGCCTTTTAGGGATTTTAGCGTTAGGAATTTTGGTTTTCGAGATTTTGGATTGTTGGAATTTTGGCTTTTCGGTATTTTAGCTTTCAGGGTTGAATCATACAAACCACTCCCTAATTAAATTTCTTTTTATTTTATTTTACTTTAAAAAAAATGGAACTGACTTTCAAACTGTACGTCTCTTGAAGGACATAAGTAAAAGGTTTATGCGTCCCCTGCCGTCTTAGCGTTAGTGACTAACCTACTCCGTGGCCAAACGGTGGAAATGCTCCTTCTCAAGTTGTATAAACCAGGTAGGAAACATTTCGCTAGCAATAAATGTGGTCAGTATCCGTTTTAGAACTTTAAAAGCAATATATTTTTTACTCAATTAAAAAAAAAACAAGTAAAGTAAGTTGGGGTAACTGGATCGTTTTCCGAAGAGTGCTACTTAAACGCTTGTTTCTGGACTGATTAAATTCTTTTTTACTTCTTCTAAATCCATAGAATTAATTAATTAATTAATTAATTTATTTATTTATTTATTTATTTATTTATTTAAATGGAAATCTGCCTTTGAAACTATGTGTTTCTTAGAGGCAACATTACAGGCAGGAAATTATTTGCGTCCACCGCCGTCTTAGCGTTGGTGACCAACCTACTCCAGAGCCAAACGGTGGAAATGCTCCTTCTCAGGTTGCATAAGCCAGGGAAGGGACAGTACAGTTTAACAGAAGTGAAAAGAAGAGAAGAAAAGAAAATAATTAAAGGCAAGAAAAAAAAGCAGTCAAGACGTTACAAAGGCTTGGATCAATCGCCGTTTACTCTCTCTGGGTAATTCATTCCAGAGAGATACACCTAATACAAAAAGTGAATTGTGGTGAGTGCGGCTCAACGATCTGGGTACGACGAATTATTCACTGTTTCATTCAAAAACATAATATAAAAAAAATTATCAAAAATATTAAAGAAAATTTTTAAAATAATGATAATACGGAAATAAATTAGCGTTCACTAAGTGGATCGCCTTTTTGCTAATTGGGTCAAATGGTCTTTTAATTGGGTCACTCAATTTACAAGCATATTAAAACGAGAAAATAGTTTTTATTACATTTTTTAAATTGTAGTGCTACTTAAACGCTTGTTTTTGGACTCATGAAATTCTTTTTTACTTCTTCTAAATCCATAGAATTATTCACTGTTTCATTCAGAAACATAATATAAAAAAAATTATAAAAATATTAAAGGAAATTTATAAAATAATGATAATACAGAAATAAGTCAGCATGCACTAACTAGGTCGCCTTTTCGCTAATTCACTTTTAATTAAATCTTTGGATTTAAAATACTTTTTTCACAAGGAAAAAACAATAAATGTTTTCAATCGACCAGCTGTCATACGCGAAAATATCACTGCTAGAAAATTTTTAGTGAAGAACCCAGCTGGCACAAGATTGAAATGAGTCGATTACACTCATTTATTAAATGGATAAAAATATTATTTTTGCTTTTTCTCAAACTTGAATAGTTATATTATGTTACTGTAGTGACTATATTATGGAAATAAAAATAAAAATATTATTTTAAGTGGATTAGTCATAAACGATCCAGATAGCGAATCGCCCGGATTAGCAGACTTGACTATAAAGTAAATAGGTTTTATTTTTACTAACTTAGATGTTATAATTTTAATTAAACAAATTTTTATAAAGATTTAGATTTTTCTGACCAAAATTTATACATAATTTAAAATTAAATTATCTAAGCTTAGTTTTAACCGACCGATTTTAGTTTTTGATTAACCAAAATTAATTACTGACTAATTTTAAATTTTTGAATTTTGGATTATTAAAATTCTTAGCTAATTTAAAATAAATCTGGTTTACTTTTAGTATATAAACGTAGCCTAATAGAAATCTAAGTGGTTCATCCGGAATTTGTCAAGTTTCTTACGTAAGTTAGGTTTGTGAATAATTCTAGTGAAAATTAATATTGACCGTAAAATTTTAATTTAAAAAATATTTCTCCCTGTTTCAGGAATTTTCTTCCCTATTCTTGGTATTAACGAATTTTAGGTAAGGTGGAAATAATATTAAAAATACATTCAATCCCGGTTTACCAACAAGAATCACATTTCCCATAACCTTCAAACTCTCACCTTGGGGTTTCTTTTTCACATGAACTTCCACCTTCATGCCGATGAATTGCAAATGTGTCGCAAAGGAGTCATGAAAGTTTAATTGAATACACAAACAAAGTTCTGTAAGAGCATAAAAAAGGGAGGCCCCTTAAGGTTTTCTTCAAAAGATAAATTTAGAAGAAAAAGACTCACTCATTATTTAGCTTAAGCTGAGGCATCGAGGGACTGAAATTAAGTAGAGAAAAATTCATTTTCAAAGGGAAGAGTTTCCTTGGGTAAGGAATCCCTTTTCAACATGAATTAACTCTAAGAAAGTTTAGCAGGTGGATGGAAAAAATCATTTGAATGTAATTGAAAAACTAAAATTCAATTTTACAGAGAACATAAAATAGGATTGTTGCAACAACATTGTAAATAAAATTTACAAAATTTTATACTCAACTTTGTGTACTCTGAAATAAAAATGTTGCTCTTGATGGCAGGAAATTGCAATTTCCGGAAATGTTGACAATGTTTGCAGATTTATATTTTACCCAGAAAATTTTTAATTCAACCATCTATCAAAGAATTGAGCAAACTTTCCCAAAAAGTTTATTAAACAAAAAGAAAGAATTGTGTACTTCCGGGGAAAGAGATTAGGGTCGAGCGGGTCGGGCAAAGGGAGAGGGGAATTTTCCTGGAAAATGCTTTGTGAAACCCGAGAAATCTTTATTAGTTTATATTATGTTTTATAAGCTGATATAAATATCAGTAGAAAAAGACAGGCGGTATCTCGAAAAAGTTCTACAAAACACAAAAAAGTTTGAAAAGTCATTGCGGACTTCAAAAAAAAAAATCATTAGGTTTTTCAAATTTTTATTATTTTTTTTTATAGAATTTTATTTGAAATTTGAATAAACTTGAAATTTTTCACAACAATGTTAATTTAAGTTATTTTTGGTTTTAATAAGAAACATGACTAAATAACTTACGGTAAATCGGTATAATTGTTTCGAAATTGACTCTTAAGTTTTAAAGAACTAGTGACCCAAAAAATTAAACTTTTTTTTTTGAAAAAAGGTCACCGCTGACTCGCTAGTGCTTAAAGGAATAGCCTGAATTAGAGCCCAAAAGAGAGACGTTATGCGCGATTCTTTTGGAATACTAAGGCACGACTGGTCCGGTCTTGGATCCGGCGAATAAGTCTTTCTTTAATCTTTCCTGCCAATTTATGGTAAAATCCTAAAAATAAAAAGTTGAGAAAACGAGCTTCAAAACACTGGCTATTAACCCGAGCGCTAGTAAATCTGCTTGGCGCACCTTTACTTTCGTCGCTATATCTTCGAAAACACTTTGAATTAGCTTTTGAAATTTTATGGTTAACAGTTCGATCCCTCAGAATATAATCCGACTAACTCGCGAATGGCCAACTTTTCAGGAGAGCGATTTAAATCTGAGATTTTACATGCTGATCATAGGATTTTTAAGATTTGAAACCCATATAACTTTGGAAATAATTAACTTTTCGGTATAATATTCGCCGTAAAGGTAAAGGGTGTCAAGGAGTACCCGAAAAGCAAAAAACGAATTTTGTAAAAAATCGAGTTGTTAGGATTATATTCTGAGGGATCGAGTTAGAGAACGGAAAAATAGACCTCTTTTGATTTTTACTCTTTAATTCTTCACGACGTTTAGAGGATGAATGTCCTCTTCATAAAGTTTCGAATTGGAGAAAAACTCGTACAGGTGGGAAAATTTGCTGCTGCACTTCACTTGGACCTTTTCACAATTTTGCACAACATTTGTTAAGCATTTCTTAATACTTTGTTAGTACAATAGGATGCTAAATTTCTTCGCTTCTTTGTGGATCTTTTTACTACTTTAAAGAGCTTTAAGACTTTCATAAGGATCAACAGGTCTCAATTTTTGTAATCAATATTAATGGATTCCTCAGATTTCTCATACCTTTTCAATTTAGTAATCAATCGATGAAAAATCCACCTCTTATGCTTTGTAAAAGATTTTTATTTATATTTATTTTGATGTACTGCGACATTTCTGCCATTCCGTTCCGTATGTATCTTGTTAAGTTTACAAATTTGTTTATAGAAATTACAGTGTTTCGTGAAAAATGTCCATTCAGACGCTTCAATCATGTGCACCGGGCGGGACTCGAACTCACAACTGTAACAGTCGAGCCAGAGATCACACTGTACAAGAGCCGAACGCTCTTACCAATTGCACCACGAACCCCAACTTTGAAAGAAACATTAGACATAATTCTCGCCTTTATCAAATGATGTTCTCATGTGATAAAGCTTCTTTGAGGCGTCTCCAAGTTACTTTCAATAACAACTTTCGATTATCAATCTTCGTCCTTTTGATTATATCTCTCCTTTTACAAAAATATTATTTTAGGGAAATCCTTACCACGTCGAATTCATTAGCCGCATTTTATTAACTAAACAACCTGAGTATTTAGCTGAGTTATTCGTGCCTTGCTCATCCACCAGGTCTTCCTGTCTCGTCGTGCCCAGATCGTCGAGTCGCACTTACTATAATTCACGTTTTGTATTAGGTGTATCTCTTAGGCTGGAATGAATTACTTAGAGAAACAACGGCTATTGATCCAAGCCTTTGTAACGTTCTGACTGTTTTTTTTTCTAGCCTTTGATTCTTTTCTTTTCCTCTTTTTCACTTCTGTTATACTGTATTATCCCCTCCCTGATGGCTTATACTACCTGAGAATGAACATTTTCACCATCTTGCTCAGGAGTAGGTTGGTCACCAACGCTAAGACGGCAGTGGACGCATAAACCTCTTCCTTAATTATGCCTCTAAGAGACGCAGAGTTTCAAAGGCAGTTTTTCATTTAAATAAAATAAAATATATAAATTAAATGAATAAATGAAAGTTGAAATTGAAATATCAACTTGAATTTGAATTTGAAAAAATAATAGCGCTGGAACATCTTTTCAGTTGAGTAAAATTCAAACGATAGAAATTTTGCCCAAACATACGACTTTTTTGGACCAGAGGGTGTTGAATTTATGGTTTAATTAAATAAAATATTCTACTATCGTTTTAAATTTATCAATTATCTAGTACAAAAATAAAATAATACCCCTTTATATCAAAATTTTACATTTTAATTGATTTTTTCGGACTCTGATAAGTTACCGAATCCAATGGAGTCAACAGGCCTGGAAATTAGTTGACTCTATCGAGGTCACACTGTACTTCTTACGTACGTTATAAGACCATACTTCTCTTTGGGATAGAAAATTTCAAGATAAATATTTTGCTTAGTAGTGGACAGTGCTTATATCTCGACTCCGCAATGTATTTTAAAAACAGGACACTTTCCCCTAGTTTTTAAAATATGGGTGCGATGAGTCACATTTATTGAGAAACATAGAAAAAAATGAGTCATTACGAAGCTTGGAAGCGTACAAAGCATGGGCACTTTCTTCTATTCTATTAAATTTGGTCAGTAAAAATTAAATTTAATTAACGAATAATTTAAAGGGAATAATTAATTTTCAAAGAATAGGAAAGTTTTTCTTCAGAAGATATATTCAAGAAGCTAATAACCATCTTGACATCTCAAGCAAGTTATTTTGATTTCATTTTGCACAATTTTGTAAACAAAATAGAACCACCTTATAACCTCTTAGGATATCAAGTGATAAATATGAATATTTCCTGGTCAAACTTATTTTTTATTTACCAAAATTGTTTATTCCATTTAAAAGTAAGTTGATTATCTCCCTTTAAGCTTAATAGTCGATTTCCTCTCAACTTGGTTTCCCTTGTAAGATTTTCCCACACTTTTCCACCCTAAAAGATACTCGAGATAAACTGTTCCGCACAATACCAGGGATAAATTCAATGATGTATTCTTCATTGATTCTGCTGTTCTCACCCGGTAATGCGGGAGTAATTCACTGAATACGTGCCATGTTGGATTGAAAGAGATTGTCATCGGGAGGAAAAGTCAGGCGGGAAAATGTAAAATGAAATCAGTGGCATGAATAAATTATAAGCCCTTGAGTTTTCCCAAAAGCTGGAAGCAACGCACGACACAACTGGAGGCTTTTTATCTCAAATGGATGGGTTTCTGGTTTGAAGATCAAACCCGGAAAAGTCGTGGCATTTTCACGCGTTTTTTCACTCTTTAGCATTTCTCCTTTTTCATTCTAACTCATTGCAAATGGAAGATGAGAAAGCATGAAATACGATATGTGGAAAGAGAAGGCAAAAATTTGTGATATGCGACTTTTTCTTACATTTTCCTCATACCAACTATTTATCGTCCCCTTTGTGAATGGGAAAAGTCATGGAATTTTCTGCCAAAGAGTCACAAAGTGTCTCGCGTGTCAGAAGAAAAATGTTCCTCTTGAACCCTCAAGACTCATCAGAAGATCTTTAAAATTCATTCAGAAGTTAGGAGGAAAACTGGCAATTTAAGAGGAATTTTCTTACACATCTTTTTCACCCAAAAGAACTGCTTTTCCGCAAAGTTTTAAGAGAAATTTGTAATAAAAGTAACTTGGTAACAGCAATTTCAATATCATTTGAATTTTTCTTGGAAAATACATTTTTTCTGGAAAATTCACAAATCATCACTCAATTGTTTAGCCTTTTAACATGTCTTTTTCTTTTCCAACAAAAACAATGGCAAGGAAAATTCGCGGGATGCCTGAAATAAACAGTTTTTTACTTATGATCTTATTATTAATAATAATAATAATAATAATAATAATGCTGGCACAACATTCCATGAAGGAACAAGGCCTTCCCGCAAGGGGATTTCTAGACATGCATTATTATTTTTTCTTGTACGGGATGAGGTTGTCAGTCAAGCTCAATGGATACAATCCGAACACCTTTAACGCCAGAAAAATCCCTGGTGACCTAAAGGGAATTCGAACCCGAGACACTTGCATCATAGAGAGAGTGCTCTACCACTTGACCCATTGAGTGCCCAATCTAGTACTTTCTTTATAATTACATAACAATGGTTCCGCTTTGAGTAACACTGTGAGGACCGATGATCTTATTATATATCGTTAAAACTGAATGGAACTGGTTCAAGTTTATTAAGGATTCCAAGGCCTTTCATTTAAATCCAAATTTGAAGCACATGAATTGATGGATGTTCTTTTAAATAGGTTCATACAATCAACCTTGAAAAATCGTAAGAACGAATTAATAGAGGACATTGATATTTGTAAACGAATTATCTGCCTTTAGCATTATGCCTTCGACACACTTACAACTTAAGCCGAGAGAGGGCTTAACGTAAGAATATCAAAATAATGAACAGATTACATTTCAATCAGATTCAGACTAATCCATTTCTTGGCTTAATCCGAGAAATGGCTTATTTAGTGGGAAACTGATGGGAATTTAGTCAAATCACTATTATTATTATTATAAGGTAAAGTGCCCTCAAGTCGGCCGGTTCCTCAATTCGACCGGTAGAGTTATTTATTCAATTTATTTATAGTTGCACTATTATTTGGCGTATGATCTAACACTAATAGGTCAATTATTCCATAAATAAATACGAATCAGTCATAATTTTATAGAAATTCACCATTAAAACAATCAAATATTGACAACCAGTCGAGTCGGGGAACCGGTGGACTTGAGGGCACTTTAACTACATTAAGGTGTCTCTCGGTGTGTCTAGAGCATTAAACAGACCTACGCCTGAAGTCCAGAGACGGCTTTTTGGAAAATTGATGTGAATGTTGTTTAATTATTGATTAGATTACACGTAAAGTCACTTCTAATCAAATTCTAAATTCTGTACAGGTTCTTATAAATATTTTAAATTATTTTATTAATATTAGAAATTGAAAAAAATAAATAAAAATTAACTAAATCGGTTTCGGAATAAAAAGAAAATTAACAGAAAAAAAAGAATTTCATAAGAATATCCCAAAGGTTACCAAGAAACCAAAAGTTGATATCCCGCATCGTTCGTCCTCAAGCCCAACAGACAAAAAAAGGAACAGAAAAAATTACAAACACCGGAAATCAAAGGACAAAAAATCAAAGGACAACACAGTAAATTTATGGAACTCTACAAAAATGAGGCGAATGTTTTTCCTTTGACTTCGAGCAATGAAATCACAAACAAAGAGTCCCAATTCCAAGTTGACACAAGAGATGGGTTCACAGAAAGCCATTTGATGAGGGTAACCAAAAGGATAATATTTTTTTTCTGATTCATGCATAAAGCACAAAAACGATTTGTATCAATTTAATTAGATCATTTTAAACACGAAAAATCTAATTGTAACTCAATTCACGAACACTCCAAAAAAAAGTGTTTTTAAATTTCTAATAGCTATTTGGCTTTATGATTATTTGAACAATAGCAATTGAATACAAATATCGAGAGACCAAAAAAAGAACCTGCTAGAGTATCTTACCATTGAAATTGCTAGATTGATTTGACATTCGTGTAATTAATTGAAATGTATTCGCTCATCATTTACATTTCATCGCAAGACTCAATTAATTTTTCAACAAGAACTCATGATTTTAACATAAATATTTTCGAACATCTTTCCTCATGATGAGCTTAGGAATGTTGAGAGATTTCTGATTGAAATGCTAGGAATTTCTTAAAAATATTATTTAAATTTTAATCGTCGAGTGTGAAGAGAAAAATATTCAAATAAGAGAATGAGCTCTATGTCCCTTAAGGCATGGCATCTCTAATCGATGATCCTACCCAAGAAGCAAAATAGCTGCCTTATAGAACGAAAACCTTGACAAACCTTTTAATTGTAAATTGTTAGTCGGGAGTTTTTAGGTTGGAAGAATTGGAAGGAAATGTGCTGTTTTGGAAACTAGTCACCACAACTTTAAGCACCCATCTAGATTACCCCGAGAGATCCAAGTCCCAAAGTCCTTCATCTCTGACGTTCTAGACCGGGCAGGCCTCTATCGACTCTCCAACTTAGATACAGTAATAGACCCAGGAGGCAATGGCACCGCAGCGGCTTAAAGCGGCCCAAAAACGGATATGAATAGTAACGTTTATAACATACGGGAAACTGGGGCACCACCAAACACGGGGTACCACCAAACACTGTGATTTTTTAATCGGATATTCGTCTTCAGAGGATTAGACCTATAGGAATTTATAGGCACTATAGTGATGCTTGTCCACTGAAGAAATGGTCAAGATAGTCCAAGTAGTTTAGAAATAAAAATTAGTGTTTGGTGGTACCCCGTGTTTGGTGGTGCCCCAGTTTCCCCTACAGGATTTTTGAAAACGTAAGTCATTGGGAATAGGTTTACTGTACGTAATGCACTTTTAACACTAAACCTATCAAGACCTGGTCAAATTGACCGGTTTGTAATTAACACATTTGTAAACGGTACAATGTCACTATCAAACTTTATGAATTTCTCAAAATATGCATGTAATATATTTTCAATATTTAAATTTTAATTTTTTGCTCTTTTCTAAAACAAATTTGTTGAGTAACCTACCCTACCGCGGTTTGTCATTTGACCGAAAAACGACCAAAAACGGTCGGTAGGTTTAGTGTTAAAAGCTTACAATGAAAATTTTATGTTTAAAAGTACAGCGCCACTCTCCCTTCATAATATTTAGTTTAATTTTACTAAATAAATTTATTCGTCACTGATATGACATCAGGACCACTATACGTGAATTATAAGCATTTTGGTTCTAAATACCTCACAAAGAGAATTGTATAAGATAACGTTAAAAAGAACATGCCTTTTGGGTAAGCTCTCATTGTATAAAAGTTTAAGAGGTTTAGGATAAATCTTAAATATTAAATTTTACAGACTAAAAATTCTCAAGGATCAGCCTCAGACCATTGAAGTCCTAAGTCAAGATTCACTTTGAGATCGAAAATATAAAAATTTTGGATTAACAAATATTGTGGTTATGGGCAATCATTTGGATTTTCGTACAAAGCAACCGAGAGTCCGCATAATTCTTTTAAAACTTGATAAAAAATCAATTAAATAATTTTTAAAATACTCTATCTTGCAAATTACTAAATTAATATCAAAATTAATTTATCCGAAATTCCAAATTTGACCCTAATTGCAAAAAGTAATTTATATCATTATTCTGTTTGATTGCTTGGCATAAGACGAAGCGAGTTTTTTTTAATAAGATTATTTTCACTCTTCGTTTATTTCAATTTTGTCATTCTCTTTGATTTGTTTTTTTTATTATTTGAGGAACATTGTTTAATGAACTTGACCTTTGCCAAAGTAAAGTCTTTATGGAAAAATAGTGTTGGAATTCTTACTCCACCGAAATTTGAATAAATTGTATAAATTTAAATAAACTATGGAAAATAAATAATTAACTTTCAATGTAAAATAATGGGATGCTAAGGATACAACCAATACAACACAAATTCGATATCAAACACTCCATGCAGACAAGATTTCTGAACACAAATCCCGAAGAACCAAAATCCTAAACAAGTCGAAATCCTGAATGGTTCGGCGTCGAGATCGGTATTGCCAATAATGGGTTAAAATTCCATAAACCAAAGTTCTGAATGCAAAAATCCTGAAAAGCCAAAGTTCCGAAAGCCAAAATCCCGAAAACCTAAAAACCCGAAGCCAAAATCTTGAACGCCGAAATTCCGAAAGTCAAAACCCCGAAAACCAAAATCTGGAACACCCTTAATCGCGGAAGCCAAAATCCCGAAAGCCAAAACCCCGAAAATCAAAATCTGGAACACCCTTAATCGCGGAAGCCAAAATCCCGAAAGCCAAAACCCCGAAAATCAAAATCTGGAATACCCTAATTCGCGAAAGCCAAAATCCCGAACGCCATAATCGTGAACGCCGAAATTCCGAAAGCCAAAACCCCGAAAACCAAAATCTGGAAAACCCTAAATCGCGAAAGCCAAAACCCTGAGCAGCCGAAATTCCGAACGTCTAAATCCCAAAACCCAAAATCCTAACGGCCAAAATCTTGAAAGCCGAAATCCCGAAAGCCAAAATCCCGAAAATCAAAATCCGGAAAACCTAAAACCTCGAATGCGAAAATCCCTAAAAGCCAAAATCATGAAAACCATAATACATCAAATCCAATGTCCTGAAAGCCAAAATCTTGAACGTCGAAATCCTGAGAGTTTTGGTCTGAGAATATCAACATCTTACTGAATTTTGAAAAGTCAACCGCAACTCAAGCCATAAATTCTAAATGGGGCGTGGTCAAAAATTATTTTGCGTGGAGCTTACTTAGAAAGTCTAATACTGGTCTTTTGTAAAATATAGAAATGAAAATAGATCACAACGGTATAGATCCGACTAACAATGTGCTTCTGCCCTAACTTATTCGTTATTTTATCATACAGCTCGAGAATACGGATTTAATGATTCCACCCAATACATCCCCTTTATACTTTGTACCCTTTTTTCACGCTCAACAAGGAAACATCCTTAGCTTCCTGCGTATTGTAATTTATGGAAATTGCCATCAAAAGCTCAATTTTTCCTGTTTTTCTCACACTTTGGCACAACATTTTCCCTCACTTTTGACATCGCATCGTCTTAAAGATAGCACACAAATGTTCGCACCACATAAACATTTCATGTGACGAGTCACAGAGAGAGAGAAACTATCTAGGCGCGAAAAGAGGTAGGGAGAGAGTCTAGAGAAATTTCTTTATGTAAAAATAGCCAGAATAATCTTTTGGGGAGCATTTTGAGCGGAACGAGATGCGCCAAGTGCAGAGACGCGAGTAGTTCAAATCCGAACAAGTACTCTTATCAGTTATGACGATGAGCCACAAGCAGACTCCTGATCATCTCTCAGTTATCTTTCTGGTGCCACGAATCTCAGTTTGATCTCTAGCTGCCCGAGGCAGTCGCACTTCTGCGTTCAATTTGCGATCGCGCGCTTTTTTTCGATCTCCTTCTGCGAGCTTTTCTTCCGGGTTATTGGCTAGTGATTGAAGATTGGAGTTGATTTCTCTGTAATTGGATTTATCAGTGACCAAAAAGCAGAAATGTGAACAAGTGATCTAAGAATTTCTCACAAGAATCAGCGGTTTTTGTAACTTTTAATAAAAGTTACAGGATGAATTTCACAGATGAGCACTTGAGTTTACTGAATAGTGTTAATGATTCCCTGGAACTCAAGTGCCTCCTCCAGGCGGCTATTGAGACGTCCTCGGAGGAGATTGAAGGATGCCCAGTATTCTTTGATTCTGTTCTCTGTTGGCCTCGAACTCCCGCAGCAACTTGGGCAGTTCAGCCGTGTTTCGCGGAATTTAAAGGCGTCAAGTACGACACGACACGTAAGTCCTTCACGGATTCTTGAGAACTTTCTACACGGTAAAAACGTTGTTAAACAAAAATTGTACTGTGTAAAGTTAAACATGTTGAAGGGAATCTGCGTTTTGGTAATGGTATAAGGGAAGGCTTTCAGGCTTCGTACACACTCTGGCTTCGAATACTTCAGATTTTCCCATATTCCTTTAATAAATCTGACCTATGGCTATATATTTTAAAATCAAGTCTTATGTCATACAATTTCTGAAAAAAACAATTCAGATTCATTAAAGGAATATAGGCAAATATGAAGTGTTCGAAGCTAGAGTGTGTGCGAAGCCTACAACCCTTCCCGTTCCTACATGTTTTATGAAAAATACATAAGTTATTTGCACACGGATTACACATTTAATGATATTATAACACTACGCAAGAATTACACTTTTTTGCAAAAATATAAAGATAATCGTGTAATCACGTTAGGTGATAATCACAGCTTTTGCTATAAGCATCATAGAGAAAGATATCATTGAGCAACTGAAAAAAATGGGATTGAAAACAATAAGTGAATATTTTTCCTTGATTTTTTGAAGCTCCTGAACATTTCTCCCAAAGAAAATCATGAACCATGACATTATAAGTTTCTGATATAGGGTAAGTGTGCCAAATCTCGACATAGTTGCAAGAAAGCGCTAAAGTCTTAAGTTTGAAATGTAATATTCTTAATACAAATTGAATTTTTTCTTACTTTTTTATAAGGAGTGTTGCATGGAACCTTGTAAACAGTTTATCGTCTTTACTTTCTCTAAAATCATTCCTTATATATTTTAAAAGGAATAAAAATGTTGACATAGCATTGGTGGCTTATTCCGGCCACCTTCATTCTCATAATTTCTTGCCCTTCCAGAATTCTTCCAATGTCTTTTTCAGATTATCTTGCTCGTCGAAGCGATATTTTTTTATTATTTTTTGCATTGTAGAATATCTAGAGTAGGGTGGAGTCTACACTTATGGATGCTATATGCTTATGGACAGCGTGAAATAATCTTAAGTTTTTACGTAAAACAGATTTCCAAAAGTTATAAAATTATTAGTTTATGTTGTAATTAACACTTTTTTTGATTTTTCGAAATCTATTTAGTGTAATAACTAAAGATTTTTGCGTTGTCCATAAGTGTATATAACATCCATAAGTGTAGATTCCACCCTATGTAAAAACTAAAAATTCATGGAAATTTGAGGAACAAAAAATGTGGCCGGAATTGCAAGCTGGCCGGAATTTGGTACACTTACCCTAGCTTATTGAAATATTAAGACGAAGATCTTTAAGAAATTGGTACAATTATTTTATAAAATTCGTTTTCTCTCAAAAACGGTACATTCTAAAATATTCAAGTTAAAGGATGATTGACAAAGGGAAACACAAAGAAGATTTTCCTGAAACAAACTATCTCCCTATCTCTTCATTTTATCTGAAATTTTCTATATTTTTCTAAACAAAAACCTATAATATTGTTCAAAAATTCGTCTGAAAATATTCTTTTTAAGAAAGGAGCTAATAAGTCTCTGTTTCTGATACAATAGGGGAGACTGGAGCAAAAAGTCACAAATCGAAAATTTTAAAATTCAATATCTTCCAAGATAAATAAGATAGCGGCTTAAAATTTTTTCCATAGATAGCCTCCATAGGTCTTCTTTAATGTCGTAAGTTTGTTAGAATTTGAACAAGGAATTTAGTAAACAAAAAATATCGAAATTTTTAGCCCTATTTTTGAAATATTTTCCGTGAAGAAGATATCAATTATTAGCTACTTATATTAAATTTGATGCACTGGTTAATATTTCAAAAATTATCTGGATATTCCTTGAATACGAATCCGCTATCTATTTTAAAATTTTACAAAGATTCTTTTCTCCAGAAATCCTTTTATTAAAAACGACCACTTGGGGTAAAAAGTAACAAAAGCTATGGAGCAAAAAGTACCAAAAACCGGAACAATTTCTGATGTTCCACGGTAAAAAGCGTCAATGCTATGTGTTGCCGCTTGTTGTTTGCATTGGTTAAATGATTTGCAGTCTTTTGTGTGTGTGTTTTTTTTTGTAAAATACCTTGAAAAGCGTTTTTGTCGTTCAGATAGAGAAAACGGTGTTTTACAAAGGTGTAGAAGAATAAATTTCCTATGAAAATATGTAATCTAGGTATTTTACTTAAATTTACGGAATCCCGTAATAAAGTGAATCAAAATGTGATAGTATCTTATGCCTGATACTATTTGCCCCAGCATTTTTGAGAATGATCGCAAAATTACATTTTAGAAAACTGCTCGATAAATATATTTCCTTACAAAATAGACAAAAAAGGCTTTCACAGAGTTATAGAGCGGTAAATTTCCTATAAAACTGTGCTAATTAGAAATTTTGGAGGTGCTCGGGTAGCTTGTAAAAAAATAAAATATCCGTTTTGTGACTTTTTGCCCCAGTCTCCCCTACCATTAACTGCATATTTACTAGATACGATTTGGTATTGATTTTAGAACTTTGTGACCATATATACTAAAAGATCTTGGGATTCAATTTAAGACAATGAGAAATAATAGAATATTATGGGATTGATGTAACAACACTGTGGTATTGATTTACAATGACTTGTAAAATTAATTTTAAAAGGGACAGATAATCCTAACCAGCTTATGTAGGTGAGATTCTTAACGTGAGCTAACTCGGAGTGCATGCAAATTCGATTTAGAGCTGAAGTTGGGAGACGCCATTCAGTTATCTTGAATCAAATTCGTGAAATTATACAAATTTTGTATTTCAACCAAAATATCAAGGATTTGGATGAACTGACAGAAAAGTGATATATGGGTGAAATGTAGACCAGAATGTTCTCTATAATTTTCTCATAGAACATGATCTCATCGATTACTCAGAAGCCAAGATAAGCGAGGTTTTTTGTTTCTTAACTCGTTTTTTCATCCAGAGTTCCCCAAGTAGTCATTTGTTGAACTTCAACTATATCAAAGAATTGTTGTATTTTGTGAGACTCTTCATTTAAAACCCTATTTTAAGTCTCTTGGTGGAGTAGAGGCAGTCAAATTGGCATCTGAGTGATTTCAAAGCGTTATTATGGGAAAAATCAATTTTTTCACACTTAAACGGCAAAATCGGAGTGATAGCGTAGTCTGAGCGGAAAATGATGTATGGACGAAATGTAGAGACAAATGTCCTCTACAATTATGTCGAAGTAATCATCAAAATCGGTTCAGCGACAGTCGAGATAATTGAGGTTATGTGATATTGAAATTGGTTTTTCGACTGTGGCGCCCCTGGTGTTGGTCCCACAAAGTTCAAATATTCTAGAAAGTTGTAGCATTTGGTGAGATCTTTCGTTTAAGCCCTCATTCATTAAAATCGGTCACATAGAACCGGAGATATGATTTTTTGAATTTCGTGAACTTTGACCCCTCATATCTCCGGTTCTATTGAAACCACAGCGCACATACGCACCATTTTGGAAACGTCCTAGACTGGACTACAACATACTAAAATTTCATTAACTTGCACAATGCCGTTTTTGAGAAAAGTGACTTTGAATTTCGATGAATTTTGACGCTATCACAGCGCCACCTGTGGTGACTTTTTGAACTTCCATCTGAAAGTGCTCATCGAGACGAAACCAAAAAGGTAAAATTTATGTCGCTATGTTAATTAGAACCGGAGATAGAGGCCGGTCAATGTTCGAACTTTGACCCCTTATAGCTCGGGTCAGGGGTTATGGATCGACTTAAGGTTTTTTTTGTTTGATAGGTATAATCAACGGCTACAACATACTAAATTTTCAGCCCGATGCACAATGGAATTTTTGAGTTATTTAACTTTTAAGATTTAAAAATTTTCTTTTTAAAAAAAGCGCCCCTAGCGGTGGTTTTATGAACTTGCGATGTTAGATGGGGAAGTGGCATTTCACGAGAGCTTTCTAAAAAGCCCTCACTTTTTAAATTCTGACAATTAGAACCGGAGTTATGGCCATTTTAAGAAAAATTTTTTGGACCCTTATAGCTCGGGTCAGGGGGGTCGGGGGACCTTAAGTTTGGTACTAATGGAAAGCTCTAAGGCCCAGCTATAACATACTAATATTTGAGCCCGTTCGATGCCATAGGGGCGGAGCTATTGAGAAAACAAAAAAAGGGGGGTCTTCAAAATGGCGGAAGGAGGGGTGGGGGGTGGGGAGTCAATGCACCAAGTTGCAATTTTCATACGATATTTAACCTTTGCCGAAAACCGCAAGTCGATATCTTTTTTAGTTTAGGAGCTATTAAGCTCCAAAGAGCGGCCGGCCGGCCGGCCGGGAACGTAACTTAGCCCCCCATATATTCGTGATCAGGAAGTGGCGAAACACATTTTGGCCAAGTTTGAGGTCGATCGGACGACATGAAATTTTGTTAGGATTATAGTAGGTGAGATTGTTAAGAATCTCACCTAATAGCTTATATAAAATTAACATAATGTTCCCTTAAGGTCAATCCCAGAATTCAATATGCTCGCTTAATGTTTTTAAAATGAATAAAAAAATTCTTATGAATTTGATATATTTTGGGATAGTCAATAATACATTGGGATAGACAATAATTCTTAAAAATCACATGAACAGATGTATCAAAACTGTATCTTCATATTCATTACAATATCCTTACACTTATTCCATATGTTATTGCATCCAAATCAAATTCACAAAGAGAAAATCACCGCTCCTATAAGCTTACACACGTTTATTAATGATGATTCTTACTGTATAGAAAAATTAAATAAGCTAAAAAGTGACGCAAAATCTCTTTTACTCAGAATGGCAAAAATTTAATCAGTAAATTAAACATTCGTGGTTGATTAAACACTAATGTATAGATAATACAAAAGATGTTTTTCGCTTTGTTTAAATAGTGTATCTTCTTTCAATTGAATCTTTATTCATAAAGTAAAGAAAAATGCTGTGCAAACTCCTAATTTGTGATTTTTTCATTGAAAAAAAATCCGACTTTTTATTTGCAATTTTTGGGTAAAATTAATTTTTCAAAGGTTGTTTTTCTATTTGGTTAAGTATATGCAAATATTTTCAAGTATGAATAAATTAGAAGCAATAGGAATGGTGTAAGGTCATGGACATAATGCCACTTAATTGTATCATAAGAATTCAAATCGGTTTCTTTATTAGAAGTCTTTATTATAGATTGCTACTCATATTTTCATCCAAAATAATTTAGATAAATAATTTCAGGATAAGTCGCCAGCATTTTTATTAATTTTGTCAGTAATACAATTTCAAATTTGATCACTTGAAACTTAAATAAAAGGATTCCTAATTTAAAAATTAAATTTTGACAAATAGAAGAAAATAAAAAGGTTTTTCCTTTATTTTTAGACTAATTTCTGTAAATATTTAGACTTTTTATTGGCCGAATTGGCTATAATACTCTAATTAGTTTATTGAGCAATTAAACGAAATTAAACAAAGCCAAAGACAATGACAAAGCATAATTTTGTTCTTAACATGCTGCTAAACCCGAAGTAAGGCCATGAGAAAGCCCATCATCGTACAGTTCCATTATTCTCTACGATTTTCTACGACTTCCAATTAATATATTATAATTATAAAACATTTTAAGAATTTTCTACTTTGTGTTCAACTACAATTATATTCTTATATTATTTTAATTATGTTATTATTAAAAGATAAAGTATTATATTTCAAAGAAAATTGAAAAATAATATCTAGAATTCATACTTGAATAATATGAAGTATAAATTATTAAAATTTAATAAAATATAAAATTTAATTTAATATAACTATCAAAGCGATATTTTAAAATTTCAATATGCTGAGTAACTTTAAGATTTTACATTAAAATTCTGTTATTTTTAAACTCTAGGAAAAAAAACTTTTGAAACTGCTTATGGCCAGATGTATTACAATGTAATAAGGGCTTTATTACATTTTTAAATTGTTATAAAATTTACAAAATCCTAGGAAATATAAATTTTAATGTTCTTTCATTTTGAGTATAGCCAGGCAATACTTCTAAAATTGTAAAAGCTTCAGAAGCACTTAACGATTTTTCAATTTTCAAATATTTCAAATCGGAATTTTGCAAGGATTTGATTAAACTTGAACAATTAAGGGTAGTCCTGACCGATTTTTGTAATCTTGAATTTTTATTAAACCCGAAAAATCGTTCTATACGGTCGTTAAAATAACGTCTTGTAG
Organism: Phlebotomus papatasi; assembly: GCF_024763615.1. Lineage (NCBI taxonomy): Eukaryota > Metazoa > Arthropoda > Insecta > Diptera > Psychodidae > Phlebotomus > Phlebotomus papatasi. The sequence continues at coordinate 100,783,231 of NC_077223.1, forward strand.
TTCTTTTACTTCAGATCTAGGTAGATCTATTCCAAAATTTGAAGAATTGAAATATTTTTTGCATGTACATGGCTTTCCTTAAGCCTTTTTATCAAGTTTCATTGATTAGTAAAAAAAAACAAACCGTATAATTGCAAAAGGTTCAACTAAGTTTAATTAAGCCTAATTTACAAACCTAAAGAAAAATTTGACAAGGGCTCATGATATAGTCAGAGTAATTTTTAGAGATTGTTTCAATTTTAAAACAACTAAATCTATCTTAAATTTTCAAAGATGTTGAAAACCTTTAACATTAAAGGCTGTTCTTAAACGATTTTAATAACCTTAGGTATTTAATAATCCTGTAAAATTACGCTTTACGTTAATTAACGTCTTGAGGTTCTTTGATTTTAAATCCGACAAAATGTGTTTGTACAAATGCTGTAATATTGATCTTATACGGGCTTCAGACCTAAGAGTTAGCCATCTGGCTTAACTCTTCTAATTCCTAATTAGGTACGATTTTCTAGAAAATTGTTGTTTAGGATTAGATTATAAGGGCAAATGACTCATTAGATTTTGAAAAACCAATAAAATTACTTGTTATGTAAATCCTCCAGTCTGAAGCCGGCATTAGAGAGAAATCTTCAAGCTTAAAGTTTAGCCTTCCTGAAGGTCCGATTCCAAACAACAGGCTATTGCAGGTTTCTTTTTCAAAATCTAACCAATTAAATACATTTGATACTACACCTTAAAATAAAATTTTAGCAAAAAATTTATTTAGAAATTATGACAGGGTATTCATTTGGGATAAACCTTATACAGGTTTTAAGCTGTAAGTTCAGTTCCAGGATATCCCTAAATCCTAAATAACTTCCAAGTTTAATCTTAAGTCAAAATGTTCTAAAAATCTAGATAACAGTTGAGAAAATAGAACAATTAATCAACATGGATAAACCTTATACGAGTTTGAAGCTGAAAATTTATCCCAGTTCCAAAATATATTTAAATCTCAATAACATGCAAGTATAAGCTTAAGTTAAAATTTACTTTAAAATCTTACATTTTAAGAAATTATAATAGTTAATTCATACGGATTATCCTTATACGGGTTTCAATCTCGAAATTTAGTCCCGTTCCAGAATACCTCTTAATCCTGAAAAAATTGCAAGTTTAATCTTAAATCAAAATTTTCTCAAAAATCTTGGTTGTTAAGAAATTAGGACATTTAATGAACCATATAGATAAACCTTATACGAGTTGCAAGTTGGAAGTTTAGCCCAATTCAAGAATATGTCTGAATCCTTAAAAAATATGTAAGTTTAATTTTAAGAACTGTTAATCCATAGAGATAAACCTTAAATCTATAGCCCGTATAAGTCAATAAGTCTTCCACAACTTTGCTTTTAAACAGAGAACGCAACAAGATATTGCCATTTAAGTGGACAATGGGACAATTACACAAACTACGAGGATTGTGCTCACATTGTACGGGATACAGTTGTGTCTGAATTTGAGCCTCATGTAGACCTCCCAACCTACATCTACTGCATCGGCTACATTTTAAGCCTCAGCACCCTCTTCCTGGCCACACTGATCTTCTTCACTTTCAAGGAACTCCGATGCCTCAGAAACACAATCCACGGCAACCTCTTCGTTACTTACATCCTATCCGTGATAGTCTGGCTGATTGCCCTTGCTCTCCAGCTAACCCACTCCACCTCAAATGCTGCCTGCACGCTCATAGTGATCCTCCTGAATTACTTCACGCTGACCAACTTCTTCTGGATGATGGTGGAAGGATTGTATTTGTACACTTTGGTGGTGAAGACCTTTTCGCGGAGCAATCCTCACGTGGGACTGTACATGACCCTCGGATGGGGAGTTCCGTTTGGCTTTGTAGCTATTTGGGCCATCATTAAGGCAGCCTCCTCAACACCTTTGACACCACACAAAATGACCGGGGTGAGTGGACACTAAAACACTTTGTCCAATGGGACAATTTTGGGATGTTGATTGTGAATTATTCAGGAGCTTTTGCAAAAAAGACCTTTCTAGAGCCATAAAGTTCTCTTCAAATCTTTGTTTGATGATGCTATTGTTTAAAGAGATTTTTATTAGAGACCCTTTTAAATTCAATTCCCAGATCAACTTGACTTTCCATTACTATTTGGATTTTTTGAGTTTAGGTCTTTTCATCATTTTAGGTTTATTAGATTGATGTCGTAAAGAATGTTATTCAAACAAGAATATATCTAGGTAAAGAGGAAAAGCACTTAAAGATTTTAACACGGAATCAACCCAAGTAGCAAAATACTACAATGTTTAAGTTGTTTTTTCGTCAAGTGATAATAACACAATTGATAATTCATAAGTCATAAAAACGTAAGATTAACTAAAGAAAGCTTACTATTATGGTGCTTTTCATTATCTGATGGCAGTGTGTGAAATATTAGTTAAAATACAGCTAAATATAACAAATATGGGTGTCACAGATGAAAGTATTTGCCTTCAATTGTTCATAGGTCCTTGTTCTGTAAATATAACCACAATAGCCTTACAATATTCGTGAAATTTTAGTGTCTGAAGCAGAACATTTATGAATGTTTTAATTACTTTATCTCCCGAAGTATAGACTTAAATGCTAACCTCTTTCAAAAGATCCAAAATATGATTCTTTGAAAGTATCACGGCGTTCAATACTTTTAATATGAATAATTGAACTTTGACGTGCAAGAATTATCACAAAAAAAGGTATTAAGGGAAGTGTACCACGGATCGGAATGTTATGAGACGTGCTCCATATTTAGTTGAATGAATATGAGTTCCAAAACACTATTTGGTATTTTTTTACATGCCAATTTATATATTAGTGATCCATTTAATCATTTTCGTGTATTGACACTTTAGCTAATTACGAAAATTAATAATATATAGGTGTAATTGTAAGGATGCAATGTGTTCCGCGGATCGGAAGGGACTTAATCAGGTGTTCCACGGATCGGCAGATGTTTTTGATGAGAATTCTCCTGCTTTCTTGGAATATTAATCACTCTACAAGGCTTCACTGAAGCTTCCTTGTCATCCTTACACTGTGCACTGTGTATTCACATGATACAACTTCTAAAATTGTTGAATTTAATGAAACTTTCACTGGTAAATTGTTCTATCACAATAAAAACATCTAATAATGGGTGTGAAGATGACAGCTGAGCGCAATTTTCTACGAAAAAAATCTGCCGATTCGAGGAACAGATGAAAGAAAATGTACTTGTTCGCAAAAAATAATTTATTTTCAATATTTCTTGCCGAAATAATTAAAAAAGTGTATTGATAGTAAAATTAGAGTCATTGAATATTCATTTTTTAATCAACACAGATTTGTAAATAAGTTTAATCAAACATAATTCCTCATATTCTTGCAGACAAATTCTCGCGTGAAATATTAAGAAAGTGATGAATGGCGGATTTTTTGCTAAGACTCTGATACAGTGATACAATAAATTATGTAAATAATAGCAATTTTGTTTGAAACTCGACAAGAAAATTGGTTTTGTACATTAAATATGAACTAACGTGATGCATCTTGCTAAAGAAAATTACTAAAATACAGTGAATAATTTTCAAAGGTGCATTTTATTTTGGGATGCCGATACGCGGGACAACCTTCCGATCCGAGGAACACTGACGATCGCTGGTACACTTACCTTATAAACCAAGTATTTTGATCCTTGATCCAGAATTATTTTAGGTTGTGACTCTTAACAGGAAATAATTAATTTTGGAGACGAGCTCCATGAGAATCCGTTAAGTTTCATTTAAATTTCATTTCATCCTGAATTTAGTCATTTTCTTCTTAACAAAGAGTGATATTTCATTCTTTCATCCTAACCTTAAAAAGCTCTCTTGCATCATCACCGGTCGCAAAGACACGCCATTTTTAATTAGTGAAATAAATCCGAATTTATTAAACTAATCGCGAGCATTTTCAATTCAAACAACGTTGCATCACGTTCACAAGAATTCTGGGCATCCAAGAACGAGTAAAGATCATTTATCGGGCAAAGAGAAAAAAAAATTTTCATACAGATCCCACAGGATTCAGCCTGGAAACATTCACTTAACAGTCATTCTCACACATTATCATACACACAGGTTTTTCTCGCGACCAAATTGAACGTGTAAAAAATGGCTTATGACGCCATCCATCATTGAAAAGTTCTTGTGGTACAGGTAATTTTTGAGTAAGCAAAGTGACAATAAAGTTACTAAGCGTTGCCAACCTAAATAAAATCACAAACTGCAATCAAAATTTTATTTTATACCATGTAGACTGTCTCATCAATCTTAAAGTAAAGAAAAATTGTAAAGTATAAAAAACGGTAATTATTTAAGATTTTAAAGTATTAAAACGGTTTAAGATGAAGGAGTTGCTTCGCGTGACTGTTATATGACTTTCGTATGATTATCAGAAGTCAAGGACCATCGTTTTATATGGCATGGACTTCCATGACCGCAGATTGTTGTTTTCCATTGGAGTTTTTGAATTATGACGTCAAAATGATTAGAAATGTGTATTAGAAAATTGACCAGAAAGGAACTCCTAAGCCGTGGGAATGGCCGTCTTTAGTAGATATCCCAACAAGACACTGCGCGCCATACCAATTTAGCTTAAAAACAACGTTTTGTTGTTCGTTTTAAACACACAATGGCCTCCACGGTCGTCGGACGCAAGTCCGCCCGACTTCTCTATTTGGAGAATTTTATTAGCCAATATCAGGACTAAAAACTACTAAGCTGTCGTCGAGCTGAAACCAGTCCTTCGTCGTGAATGGACTTGGATTCCGGAAACTATAAAATAATTTTAAATAAAAAAAAATACAGCGTTTTTGAAACACATTGTAGAGATCCTGAAGCCTAATGGCATTTATTCCCTTAAAAAGAATTGAAGCTATCTAAATATACATAATATTCGTAATCCTCATAAAGATTATACAATTATGACCATTTATGTTTGAGTCTCTGGTTAGTAAAATTACCTCAGTATGACGATTATTATACTTTTCCCTTACGTGAAGGCTCTAATTTGATAAGAAAATGTAACTCAATTTCATTCCAATTTTGGACTTTGAATTTTAAAATATGTTCTCTTCAAGGCAATATTAATAACTTAAAACTTACCTTTTCCTCACGTAAACTTTCCAATTGGTAAGAAATTGCTACTTGGGAACTATAAGCTTCTTTGCAAACTTGATGTGTACAACACTGTACTGTTAGGAGCATTAGACGACGAAGAGTCAAAATATTTAGTTTTCTGCCAGAAGTTAACTTTAAGCATGCGAAATGTCAATGCTAATTCTCATCCAATTAGCGCCCCTAAAAGCCAACATTAATCATCATCTCTGACTAACACCCAACTATTCCAGCTCGATCTCGAATGTTCGTGGATGCGTGAGTCTCTCGTGGACTGGATCTGCAAACTTCCCGCCTGCACAGCCCTCCTGGCCAATCTCATCTTCCTGGTGCGCGTGATGTGGGTATTGATCACAAAGCTACGATCGGCAGAAAATAGCGAGACAAAGCAGTATCGGAAGGCCTCAAAAGCCCTCCTTGTACTGATGCCATTGCTAGGAATAACGTACCTAATTGTGCTTTCGGGACCATCAGAGGGCGTTGGAAGCTACATTTTTGCCGTTGTTCGCGCCATTTTGCTCAGCAGTCAGGGATTCTCTGTATCCCTGTTCTACTGCTTCTTAAATTCCGAAGTGCAAAATGCCATGAGACACAGATTCAACAAATGGCGAGATAAGAGAAATATCAGGGGAAACATCGCTCATAGATTCCAAAAGTAAGTACTAAAATTTCTGGAGTAGTATCAAGTAGAGTGACCAAAAGGCATCAGAATAGGTTTTAGAACATAGGAGATCATTCCTAAATTCAAAAAACATTTAGGGTTACAACCGTAATTGCGTGGTATAATTGTTAATTAATGTTCTCTCTTATACAAATTTAAAAGGAATTTTTAGTACATGTCTGTGTACTAAAAAGGAGCAAAGTAAAAAAAACAAAAACAAAAAATCGTATTATTGAGAACTTCACTATTAGGACATAAGCATATTTAAAAATTTGGCACTTTTCTGTTATGTACTAAATTATTCAGTGGTCTAAAATATATTATACTTTTAAAATTATAAGATATGAAGTAATAAGAAAATAAGAAACGAGTATTATTAATAAATTTACTACACTTATATTTTAGTACTAATTGAAATCCAATTTTGTGGCAACCGATAGCGAACTTTATCAAAAGTTTCTCTTTAAAAAGAATTAGGATCTAACTACATATCGACGGCTCCATTTCATACTATGCTAAGTCTTTATATTACTTTATATTACTTCTTTATCTTACTCCGAGAGATATGTTGTTCCTGAGACCGAGATCTACAACAAACTGGTGAAAATTTGGTGGTCATCCGATGTTCGGGTATATTAAAGACTTTCAAAAAAAAAGTTACACGGGCAGCATAGGAAATCGCCAACTTCAAATGGCTCTTCTGAAAAGTTGTCATTCTGAGATAACATAGTATGGAATGGAACCGTCGATATATATCAAGACGAATTTGAGATCTCAGTACAAAATGCCACATATTATAAAAGATACGACAGATTTAGTACTCACTTTTATTTATATTTAAAACCAGAATTACTACAGTTTTAAATTTTATTGGGCTCTCTAAAGCTTAGTAAAATAGTTCTTATAGTATTATTTTTCTTAATATTATATTTAGTACAAGCAGTATCAGAGGCTTTATAACTAAAACCAAATATATGTTTCACGTCATATTTGCTAAATTCAATACCTCGTTGGAAATTATTCAGTAGCATGGAAAAAATAAAACTGTCATAGAATTATCGTACTATGTCCTTGTAAAAGAACTTTTTAAACCTTTTATTGATGATATCTTCAACTTTCGGTTTTCCAAGCTTATTATTTTGTCCAAAACTTTCAGATCTGTACTAAATAGCTATGGTAATTCTGTACTAAATCAATTCCAACGCAAAATAAAAAGAGGAAATCTTTTTCCTGAACATATTTTTTAGAACAATACTGTTCTCAACTCAAGTGTTTCTGCATTATCAACTTTTCTTTGTATTCTTTCTGTCTCGTGTTTTATCTAGTCCTCTCCGTATTGCAAAACCATCCTGTCGTGACAGGAACGCACATAAAGAAGAGTCGATAACGCAGAAGCATTTGAGAGCAGTCGTGTTCTAAAAAAATGTTCAGGATAAAGTCTTTTCATTTTCATTTTTTAATGGAATAAAATTGAAACATTCTTGAATTTAACTTGAATTATTCTCTTCAAATCTTTCCAAACGTAAACCAATTCCAATGAATTAAGCTTAGAAATTTTATCGATATCTGCCTTGATCTTCCTAATTCTGCAGGAGCGAAGGACACAAGAATCGAATCGAACCCTTGTCACTCTCTGTTACAGGGTATCTGATATAAAAATCAAATTCGTTAAAGTTCTGATTTCAGCGACAAAATCCGTGTGTCCTCAAATTATATTGAGGGTTCCCAGTTCCCGGGCATTCTCGGTAGCTTCCTAATACGCGTATCAGACTAGGAGATTAACCCCCTTTCCGAATGTCTCGAAATATTGAATAGCAAGCATTTTTATTAATAATAATAGAAGTAGTGGTGGCACAACATTCCATGAAGGAACTAGGTCTTCCCAGAAGGGGAGTTCGGGACATCAATTACTCCCTCCGTTCCGAAATAAGTCGTACGTTTGGGGAAACACTAGGGGTTAAGGAACGGTTTCAGAGAATGTTTTTGTTATTTGTAAATATCTTATGTATGGACTATCCTCCATGTTCAGGGATAATATGGGGATCCTACGACGATGGTAAGTTGAGGAATCGATATGTTGAAGTTGTTCATTTTTCGCGTTTTTTTCAAAGAGCTCCGGTAGATAGTTAATTACTAAAAAATGGACTGTGATTAACATTACAGGCTAGAATTTGTTCTAAATTTTTAGTATTCACAAGTAGAACTCAACATTACCGATATGACATTTTTCATTGCTCAAATTTTGAAGAATAAGCAATAAAAAGAACATTCTGTTTAATGTGTACGAATATCTGGGTGCTAAATTAGAGATAGAGACTTGAGACCTTCGGCGGACCCCCCCCCCCCCATAAGTTGACTTTGGGACCATTACTATGTCCCTCATTTCCCCCCCCCCCCACCCCTCCCCTTCCCATCCAAAACCATGTTTCTTGGTATTGGTCGAAAACATGTCGCGATTTTTTTCAGGGAAAAGGGAGGAGCCAGGGAAAAAGTAGGGACACATTAATGATCCCAGAGTCAACTTATGGGGGGGGGGTCCCCCAAAGATCCCAAGTCTCTATCTCTCACCTCTTTGCACTTAATTTCGATTGAAAATAAAACGCAAAAGACATTTTTAAGACATTCGTTCCTCGACTTACCATGAAGGCTGAACCCCAATTTTAGTGCTGAACACCAACAATAGTTCTTTACAAGAGATAATTGTTGGTACACAAAACATTTACCAACAAACTTTCCCTTAATCCCATTTTTTCCAAACGTATGACTTATTTCGGAACAAGAATTTTTCCCAAACGTACGACTTATTTCGGAACGGAGAGAGTATTATTTTTTCTTATATAGGGATGGGGTTGTCAGTCCCATGCCTGTGGAATCAAGTGCAGTGAAGCTCACTGGATGCAATCCGAACACCTTTAACGCCAGAAAAATTCCTGGTGACCTAAAGGGGATTCGAACCCGGGACACTTGCATCATAGAGCGAGTGCTCTATCACTTGACACATAGAGAGCCCCATCAGCTTCTTTTTTGAATGAATGAATGAAAGATTTATTGTATAACAGCCATTCGGCCTCCTTGTAAAATAAATTGATCCGGTACTACTATACAGAACTTGGACTCTGTGAGTCGGTGTCTCTTGGTCAGAATACCACAGTATTTCAGGCTGAGGTCACAGCAATCCTGGTTGGAGTACGGAGTCTGATTGAGGCTGGTATTTCTGACCGGAGAATAAACCTATTTTCTGACAGAAGAATTGCTTTACTATCCATCTCAGGTTATAACTCCCGCTCTTCGTTGGTGCTTGAGTGCCGAAAAATGATAGAAATGGCTTCGCTCCACTGTGAGATCACTCTGGGTATCTGGGCACTGCGGCATAGAACTAAACTGCGGTATAGAGGGTAATGAGGAGGCGGAACGCCTCGCAGTAGCAGGAGCGAAGACTGCGAGACAAAAAAATTTGTGTTTGTGCACAGTGAGGCGACAATCAGAACAAGTGATTCCCAACCCACAAATTTAACCCAAATAGAGACAGGAAAACATTCCCTCCTCTACCCAGGCTTGAACTGGGGGCCTCTCGCTATCTAGGCGAATGCTCTACCAACTGAGCTATCGGGGCACTGGCTCTGATTGTCTTTGCCACTGATTTCAACCAATTGCCATGTGCACTTCAACTATTCAATTTAAATTCAATTTTAACTAATTTAATTGAATTTAATCTATTCATTTTAATTCAATTTAAAGCAATAAATTGCTAGCTATTTAGGATTTGAGACCTTCGCAAACTGAGCTAAGCCTCTAGTCTGAAGATCGCTTTAGCTAAACTGGTTTAACTACTCTGAAGAAAACATCTTGTTAAATGAACAAATGGATTTTGTTGAAATTTTGTCAAAAGGATGTTATTTACCAATTTGACAAAACTTTTTCTTGCATTTTATATAGAAAAACACCCTTTTGACAAACTTTTAACAAGATCCAGTTGGCCACCGATTTGACAAAACTTTTCCATATTCTGTATGGAAGAACATCCTTTTTACAAACTTATCTTGTTAATTTGACAAAACATTTTTTTTTTTTTCAGAGTAGCCCTCAGTAGGTTCTCTTTCTTCGTGTGAGACTCTCAAAATAACGAAATTAACACGAATGTTCACGAAGAGTACCCACTCTTCTTTTCTGTACTAAATATCTCAGATCTGTACTAAAATGTACGAATATTTTGTATGATAGCCTGTTAGAGTTTGTGCTAAATAATAAAGCGTGAAAATGAGGAAATTCGGAAGAGCAGCAATAAATCTTTTCAGGAAATATATTTCATAACATATCACGCTGTATGATTAACGTCAATAATAAACTTTTATGCAAAAATACAGCCTACACCAAGTAATATTGCCTCCTCCTCAATCTCATCAATCCCGCATCTTATGACTCCTAAAAATATTTTGTTTTTTAACATCTGACGCCCAGAGAAATCAAGATAATACATTTTACGTCACTGCAAAGATTTCTTGTAAGATAGCTCGCCCAGTAATTTGCTTAGGAAAATTTATTAAGATTTTGTGTTATTTTTGGAAGGGAAATCATGAAGCTGCATTGAGATCTGTCAATTGCATAATAATCTGTTTGGGTTATTGAGGATGATTGGGAACGTCTGGTCACTCTACTGACACCAGAAAAGCACACCCAATGACTTTCAAAATATATTGATCTCTTTGCAGTGCCCAACTGTGCTGAAGCATCATCGACAGAAAAACCATCAAAAGATTGCAAATAAATAAAACAAAACTTTATTGTTCATTTGTGTTTCTTCCCACCCTTTCCACCTTTGCCATGCTTGAAGAGTCCCATCTTGCGTTTGGCAGCATTCTTCTTCTGATTCTGCATCTGTTTGTTCTTGAGATTTTCCAAGCGGATGCGTTTTTTTACAATCTGTGCCGGATCCTTGAGATCTAGATCGGCTTTGCGCTTCTTCATCTTCACATTGACATTGTGCCTGGCCCATTGCTTCGTCGGATACTTCTCCATCTTGGGTGCATCTTCATCATCTCTCTGACTCTCCTCAATCTTTGTCCTTTCCTTCCATTCCTCGTACCGATTGGTTTTGTACGTTGCCGGTATCCAAACTCCCGATTCCGTTCGGATCTTTCCCTCCCTCGGATCCTGCACAGGTACCATCTTCTTCTTCACACGATCCCACTTCTTCAGCTTCCGGGCAATCTGCATGCCCTCATTGTTGTCCGGAGCCACATTGAGAACAGCCTCATTGGCTTCGCGACTGAAAGAATTCACCGCCAGGCCATCTTCCGTATGCTTATCAGCTGAATGATATGGTATCCACGGTTGATCTTTCTGTGTCTTCTTCTTCTCCACCATCTGCAAACACCCAGCATACCTCTGTTATTTTCCAGGTAAACATCATCAGACGCTCGAGACACAAATCCCAAGCAAACAAGGCCACAGAAATCTCCAAAGATATCCTCTCCACCTCCCCCCGACGCCTCTTCCCAAAGATTCCAGCCTCATCTTATCTCAGGCCAAAGCACCAAGTTTACTTTATTTTTTCCCCGAGATAAAATAAAAGCATAATTTCGCAGTATAACAAAAAATAAATAAATCAACCAAGAATTTATTGAAGAAAACCCCCCAAAAAATATTCGTCCTCCAGTCCAAAGTCAAGATTAACATAATATTTCACTGCTTTTTTTCTATACATAATAATAAATAATAAGAGTTTCAATATAAATAGAATTTTCCGGGAAGTCATAAAATTGTCGTGCAGAACGGAAATTGGAGATTTTCTTCACCAGAAACAATAAAAAAAAGAAGAAGAGAAGGAATGGAGATTCTCATGAGAAGCATTCCTCGCGAGATTTTTTTTTTATTCTAAACACAACAGAGTTTGGTGAGATAAACAAGAGATTCATGAACACTTCCCAAGGAAATTCATTCGCATTGTGTGTGTTTTTTTTTTCAGAAGCATTGTAACAGGGTTTTCACTCAGCAAATGCATAAATCAGCCGGAAAAGGTGAATGAATGATGGGAAAAATGGAAGGAGAACCAGTTGAATGTTCTGAAATATCTGAAAGCATGCTTCAAAGGAAAGAAGCCATGATTTTTGAAAACGATTAGGCAGACCCTTTTTTGTCTTTTTTTGGTACTTAAAACCCCATAACTCCGTTTCTACTGAACCGATTTGATTCCTCACTATTAGAAAATGAAAGGCCTTCGAAAGGCTAACAACATTCTAAAACATGTGAAGTAAGAAAAACCAAGACCAGAGGCGCTGTAGTCATTTTAGCAACATTTTGTCCACATTTATGTAGATGAAGCAACTTTATGCCTGTATGAAAATTGATTCTGGTTTGGAGTGGTATATCGTCGGTTGCGGCTACCTTTGTCGTATCTGCTTTTCTTTTGTGTCAGCATTTCACGCAAGAGGGGACGTCTGTATTGTAGTTGCTCCGAATGCAAATACAAAACAAATGCAGATACGACAGAGGTAGCCGCAATCGACGATATCTCAGATTCAGTTGAAGATATTTGAGCGAGCGAGAGCTATGTTTAGAATGCTTAGCTCATTATCTTCCTGAATGAATGTGGTACATTTGTCCTAATCGATTCAAATTGTGGTCAGTCCCATTTATGCCGAAGATAATATTCATTCATTTCTAAATGGAAACTGGCACATCGGGAGTTTTTCAGAGGCTCTCAAAAAATACAAATTCTGTAAGAAATTTTCGCGAAGAAAAAAGAAGTGGCAAAATGTCCCAAGTCTTGCGAAATGTTCAAACTCGTGATATAAATGATACTTTAACTCTTTCGTCTCTTTTGGGACTCTGAGTACCCAAAGCAGCATAAATGAATATTCTATGAAAAACAATGTTTTTTAATTATTCAGAACTGAGAAAAAATCAATTCTTTTGGATGATTACAAACTATAAGGATGTCCAAATGTAAGATATTTTTTGTAGGACCTCAATTAATTCCTGAGCTTAGATATTTTTGATTAAAAAATTATGAAATTGGCTTGCAGCATATGCTGCGGTCCGGAAAGAGTTAAAAGTACTTTCGTATTATGTACCATTTACCGGTTCACAACCGATTTATACCGATTTATAAATCACTCAAAACATCGTCTATTTAAGAGTAATAATTGGTTTTCAAATAAAACTTGGTTATCGGTTATGAAACGGTTTATTACTTCAAAACAGATTGATCCATCTCAAGACAACCATAGGGGTACCCTTAATGGTCTTAGATGTTTTTGAATTTTACATATGTTAAAGTACACGATAAAATAATATACCCCTATTTTTTTTCGCACAAAAAAAAATTCCTGGCCGGAGACACATGGCGTCAAAGATGGCGTCTCGCGCTTCATTCCCCCATAGCAAAATTCCGCAAAAATTCCAATGGAAAACTTGCGTCCAAATCGCTAAATTCGCTGGAATTTGACGCTAAAATTCCACTAAGTTTTCCTATGGAATTTAAAGCCGGAAATTCCATGGAAATCATAGTACTCCATGGAATTTACTAGTACGACATGCTGGAATTCCAGCGTTAAATTCCGCGGTATTCCGCGGAAGATTTATATGGAAACTCACACGTGAAACGTCCGCGGGATAAGCTGGAAAAAACATATGGAAATTTCCACTATCTTTCCATAGTGTTTTATATGGATTTTTCCACTAGTTTTCTGAAATGTCAAACAAATAAAATGGTGTTGCGACAACTTTTAGAATTTGTTTTCAAACCTTCCCCATAGCAAAAGAAAGTGGAATAGGAATAACAAGCGAAAAAATCCTCGGAATTTTCCACTAGGGGGAGGCTTTGATGTTTCGCACATACGCTACCATCGGACACTTCGAATTTCACCGGTATTACTTTATAACTTTCACTGATGGCTATATATTTTAGTAGCTAGTCTTAAATCACACCTTTCCTGAAAAAATTGGGAGTCTAATCCTTTTCCCCTAGTTTTAGGAAACAAAAATTAAAAACAGGTCCAAAACTGTAATTTTGCTGTGCAATATTTCATACGATTGTGCAGAATTAATATCACTTTTCTGAAAAACTACTATCACAGAGGGTAGAAGGGTTATTAGGAATCAGATTTAAGTAAAAATCTTTTAGGCTGAACAGGCATTTTTTGTGGATGGAACAAAATTCACAAACTTGACTCAGATTCATCGATCGCACATAGAAGACATGACTTCTCTCACATTTTCCAAGAAACTTCATTTTAGATGCGATCCCTCATATTCACATCTATTGTAATCTACCGATTTGATCCACCACTAAAAAGGAAAACTTAAAAATCGTAAAGTTGATAAACAAGAATTAATTTGACTCAAATAGGTTGCAGTTGAGTAATTATTAAGCAATTTTGCATTTCTTTGATATAAAAATATTTTTCACGCTTGCACAAACTGAATGTGCAATGAAAGAATCACATCTGCAATAAGCTCATACAGTTTACAACTGCTTTTTGACAATCTTTGACATAACCTCACTATTGTGTTGTTTTGCATGACAAAGAAAAGAAATTGTCCGTAAGAAGATGTTTTGTGAAAATTTTAGCTTGTTCACCTGCTGAAGCTCAATATCTGTGCTAAATCCCGATTCCTGCAGCTGCAGGAACAGAGAAATCTTCAATGATGCGCATTCAAACGTTTTTGTGCATATCCGGCTCCGTGGAGGAATGGTGGAATCTTGTGTGGTCTTCTCGCTTGCAGAGTTTTAGTCAATTTTTAGCTTTAAAAACTTATTGATTCGTGTAAATTTAGTGATATTTGGACTTTTCAAGAAAGTATTCATCAGATTTAACCGTTTCCGGAGTGAAATTCTCGTAGAATCAAGCAAAAAAATGGTTTTTAATGTCAATAAAACATCTCTCAGAAAAGTTCCAAAAAAGTGATATTAAAATGTTTTATTCCTTATAAAAATGGTTTAATCAAGTAGATTAAAGTTCCCTTTAAACAATGATGTGCAACTTTTAGTGTCCGGTGCAAAATTTACGGTGAAAATGGGGTGTTCAATGATGGCGTGAATCGTGTGCGATAATAGAAACTTGATTCATCTATCGGACAAATCGCCATTAAATTTTCATTTTCCTCTGGAGGAAAATCTAAGGATTTCCTGGGATTTTGTTTGGTGGGATTATGAACCTTATAAGTAAGACATTTTTTTGGCATAGTTGGAGAATCCATACGGTTTGCATGGTAATCAGAATAAATCACTGAACTTGAACATCATTTTTGTGTGCGAAAGTTCAAAGCCTCCCCCTATTTGCCTTACAAAATTCCATAGGAATTTTCCATAATAGGTTCCAAGGAAAATTTAATGGATTTATGCTGGATTTTTCATATAGAATACATCCATGGAAATGCTCGTGGAATTTATGTGGATTTTTCCACCAAAATAAAATGGAGAAAAAATGAAGCTGTCACATGCACCTCGTGATTTTACTTCCGAATATTAAAGAAATAGCAAAGATTACGAGGATTATAATATGTTTTACTAAATCAGCAATAACGAATTAACACTTTAAGCAATAAAAAAATATTTTGTAAAAAAAAATAATTTTTTCGAAAATATTTATTAATTAACATAAAAACAGTATTATTTTAGGTTGGCGTCCTATTTAATGTAATCACTTCATTATTATCTACACGAAACGCAGTGTCGCATAATTAATTATATTATAATTGCCACATGAATCACTAGAAATGTTTGCGGAAGGTTTGGAAACAAATTCTAAAAGTTGCCGCAACACCATTTTATTTGTTTGACATTTCAGAAAACTAGTGGAAAAATCCATATAAAACACTATGGAAAGATAGTGGAAATTTCCATATGTTTTTTCCAGCTTATCCCGCGGACGTTTCACGTGTGAGTTTCCATATAAATCTTCCGCGGAATACCGCGGAATTTAACGCTGGAATTCCAGCATGTCGTACTAGTAAATTCCATGGAGCACTATGATTTCCATGGAATTTCCGGCTTTAAATTCCATAGGAAAACTTAGTGGAATTTTAGCGTCAAATTCCAGCGAATTTAGCTATTTGGACGCAAGTTTTCCATTGGAATTTTTGCGGAATTTTGCTATGGGGTTCCGCAAACATTTCTAGTGATTCATGTGGCATTTATAATATAATTAATTATGCGATACTGCGTTTCGTGTAGATAATAATGAAGTGATTACATTAAATAGGTCGCCAACCTAAAATAATACTGTTTTTATGTTAATTAATAAATATTTTCGAAAAAATTATTTTTTTTTACAAAATATTTTTTTATTGCTTAAAGTGTTAATTCGTTATTGCTGATTTAGTAAAACATATTATAATCCTCGTAATCTTTGCTATTTCTTTAATATTCGGAAGTAAAATCATGAGGTGCATGTGACAGCTTCATTTTTTCTCCATTTTATTTTGGTGGAAAAACCCACATAAATTCCACGAGCATTTCCATGGATGTATTCTATATGAAAAATCCAGCATAAATCCATTAAATTTTCCTTGGAACCTATTATGGAAAATTCCTATGGAATTTTTTAAGGCAAATAGTGGAAAATTCCGAGGATTTTTTCGCTTGTTATTCCTATTCCGCTTTCTTTTGCTATGGGGTCGTCAATTGAGATTTTTGGCAAATATTTCAAAATGCTCTATCTCGCAAACGGGTTGAGATTTCTTCTTACTCTTTTTTTTATTTGAAAGATAATTTTATACTCTTTAAAACGATATACTAGTTTTCGTATTATCTGCTCAAGTTTTTTTGTAACCGTCTTTTAATTTTTTTTTGAAAAAAATTAAAAATTAATTTTTCTCAAAAACCCCATACTCAAAAATTTTCATTTTTTTACCGTTGATCAGTAATATTGAGTACTACATTCCATAAAAAGGCAAGCTTCCACTTTTGCGCTTATTTTTTTAAAAAAATATTCAAATTTTAACAACATTTTCAAAAAAGGAAAAATACCAGTTAAACTCAAAATTTTGAGTTCAATTTTTCAGGGAATACAGTACTTTAACATATGTATCAATTCAAATAGAAGAAATGAAATGTATCAATTCAAATGGAATCCTTCACGATTGGATCTTGCCGATGACCGCTAAATCGGTCACGGTACTAAATTACACGGTAAAAACTTTTGAACACTGACCAAAATATTGGAATAAATTTTCCTTGGAACAATTTTTTTTTGGAATCGATTTGCACCTAGAAAAGATATTTTTTTTGTTCCAAAAAATTTTCTTTATAGTTTCGTTACAAAATACAGTTACAATTGTTAGTTTTCTTTTGGAACCGTTTTGATACAGTGGAATGTCTATAAATTTGAGTTGATTTCATTTTATACAAGTTTGTTCTTGAAATTTGGAACAGAATTTGTTGCACTCGGCTGTTTTGTTCCCACTGTCAGGAACAAATTGGTACATATTTTTTATAACAATATTATTCCTACATCTGTAACATATTTGTTCCAAAAATTTTCGGTATCCGTGGACGAAGTAATTTTTGAAACGAAATTGTTACTCATATGGGGGATCTTTTTGTTCCCATTGTCGGGAATAAATCCGCGTAAGTGATTTTGTCTTACATTTAAGGCATATACTTCAGTCGAGATGGATTTCGATGGCAAAAGTTCATAAGGAACATCAAATAAGAATCAACTTAAGAGTGTTTTACACAGACGCGTGCATGACGAAGTCATATGCGAGTGTTGGCAGCAAGAGGGGAAGGGAATCTCGAATTAAGTCATTCCGGACCGCAGCATATGCTGCAAGCCAATTTCACAATTTTTTAATCAAAATTACATTTGGACATCCTTATAGTTTGTAATCATCCAAAAAAATTGAATTTTTCTCAGTTCTGAATAATTAAAAAAACACTATTTTTCACTGAATATTCATATGCTGCTTTGGGTACTCAGAGTCCCAAAAGAGACGAAAGAGTTAAAAAAGGGAAACCATGAAGCACGAAAATTGCCACAGATTTGGCGTCCTCTTCGCTTCGGTGACGGGTGACTGAGTGAAAGGAGGGATACGATTTTATACTAGACGAGCTATTTTTTTGAAACAAATTCGTTACTAATATTGGGTATCTTTTTGTTCCTCCTAGAAGGTACAAATTTGTTCCAAAAATTTTCGGTATCCCTGGACGAGCTACATTTTGGAACAAATTCGTTACTAATAGAGTAAACGCTCATAATTTTGGACAGTCTGCTTATAAGCATCGATGTTCCAAGTTTAAAGTTCTATATTTTCGATACTAATTGACTTTTTTGTTACTCTCTTTTCAAAAGGGTTGTTTAGAAACTTGCCAAGGGTTTATTGTCTTTGTTTTTACTAAAATTAGTTTTAATACGTTTAAAAATGAATTGATATGCAGAGGTGAATTTGACTCTTATTTTGGACAACATGGTTATTAATTTGGACAATTTGGCTGTAAATTTGGACAGCTAATTCGCCTCAACAGGACGCCCATTGTTCTTCATTTCATGAACCAATCTTACCAAGAACTCTTCCTGTTTATGTAAGGGAAACGTAGAATGTCACAAGAAGCCCGGAAACTTTCCATATCATTCATTAAAGTGAGTTGACTTCGGTATTCCAAGTACTCGCGGATTCGCTCATTCCCTGGCCTTTCCGGGAGCCTTTCAAGGCTTTTCTCGCTACATCTCTTTCGTAGAGATGATGCTTCTTTGTTTCTCCAGGCATTTGTCCAACCAAGTCATCCCAAAAGCTAAAACTTCACGAAATTTCGTGAGAAAAACACCTGTCCAAAATAAGGACTATCACCTCTCTGGTGAACCTCGCAGAAATTTACCCATTTTTCACACGAAAAACGTAATTCACAAGGCAAATCTCACTTCAAGTCAAATGTACAAATCATCCTTAATGTGAATCAACACAATGTTCAATGAATATTCAATAATATCACTCAAAAAAAAAAAAAAACGAAGAAACATTGTTAGTACTTCACCACAGCTAAATAAGACTGAAGTAAACACGAAGTTCTGTCATATTTCTCGTAAGCAATTGCTCACACTGCATTTTCAACAAAGAAATTTCAACTCAAATCATATTCAAAATTTAACGTATTTAGTGTTGAAATCTTCCAAAAAGAACAAATATTAAGATAGAATTCATTATTCATCAAATATTGGAATAAAAATCCATCATTTTAATCAATTTATTTTTAGTGTCCAATTTTATCCTCAATGTGTCCAAAATAAGAAACTGGACAAAATTATGAGCCTTTACCCTATTGGGTATCTTTTCGAGTCTCGTAAAATGAACAAGATTGTGCCAAAAATTATGGTGTCGATGGACGAGCTAATTTTTGGAACAAATATGTGCCAAAATTTTTTACCGTGTAGTGCCTAAAACTGAGTGTTAATTAATGGCCCAACTCTGGGTCCCCTTTGGCTTTTGTCAGACGGGATACGCCTGAATGTATACTATATTGTTATGCGGAAAATTTGAAAACACTATTTTTATTTTTCAGAATAAAACTTTAATTTCTTTTTATAAGGTGAAAATTTTAAATATTCTAAAAATTTATTGAAGAACTCTCTCCAAAAAGTACTGTTTATTAATGGATTTCTATTAAACAGTTGAATCTTTTTGTCTGAACGCGCGAAATTCGTTTTACGGCAGAATTATTCAAAAGAAAGCCCCTGCAGGTATGCAAAATTTCTCGATACGTAATGCCATTTCGCGTGTTTTTTCAGTCCCGAAAATGTGCATAATCCCGGGACTTAGTGTATTTAAAATAGAAAATGACCGGTGATAAGCCTAGCTAAGATTCTTTGCAGGTGACCTTGAAATTCGTGCAATCCGGAGTGAATGCAGATTCGATTCAGATTTGGACTTCGGAAGTAAATTGGGACAAGGATTTCTGTTTTTATGGGTTTCATGAAGCGTTTTTTGGTCAATGGACAAGAGTTTCTCAAAATGACTCACCCCTTGCTCTTTCCACATTTTGCCCCGTGTTCCCCTAATTGAAAGAAACTCTCGGAACGTTTTTAATAGACATCCTGGAGAGGAATTCTGTAACGCTCTGGCAATGCCATATGACTAATTGGGTTCGAATCTCAGGAAATCTTTTTCGAAAATGCGATTCTGTAGCCGTGACATTGCCATTTCAGCTCACGTGACATTGTCAGAAGGCACATATTTGAGATTTCTGGCAATTCAAATGACAATGAATTTTGTTAAACAAATCAACCAAGACGTATTGTATTTTCATAAAATCATCAAGTAAAGGGTTTTCATTAAAAATTCGATGAATTGCATTTTCGAACTCATATGATATGACAAAAAAAGCTCGAATGGCATTGTCAGGTTCCGAACTCACGCGTGACAATGCCACGAAAATTACAGAATTCTGATGTGTACCGTTTATCCCCCATATAAATCACACCACTTGTAATTATAAGCTAGTCTGAAATATACCACCATTGAAGTAACATATACGTCATTTGGCGACGTCAGTGGACAAAGTGACCCACGTGGTTAAGTGAAAAAAGTGATAAAAATCGTGAAGTGATTAAAAATGCCAGGAGGTGGAGAAAATAGTGCACAAGTAGGAGCATCAGGAGGTGGATCTGCAACATCGGGAAGCAATTTATGCTTCGGATCCATAGAAAATTATATCCATGTGGATGGTTCCTCAGATTTCGAAGACTACATGGACCGCATGGAGTATTTTTTCACGGTGAACTCAATCACTGAGGACAAGAAAAAAGCATCGGTGTTTATCACATTTGCCGGGAAGGAAGTGTACAAGGCACTTAAAGCTATTGTCCAGCCGCGAAAAGTGCAGGATTTGACCTACAAGGAGATAAAGGAAGTGCTGATGGCCAAGTTTGTACACAAAAAGAGCCAAATTGGAGAGCGGTTTAAGTTTCATCAGAGGTTTCAAGAAGAGGGTGAATCAATTAGTGATTTTGCCACCGATTTGCAGTATCTTGCACAGTCATGCTCTTATGGAAATTTCCTGGATGAGGCGCTTCGTGACCGGTTTGTGTGCGGGTTGCGTAACAGTAGAATCCAGACAAAGTTGATTGACGATGACCATAAGAAATTCAATGATGTGCTGCAAAAGGCTTTAAACATGGAGCTTACTGAGGAAAACGTGAAACTTATACAGCCTACAACGTCATCAAGCATCGCTAAAGTGTCAAGAAATTCAGGAGAAAGACGCAAAGTCTTTAAGAAGGACTATGAACGTGGAAGTGGGAGAGAGACACCAGCAGATTCGCATACTGAGCGAAAGGGTGAAAAGAGAAAGGCTGGATCTCCATACATTCGTTGCTTCAATTGTGGAAAGTGGGGATCTCACATAGCGGCAGAGTGTAAATTCGAAGGGAAGAGCTCCAACACCAAGAGAGAAGAGAGAAAGCACAAGGAGGTGAAGGCGCTGCACTCATACAGAGATCGCTACATCGACACAGAATCAGACTCGGACTCCGATCGTTTGGGAGAGAAAATTCATTCTCTGAGATTGTCATCCATCGTCAAAGCAGCTCGACTGGAGCACAAAGCCGAGATGGTTGAAGAGGATAGAAACGTATCGGTGAGTGATCCCGTTTTCTTATGGGTAAGTATTGGTAAGTATAAAATGATGATGGAAGTCGATTGTGGCGCGCACGCATCAATTATACATCTAAAAGATTATCGGGAATATTTTGGGCAGTTCAAACTTGAACCATGTTTGATGAAATTGAAAGTGGTAACCGGGCAAAATATTAGTGTGGTGGGAGAAATTAATTGCAATTTCAAGATAAAAGAGATGGGAAAAAAATTCGAGAATATGAGACTTGTAATTGTCGATGCTCCACAGAGATTTTTACCACTATGTGGCAGAGATTGGCTTGGTATAATTTATCCAAATTGGAGGGAAAATTTCTCGTGCAATGCGATAAAGCAGGCAAGAGAATCAGTGAAAGAGAAAAACATTCCAAAGATCGTTGAGGAATATCGGACTGTATTTAATGTTGAGGACAATTCACCAGTGAAAAAATTTAAAGTGGATATTGTTCTCAAGGAGGGAGTTAAACCAATATTTCATAAACCTTATACGGTACCCTTTGGGCTAAGAGAGGAGGTCGAAAAAGAACTTGAGAGGTTAGTGAACATGGGGATACTAATGCCTGTGCAATATTCAAGGTGGGCTTCACCGGTGGTGGTAGCGAGGAAGAAAAATGGGAAACTGCGTCTCTGCGTCGATTGCAAAGTCACGGTAAATAAATGCATAGAGGTAGCTCATTATCCTTTGCCGCGTACCGATGAATGCTTCTTGAATCTAGCGAATTGTGCGGTATTTTGTGTATTAGATTTGGCGGGAGCCTATCAACAGATCGAAGTGTCGCCAGAATCGCAAGAACTACTAACCATAAACACTCACAAGGGTTTATTTAGATTTTCGAGGTTAATTTTTGGTTTGAGCTCAAGTCCAGCTATTTTTCAATCTGTCATGGATCAGGTTTTAGCCGGAATTCCTCAAATAACGTGTTTTATTGACGATATTCTCATCGGCGGAAAAACTAAAGAAGATTGTGAAAACATTTTGCGGAAAGTGCTGAATCGATTGCGAAAGTTTAACATAAAAGCTAACCTAAATAAGTGTGTTTTCTTCGAGAAAGAGGTAGAATATTTAGGGCACCTTTTATCCAAGGAAGGCATTAGACCATTGCCAGATAAGCTAGAAGCTATTAATCAGGCTCATCCTCCGCAAAATATCACTCAGTTGAAATCCTATATCGGGTTATTATCCTATTATGGACGATTCATTCGCAATCTATCCGCGAAGTTGACACCGCTATACCAATTGCTTCAGAAAGGAGTTCCGTTTCTTTGGACAGATTTGCATCAAAAAGTATTCGAAGAGAGCAAACTGTGGCTGCAAGGTGATAAGATTTTAACTCACTATCAAAGTGATTTACCATTAACACTTAGTGTGGATGCTTCAGCATCCGGAGTGGGAGCAGTACTCTCTCACATAGTTGATGGTATTGAAAGACCTATCAGTTTTGTCTCATCTACCCTATCTCCAGCAGAAAAGGGATATTCTAACGTAGAGAGAGAGGCATTGAGTTTCGTCTTTGCAGCTAAGAAATTCCATAAATACATATATGGACGGAAAGTAATCGTGTATACGGATCACTCCAGTCTCAGAGAGTTGTTTGGCAACATTAAAAGAAGCAATGCAGTGGCAACAGCAAGGATCTCGCGTTGGGCAATTTTGTTGGGAATGTATGACTTTGAGGTAGTGTATCGTAAGGGTAAGAATAACGGAAACGCCGATTTTCTTTCCCGATTCCCTTTAAATAAACCCACGGGCGTACACGCGATTTCCATAAATTTTATCGATGTAATTGGAGGAATTCCATTAAAAGAAAAAGAACTTTTAGAAGAGACAGGTAGAGACAAAATTTTACAGCAATTGATAAGACTTATTAACAGTAGATTTCCACGTGATCACAAGATCAATGATAATGCACTTAAATCTTATTTAAAGTACAAGAACAATTTGTCGGTGCAAAAGGGATTAGTGTATTTTGGAAACAGAGTCCTTATTCCGGAGAAAATGCGCGAAAATGTTCTTAATTTATTGCACGGAGGTCATGAGGGCATTGTTAGGGCTAAGATGATGGCGAGATCGTGCTGTTGGTGGCCTGCAATAGACTCTCATTTAGAAACTTTCATCGCCAGTTGTGCGATATGTCAAGAGCATTCAGCGAGACCGGCAAATTTATCATTGACACCGTGGACCAAGTCAGAAGGCCCTTGGGAACGGGTACATATAGATTTTATGCATTTGGGGGGCAAAACTATTTTGCTAGCAGTAGATAGTTATTCCAAATACGTGGATCTTTTTGTAATGACTTCTACGGCAGCTGACGACGTTATTGAAAAATTGAGGGCATTATTCTCAATTTGGGGACTACCAAAATTGTTGGTTTCAGATAACGGACCACCGTTTTTCTCTGAAAGATTTAAAGAATTTTTAAAGTCAAATGGAATAGAATATATGTCCACACCCCCTTATCATCCTAGATCGAACGGTATAGCAGAGAGAGCAGTGCAAACGGCAAAACAATCCTTGAAAAAGTTTTTCGCTGATTCTCGCTTTAAAAAATTATCTCTGCAGTCACTCATACACGCATTCCGTTTCAGGTACAACCACTACCCAACGACGACGATGAAGACCTCACCGAGTAGTCTTCTTTTGAGGTATGAGCCTCGGACGACTGTAAGCGTACTAAATGATGACCTACCTAGCGATCACCCGGACGATACTCAAATACAGGATTCACGAGACAATGAATTGGAGAGGGAGAAAAGGCCACGAAGGCGAAAATCCGAAAAGGATAACAATTCCAATGAAGTGAGGGAGAGCAGGAGTACTGAATTATTGGAGGAAGGACAGCGCGTATATTATTGTTCACCGCATGGATGGAAGCACGCAGTAGTCGAAAAACGATTATCTAAAGTCGTTTATGTTATCGTAGTTGACGGAACAAGGCTAAAGGCCCATAGAGACCAGCTGAAACCTGTGAAGGAGAGAATGCTGTTGGGAACAGGAGTAGTCACTGAAAGACGCAGCAGTTCTTCGAGACCAAGCATTCCATTTACTCCACCGCAACGACATGAGTCGTCGGGCGATGACGATGTATTTTATAGCCCATCACCGGACTCTCATCCTACGCCGATTCCAGATCCTAGTACCACCCCAAGGCGTAGTAGCCGCCTTCGATTTAAAAACAAGGTTAACTACAAAGAATAGAATTCCTACCTATTGTATTAGAATTCAATGTTAGCGGGGGGAAATGATGTGTACCGTTTATCCCCCATATAAATCACACCACTTGTAATTATAAGCTAGTCTGAAATATACCACCATTGAAGTAACATATACGTCAAATTCCCCTACTGGACCAAGAATTAAGATGCAGGGAATCCTTGAAGAAAGGCAAAGAAATAAAATATTCACTGACCTTTTCGTTGTCCTTGATTTCCTTGCTGGCCTTGAACTTCTCGATGACCTTCTTGTGCTTGTTCCTCTCGGCCTTCATCACTTCGCTCTGAACAGTTTTTTGAGGATTCAGCTCAAAAATCGTCCTCACGGGTTTGTAGTCATTGATCTTTTTCACCAAATCCTCCTTCCTCTCCCTCATCCCGGTCTCTCCTTCTGCATCCTCGAACACATCCAGTGTCTTCAGATTGAGCCTGTTGAAGGTTTTGGCCTTCTTGTTGGACTCCGCCGAAGCCGATGGTCTGGATCTCAAGTATTGCTTGTAAGCATTGACCGTGGTCTGGAACATTTTGGCCAGATCCGAATGCTGCGACAGTTCCCGGAAGGCATTCTGTTCGCTCTCCAGGAGACTATCCGGGATGGAACCGATAGATTTGGGGTCAGAGAAGTCAATGGGGCGATTGAGGAAGACATTGAGATCGAAGAAGTGGGCCAGGTCGTCTGTACAGAGAAGGGAAAAAGCTGTTCCGGAACGTCCAGCTCGAGCACAGCGTCCCACGCGATGAATGAAGAGTTTGGGCTTTCCGGGGAAGTAGAAGTTGATGACGTAGTCGAGATTCGGGATATCAATCCCGCGAGCAGCGACATCTGTCACCACGAGGACTGAAGCTTTCTTGTTCTGAAACTTTGCCGTGTTGATTTTTCGGGCTGACGGATCGAGATTGGAGTAGACGAAAGTGCTGGAAATTCCCACCTTGGTCAGGAGCATCGAGATGAACTCCACGTGGTGCTGAGTTCCTGCAAAGACCACCGTCTGGGCGTCTTCAGGGATCACATGCTTCAGAAGAGTCAGGAGAGCGGAATACCTTTCCTCACTCCTGCAGTACAAATATTTCAGCTCCAGAGCTTCCGGCAGCTTGGATTCCACGTCCAGACGGATGAGGACGGGATCTGTGAGGCCAGCTTTGGCAAAATCTACCATTATCCTGGGCAGAGTGGCACTGAACATGACCATTTGCTTGGAATGAGGCAATCTGTGCAGAATCTCCGTCAACTGCTCCCCAAATCCCATTTCAAACAACCGATCAGCCTCATCAAACACCACATAACTCACATCCGTCAACTTCAGATTCATCTCCACGCAAACATGCAAGAACCTGCCCGGAGTGGCCACCAGAACGTCCGGATTCGTGTGAATGGCAGAAAACTGATGGTCCATGGAATCCCCACCGAGAATCAGTACAGTTTTCAGATTTAGAAACCTCCCCAGATCCTTAATGAACTTGTAAGTCTGAATAGCAAGTTCCCTGGTGGGAGACAATATCACTCCCCGGGGGCTTCCGGACTCCTTCCGCTGCTTCAAACGCTCAAAAAGCGGAATGAGAAAAGCTGCTGTCTTCCCTGATCCTGTCTTTGCCATTGCAACTACATCCCTTCCCTCCAAAATATAAGGAATTGTCTTTCGCTGGATGGGAGTGGGGAACTTGTACCCTCTCTTCGTGATCCCATTCAAGACTCCCAAACTCAGTCCCATTGACTGGAAGCCTCCACTGTTCTTCTTTTTCTTCTTCACCTGCTTTTCCTCTTTCTTCACTTTTGGAGTGAATGAGAAGCCCTCTAACTCATCCATTGCTAGAGGATATGATTACCTGACCAAGGATTTGCCTTCAGAAGATTCCTTCAGGATCCAGAAGATTGTTTATCAGCAGATTTCTATGATTTGTCACCTGATATTTTCACTTTTTTCACTATTACTTTTTCACTAGCACTGTATTTAATTGTTCTGCTTAATAAATTCCTTAATTCATCTGGTACTTTGAGGGTAATTATTTAAATTTAACAAAAGGAAGAATTTTCAACAAAACACGTGTGATTTGTTTTGACAGTGGAGCACTGTGACAACATAATTGAAGCATTTAGCAGAATTTAAGCTCGATTTTTTACACTACTCGTGTCGCGTATTTATACATTTATTTACGACTGCAATGTATATAATGTAACATGTATTAATTTATGTACATAAGTCGTAAAAATATATTTATTTAATTAATATTTGAGGGCCTGAGGGCAAAATAACCTAAAAGATAAAAAGAACATAATACGAATCTAGCTGTTTCTCATTTCATACACGAATATGTAACCGTAATATTAAATTCATTAATATTAATAGAAGCAATAAAACTCGCTATAAACAACATAGGTTTTGCATTAGAAAATTTCTCGCCATTTCCCGCTTTTTCGAGACAATAGTGTGCTTCTCAGGACCATTGAAATTGAAGCCAACTGTCAAGCGAGTATCTTATAGGAATATTCAAAGAAATCAGTGGGAATATCAGGAATATCCATAACGAATAGGTATAAGAATAGAACAGGGAAGGGAGGCCTTCCTCTTTTCTTGGTGGACCCCACTTTTATGGTTATAGGGCAGTCTATTTCCCATTTAAAATAAATTAATTCGCGCTGTCTCTCACCCCCCCCCCTCCCCGTCATATTCAAGAAAAATATCATCTACACCTGAATGAGTCAAAAATAAACAAAGAGAATCCGCGTGAAGCACTTCGTAAGGTAAAACTCAGAAAGCGAGACAGTTTGGAAAGTGGGACCAATTAGTGTGGAATGTGGGACACCTCCCTAACAGCCGAATGTTGAATCGAAGTATAAAGATAATTCGAGGATGATCCACCGTTTTCTAATGTTTGAACAAGAATTAGAATAAATTTAAACAGTGGATTAACGTTTAAGTCAACAATTAGACACCCGATTTCGGAGGTATAATTTTTGGCTTAAAGATGGAATAAACCTGTCCACATCTATCTGTAAATTCTTCCCGAAAATACTGTTAAATGATACAAAATTGATATAATCTGCACTTTAGTGGATTTAATGAAAAGAAATAAGGCTTTAACTCTATTAACAGCTTCTTAAAAAGCCAATTTTGCCTGAAATAAAAAGAAGCATCCACCATACGCGACTTCAATGAGTCGCTTCGCCATTGAAGCATGAGTCACAAGAGTCGCGCTTTTTTTGCACCCCGAAAACATGCACATCCCTTTATACCCACAATATTGATTCCTATTTTATTTTAGAGAATTTTTAGCAAGTCCGATGGTTCAAGATTACCAAATAACGAGAAAAGCCGTGGAATCTTGGTAAATCGAAAGAAAGCATTGACGAGTTGATATTTTCTGGCATGCCAGAAAAGCCAAGATATGGGGTTGTCGTATGAGAAAAACAGCTTACGCCAAAGCACTATTCCACGTTTCTGCATACGAAAAAATATTTAAACCTAGCTTAATTTTAACTCTAAAGTAACCCTAATCTGTGGTTCAACTGAATTTATTCTTCAGATAAGCAAGATTATTTTAACAAAAGAAATTGACTGATGAATACGAATCCAAAATTCCATGTTTAATTGCTCAGGAGTTTTGCCATGACTTGGCTATAGTTCAGTCAGCCTCAGTTTTGCATCAAGGAGACGTACTTTTCATTTGAACAATTTATTTTTCATTGGACATCGCATGATCATAATTTTTGGTAGCCTTGTGATTTCTTTATACTGCTTACTTACGAAAAATAAGGGAAATGTACCAGCGATCGTCAGTGTTCCTCGGATCGGAAGATTGTTCCGCGTATCGGAACCCCAAAATTAGATTTTTTTTTTTTTGTACATTGTGTTGGTTCATATTCAATCTATAGAACCAATTTTCTCGTTGAGTTTCTAGCAAAATTGTCATTATTTATCTAATTTATTGAATCACTGTATCAAAGTCTTACCGTGGTATCACACTAGAGAATTTCACATGAAAATTTTCATGTGATTCACATCAATTGTTGCTGATATATGCCCTATTGTGCAATTTTCTTCAAGAACTTTTAGAAATCGATTCATTTAGTGATAAAAAAGTAGACTCGAGTCACAAAAATTGGTTTAAATAGATTAAAATAGCATAAATACGATTGATAACTAATGAGCAAATAATGAGCAAAATTTGCTCATTACATTTGCATCTGGTACTACTTTATTGCAGTCATTCGGGTAGTTTCTGCACCTCAACTCTCCCACCAGTTTATTAGTGATGAAATTGTGATTAAAAGTAGTGCCAATTTATCGTAAACGAGATGGAGAAGAAAGGGCAAAGGGCATTGAAAAAGATCGGTGAAGAGGATAAGTAAGAAAAAAGCTAAACAAAAATGTGTTCGATCTACATTTTATATTCCTTCATAAACTTCTGGGATTTCGTGGTCAAATGAGATGGTGACCGAATTAATTGAGGCTGTACATCAGGAAACCGTAACTTGGAACTACAACTGCCGGGAATACAAAAATAGAGGCAGCCGATCTGATGGTTTTCAGGCCATTTGCGACAAAGTGAGTCACCAATCGCCGGAACTCACACCTCAGTTGGGATTTGGGTGGTATTGGCTCCCTCATTTTCGTAGTTTTCTTTTGTAGATAAGGCCCTACGATTTGAAGAAGCTCTTCAAATTCCTCCGGTCATTCGGAGAAAATTATTGTGTCCAAAAAAATCTCCACTTGCGATGTTGTCATAAAGATTTTCAACGAAACCATGTGAAGGTCGCGTTAAAAGCCAATCTCTCGCCCACACCCTCCTTCTTTTCCCTTTGCGGGTCCTTTTGCACAACACAAAAGCAGTGTACAGGATGAGAACTTCCTCTTCTTCACTAAAATCACACATTTTCACTCAAACGACTGAAATGCTTCAAAAACAAAATCACTCATCTGACAACCCACATGCCATCATGACATTGAGCAATTCTAGCAATAATGTCCTGGCTAAATCAGCGATTTAGAGTGGTTCTAGAAGTTTTAATTAGCAACTTTTCAATGTGAAATTTTCTAGTGTGATAACACCGTTAGCCAGACATCCGCCATTCATCACTTTCTTAACATTTTACGCGAGAATTTGTCTGACAGAATATGAGGAATTATCTCTGATTAATATGATTTACAAACCTATGTTAAATGAAAAATGAATACTCAGTGATTCTAATTTCATTATAAATACACTTTTTATTTGTCTCGACAAGACATATTGAAAATAAATTGTTTTTTGCGAACAAGTACGTTCTATTTCACTTTGTTCCTCGGATCGGCACACTTATTTTCGTGGAAAATTGGGAAAATTGCGCTCAGCTGTCATCTTAACGGCCATTATTGGATGCTTTGCTGTGAAGAGACACTATACCAGTGAGAGTGTTATTAAATTTAACAATTTTAGAAGTTTTTTCGTACGAATATACAGTACACAGTGCAACAGTGATGAAGTAGTTTGTAGAGTGATTTTGATACCAAGAAAAGAGATGAATCCTTATCAAAACATCTGCCGATCCGTGGCTCACCCCCTTCCGATCCGTGGAACACCTAATCAAGTCCCTTCCGATCCGCGGAGCACACTGCATTCTTGCATTTAAACCTATGTATTATTAATTTCCTTAAGTAACAAAAGCGTAAATACACGGAAATAGATAAATGGATAACTAATATATAAAATTGGCATACAAAAAACTACCAAATAGTGTTTTGGGGCTCATATTTTCAAGCAATTATGAAACATGTCTTCTAACATTCCGATCCGTGGTGCACTTCCCTTATATCCTGAATTTTTTTTATGATAGGCTAGGCGTAGATTTTATTTCAAAATTTTAATTCATAGTTTAATAAACTAGATTTAAATAAAATTTCATTTAATTGGATGTAATAAATTAATCGAATTTATTACACCAATCGAACGACTGTAAAAAATTACCTCACTTTTGCAGTGTACCAACTGCCACAATAATTCGAAAAAAAAGTGAGAGGCTGTCAGTTTTGCCAGAATCCCTCTGTCAACAAACAAGTTTTTCCTGAAATTTCTCTGCATTTTCCCCGAGATTTAGAGTATTATGTGAAAAATGTGGGACTCATCAATGTTCCTCAGTACCCTGACGCCCAAATTCTACGTGGCGCTCACTGGAACTTCCAGTCTCATCAGTGGACTCATTCTTATCTTTGAGTGGTGGTACTTCCGGAAATACGGCACTTCCTTTATTGGTGAGTCCCTTCCGCTTGCCCCGGGAAGACCCTTTTACTCATGGCTTTTGCTTTTTGTTGCAGAACAAGTCTCCCTGAATCACATTAGCCCATGGATTGGAGGTGGAAGCAGCGATTCTGGGAATGGAAGCGATTCCAATGGA
This sequence comes from Phlebotomus papatasi, assembly GCF_024763615.1. Classification (NCBI taxonomy): domain Eukaryota; kingdom Metazoa; phylum Arthropoda; class Insecta; order Diptera; family Psychodidae; genus Phlebotomus; species Phlebotomus papatasi. Next base: position 100,814,235 of record NC_077223.1, read on the forward strand.
TCTGGAAGTTCTGGGCAGCAGATTCCGGAATGTAAGGTTTGGCGGAATCCGCTGAATTTGTTCCGTGGAGCTGAATATCAACGCTTCTTCTGGGCTACCAGCAAAGAGCCCCTAACCTACTACGACATGAATCTTAGCGCCCAGGATCATCAGACCTTCTTCACGTGCGAAGGAGACGCCGGGAATGCCGAGTATGAGATCATGCAGACGGCGTGGCGTGAGAGGAATCCAATGGTACGTATAAAAGCGGCTCACAGTGCCCTGGAGATCAACCAGGATTGCACACCGGCGTACATTCTGCTGGCTGAGGAGGAGACAACAACCATCCTGGAGGCAGAGAAAGTGCTCAAGACAGCCCTCAAAATAGCCGAGGCCAACTACAAGAAGTCGCAGCTGATGCAGCATCAGAGTACCATCCACGAGAGCATCCACAGGTGAGTCAATTGAGAGAATTTTCCTTGAAATCTTGGGATCAGGGGCAGGGAATGGACCAGGAAGTAGGGATCTGCGCAGGAGTGTTCGCATTTATGCGCGCTGCGCGCAAGCTGATTTTTACGACGCAGCGCGCAAAGTATATTTTATGCGCGCAGCATTTATCTTTTACGTTTTTTTTCATATTGAGATGAATAATAATAATAATAATAATTAATATTATTACTAATTTAATAAATTATTTTTAAAATCAGTCAGCGATAAGTGGTTGAAAATGCTGATGATGATGAAATCAATTCTATAGCGGATGAGAAGAGATTTATCATAGATTTAATTTATTTTTTAAAAAAATCCTGCTACTAAAATCCAATATCTATCTATAATAAATAGGATTGAATTTAGAAGAAAAGTTCATTAATTTTAGAAAAATGGATTTGATTTTAGAAAATTTGAAGATACAAATTTATGTCGACAGTTTTTATAAATAAATGTGGGAGACCGGAGATATTAGGAACGGTGGATTTTTCTTTAATTATTAAAATAAATGGAACTAATGCACTACGCAATCATGGGCAGCTTTTAGATCTATCTTGATAAGAATTATGGATATCCTCAGTTTTATTGCTTGGATTCTATAAACAATTCTTTCAAAATTGATCAAAATAGTAGGTTCTGATGTTGTAGTTTTCCTCTGTGTTTTATACTAACTATAAATTAGCAAAATTTTGTTATCTCATTAGCTTACAAAGTATGGAAAATATTTTGAGAAAAAGTTATAGAGATTATGCTCTATTTTTAATATTTTAAATAACAAAAATACACGTGGGGATCTTTGGTCACTTCATTTTCCGTGAAATCTTAGGTGGAGCCAAGGGTGAAGCGTAGATCGTGTGACTGTCAAAGTAAAAGCAACAACGATATGCTTTTGCAAAATTCCCTTTTCCAAGAAATTCCAAATTTTATGCTAGAAAAAACCGCGCCACGAATATCCTTATTCTTGTCCCTCTGTGCCCAAGATCGAGAATGTTAGGAACAAAATTACACATTCAACATTCCCCTCTTCCAAGAAAGTCCATTTATTTTCTGAGCTCCATCGAATCCTTTTACTAAAGTAAATACTTATGGGTATATAAGTAGCATTAGGACTAATTTCAGAAATTCCGTATGATCAATTCTAGAAATCCTCTGTGATGATTTAATTAATAGAATACCTTATTTTAGAAATTTTTAGATTGATGGCTAACGCCAATAATAAAATATAAATATTTGTAACAGTGTAATGAAATGGTCGCGTATGCGAAATATTGAATTCCGTCAATTCAGCACATACGCGACCATTTCTCCAAGTACAGTCATAGCTCTGCCAAATAAAATTAGTTCGACAGTAAGACTCTTTGAGGACACTACTAAATCAGGTCGAGCTCCACAATCCATTGATCAAAATTAATTCTATTGATTTGAAAAATTTTCCAGAAACAACCAGAAAACGTAGTACAGTCGAAATTGTGCACAAATCACGCACTACATCAGCACAAACCATGTAAAGCCTTATAAATCTTCTTCTCCTTTCATATAAAACAGTTAAAATTGTGTACTAAAACTGTATAGCTTCTGCTTAAAAAAATCTAAATTGTGTGCAAAACCTACACAACCTTAGTATAAAATGATTAAGATAGTGAATAATACTCGCACAGCTTAAGCATAAAATGGTAAAGATTTTGCTAAAATATACTGCTGAAGCAGAGACTGTTTAACTAGCCGTTTCATACTTCAGCAAAATGATTAATTAATCTTTTATGTTTAAGCATTGAGAGTTTTATGCACAATTTACCCGTTTTCTGTTTAAGCTGAGCGAATTTTATACATAACATTGTCTAAGTTCAGTATTTTTTCGTACCTCTACGGACGATAGGGACAAAAATAGCTGAAAAATTTAAGAAATTTTTCTGACAAAACTAATGAATGTTAATTTTCACTTTAATGAAAAATATTACGTATAAGTAGTTGTACTTTCCAATGCTAAGCAAATTTGAGTTTTAAGCAAAATTTTCGCTGGTATTTTACAAAGTTTTGAATTATAGTTGTCTTATTTCTAAAAAATTGTCGAAATTACGTGAAGATAATATTTGCATTTGGAAAACGTTCGAGAAATAATCTGGCCATCTATTACACATTTTATGTTATTATAGACAGAAATGAACATATTTTTAGACATTCTTATATAGTTTTATAAGAATGTGTTGGCCTTAGATATTGTAAATGGAATGTATACTTATATTTTCTTATTATTTTTAACGATTTCAAAAGATTTTGAAATCCCAAACGTGCCACTTTTTTTCGGAACAAAATATACTGTGTAAAGAAGGACGAATCCACAGAGAAACTAAACGCTTTTTCTGGAAACCGGGAACTGAAGCCTTTTTATTGGTTGGTATTACCTTCTTCAGTCTCAAATAAAATGTTTTTCGCGTAAAAAAGTTTGCGCGCAAAAATAAAGCTTGCGCGCAAGAAAAGAAATTCCGCGCAAACAGTGGATCTTGCGCGCAAGTCGATAATTTTTTTGCGCGCAAACCCTCCCTCACCCCTGCGTGCAGCGCGCAAGATTACTCCGTGCGCACATCCCTACCAGGAAGGCTAGCCCTGTAGCCGGGACCTTAAAACTTTCCAATCGAGGCGTTAAAAAAAAATTTCAACAGCAGGCGTGGAATTTCATAGAAACGTCAAAACTTTCTTGAAACTTCATAACCTCAAATTTTAAAAAAGGAAACCTAACCTAACTTGATAGCTTCAAAAAGAAGAAACTTCCCCGGGGAAGGCCCAAATGCTCCCTACATAGACAATTTTTTACAGGCGCGACACAAATGCTTTGATCTACATCAAGCGTCGCCTGGCGATGTGTGCCCGGAAGCTGCAGAAGCTCAAGGAGGCCGCCAAGATGTTCCGGGATCTCACCAAGGAGATTCCGCCCATCATGAATGTCCTCAATATTCATGAGAATCTCATTGAGTGTCTGCTGGAGATGCAGGCTTATGCCGATTGTCAGGCAGTCCTGGCTAAGTACGATGACATCAGCCTGCCCAAATCAGCCACAATCTGCTACACGGCAGCCCTCCTCAAAGCCCGGGCAGTTGCGGACAAGTTTTCCCCAGACGTGGCGTCAAAAAGGGGTCTAAGTGCGGCCGAAATGACAGCCGTGGAGGCCATTCATCGGGCAGTGGAGTTCAATCCGCACGTGCCCAAGTACCTCCTGGAGACCAAGCCACTGATCCTTCCTCCTGAGCACATCCTCAAGCGTGGAGATTCCGAGGCGCTGGCCTATGTCTTTTTCCACCTCAATCACTGGAAGAATGTCGAGGGAGCTCTCAATTTGCTCCACTGCACCTGGGAGGGTACCTTCCGGATGCTCCCATATCCCCTGGAACGTGGGCATCTGTTCTATCCCTATCCCACTTGCACCGAATGCGCAGATCGAGAACTCTTGCCGGTCTTTCACGATGTCTCCGTCTATCCCAAGAAGGAGCTGCCCTTCTTCATCCTCTTCACGGCTGGATTGTGCAGCTTCACGGCTCTACTGGCGCTCCTAACGCATCAGTATCCCGAGCCCATGGGCCTCATGGCGCACACGGTGCTCAATTGGATCTCGCTACCCTTCTATTTTTTCAAGGAACGCCTCGAGAGTGTCCTTCCCTGCAATCTTCTGCAGCAGCTCTCGCGCATTTGAATGCTCTCTCTTTGGCACTTTGTCGTGGTGAGAGGCTCTGATCAAGGAGCCCTACACGGAGGCACTCAACAGCCACACAAATATACTCCCATATTTATTTTACTAAATAAAGAAACTCAATGTGTGTAGAATGCAGAAAGTTGTTTTATTCTTACGAATAACAAGGCGTACCAACTTTGCAGAACGCTCAAACTTGTAACTTAAAAATTCTAACCTGAAAATTCATAACCTTCATAACCAGTTGAAACCGTTTCTCATTCGTCTGGGATTCCAAGACCTTTCAAATGACTCCAAAATTACCCAAATCGGTTGAAAAATACTCAGTCTAGAACTGCTCAATTAAAAAAAAAAACGCAAAAAACTTAAACCGAGATTTAATGAAGCGTCAACAGGTAAGTTTGCAATACATAAGCAACAGGTAAGTTAACAGAATTTGTAGGGATTATTCATTTTAATTGAAAAACAGATCCAAAAAAAGGGTTCATTTTGTAGATTTTGAGGTGAATTTGTAACTTAAACTGCCTACGTAAAGTCTTTTTAGTTTGACTAATAAGTGTGTAATTTGGGGAAAAGGTCATCGAAGACTCGAAGTTAGACATTTAGCCCTGTAACACGCTTTCGAACAAATAGAGATGGCAAAGCATCCCAGCTTTCCGGAATGCTCGAACTCACGGGATAGAGTTCTTCGTGAATTATGTTTTAGATTAGCGTATCTACGGTTTACTCATTACTGATTAAATTAATTCACAAATCAGTAGGGGAATTCTGAAATTTTCGTGGCATTGTCACGCGTGAGTTCGAAACCTGACAATGCCAATCGAGCTTTTTTTGTTACATCATATGAGTTCAAAAATGCAATTCCTGATCCAAATGGAAATTTTTCGCTACTCCAAATGGAAACGTCATTGTTTTCATGATAAATACAGTACTAAATTGCTATATTTATATATTTTCTATACAACAGTTTCATTATTTAGTTATTTTTGCTCCAAATAAAGCGAAAATCCATTCATATTCACAAATTTTAATTTGTTAATTTCTCAGAAAAATTAAAAATACCTTTTCACCATTGAATTTTTCATAGATCGGCCATGTTTTCCAATGAAAAACACAATAAGGCGACTGTCGTTTATTCGTTTTGTTTAACATTTATGTCATATTTCTGGCTAATTTTAGTTAAATTAAGTGCTAATCTTTATTGTTAACAATACGTGAGGTTTTCAAATGAAAAAATGACCTATTTCGTGAACAAAAAAGGGTTTTTCTGAAATGTCTGCAAATGCTTCAATAGGAAACCCCGGAAATATGATTTTTCTGGAGAGATTTTCTTATTGTCTCAGATGGGAAAGTTGAAAAGACCAGGAATAAGAACAAATCCTGCACTCAAGAGCAACTCGAAAAGGTTTTGGAAGCCTTTCGTCACGGTTTCACTTACACTGTTTGTCTCCAATTAGAAACTTTCCCTGGTCTCCATTTGGATTAATATGTTTCCAATAGAAGCATTATATGCTCGCGTATTTTTCTTGTATTTAAGAAGTTTTCAAATTATATCTAAAGAATTTTCACTAAACAGTAACATTCTAGAAGAGCAAATTTATGTAGTTTTCTTCAGAAAAATATTAACGTGATGAATCTTCTGTCAAGGTTAAAGCATCTGGAAATGGTTTTGAATTAGGAAATTTACCCTAAGTTAACAGAATTTATAGGGATTATTCATCTTAAATGAAAACAGGTTCAGGGTTGATAAAAGATTCTGTCCTAGAAAATTGGTTAAGTGTGCATTTTAGAATGTTCTTGTTATTAGTAACATGTTTATGCGCAAATAAAAAAAATGATAGGGGAAAGTACTCTCCCTTCGAACGTTTATACCTTCGAATAATGTGAATTTCTTTAACTTTTCCTAACAGACTTACACATAATTATCAATAATTAATAATAAGCTAACTAATATTTAACAGAAATGTGTAAATCTCTTAAGAAAACTAAAAGGAAATTCACATTATTCGAAGGCATGAACGTTCGAAGGGAGAGTACTTTCCCCTACTAAAAATAAAATAAATAAAAAACCAGGAACCGTTTTTGAAATAAGTCAATCAAATCATAGGCGATATGGTTGGATGGTCAGCGAAGGCTGCAAGATGATATCTCTTACCGCTTGACGTCTAACCCGGCGACAAAGTGAAAATAACTTGAGTAGATGGGACGAAAGGGAATTCCTAGAGAGAATATCCATACTTTCCATAGTCTCCGAATACCTAAATCCGATATAAGCTGACAAATAACGCGACTTAGCAGAACTTCAGAATTTAAAAATTACCCAACAATGATCCTTTTAGAGATTGAGAAAATAAAAATCGTAATTTTTAATGTTTTCTCTTTCATTTCGTGAAATTAAAATAGACATGAAGATCTTTCGCACAACCATTACAACGCAAAAAAAACTCTAATCTAATTTTTTCAACATATTAAGTTTTTTCTCAACGATCATCAGTCTCCCAATTTGTAGATTTATCAGCTTATCGCATGTTTATTACCATTTTCTCAGAAGACTCAGTAAAATAACTTACTTCTTTTCTATTCTGAAATTATCAGTTTTAGTATTAAAGTCATTAAAGTGAAGCATAATATCGGCAGGATTGAATTGATTTTAAAGAAATTGCAATTCTAAACACGACTTTATCGGTTGCAACGAGTAATAAATCGGGAAAGTGTCGATATAATTGGTAATTTGCGTAATTTGAGTGGAATTTGTGTGTTTTCTGTTTATTCTGGAGAGTAGAGATTAAACGGCTAAAGATATCTACTTCAGGTCTTTGGTGACCCCCTTTTATCCAATAAATTGACATTCTCTTTAGTTAGAGAAATAGTTTTTTCCATCGTTTCTTCGCTTTCAAAAACATTTTTCGGTATATCGTCGCTTTCAGTAGCAAGTCTCGTAATACAGTAGATTCTCGCTCAATCGGCTCTTTTACAATCGGGCGAAAAATTTTGTTGACAATTTTCACGTTCAATTATGAAGCTAATTTGCTCAAATTCGCTGTAGTTCTTCCTATTTTATCGTGATTTTTGTGGAATTTACAAAAGCTTTGACGCCCAAATCTATCGATAAACCGGATGACATTTTGCCCCAAATGCCCATTTGAGAGAGAGTCTACTGTAATAAAATATTCATAAATAAACTATGTTTTTTTTTGTAAGACCGTTTTCAGACTAGAGGTTTAGCCTAGTTCCAGAATATCTCAAAATCTTAAAGAACAACCAATTAATTTGGTTCTTTAGAATGCAATAGAATTTTTGGGTTTTGTAATACAATTCTAAATTAAAATTTTATGAAAAATCTTGATTGATAAGACGTTAGATAAGTTAAGCCGTACGGCTAAGCCTTAGCTTTAGCCTTCTTTCAAAATCAAATGTGAAAATTTCTAGGTAAGTAGGAACCAATCTGAGCTATCAAAAATTGGAGCTTTTCTAAGAAAATAAGAATTTAAAAATCAGTTTCTTTCAAAAGCCAAAGTAAACATTTTTAATTCTGATTTTCCCTGCGTGGTGGCTGAACTATTTTTTCTTTTTCGAATTTAGAGTATCGAATGTCAACATGTGTTACTCTTCTCTTTTCCTGAGGGGGGGGGGGGGGAATCAAAGCAACAAGGATGTTGGTATGATTGAAGGAACCACATTCCTATCCTATTGTTAAATTCCTTCATAATTATTGAGTAACTCTTTGATAGCATCGTACTGTTATAATTTTGACAATCTAATGTGAAAAAGTTAATACAAAAATTCGAAATTCTGATTTGAATTTTTCGAACATCGACGGCTTTTGTTTTCAAGTACACATCATTCCGGTATTATGCACAATTTCGGGACCGAACAAAAACAGCGCGAAAGGCACGAAATGCCTGGATACGCAGGAGATTTTTTCAAGAATTTTACAGGAACGCCGAGATATATACAAAAATGTTTGTCGCCAACGGTTCATAAGAGCTGCATTTTAAGTTTACCGCAAAAGAATTGCATATATTGGAATGGTACGGTCAGTTAATTATACTTGATGATGATTTAAAACACGGATTATGACCTATGTTTGGATTTATTCAATTATTACTTCATACGACGTTTCGGAGATGTTTGTCTCCTTCTTCAGGTATGGAGATAATTGGGATAAATCGGGTCACAGGAATTTCTGATACTACCACTTTACAACACTCAGAGCACATGAACACCATGATAGTCAAATGCAGAGTCTGCTCTGAGTGTTGTAAAGTGGTAGTATCAGAAATCCCTTGTGACCCGATTTATCCCAATTATCTCCATACCTGAAGAAGGAGACAAACATCTCCGAAACGTTGTATGAAGTAACAATTGAATAAATCCAAACATAGGTCATAATCCGTGTTTTAAATCATCATCAAGAATTGCATATATTTAGGGGTTTTCAAACATTATATTTCACAAATTAGCTCCCAATTGTAGGCAAACACACATAATTATTCTATATGCATAACCCCGTCAGGTGCATAATCCCGAAGTGCACAATCCCGGGACCCCGTGTACGACTTTACCACGAGAATTTGTCATATGACATTGTCATATTATTACAGAATTCCCCTGGTCAAAATCTTTTTCGCGATCTTTATCCTGAGTTTTTCAGGACTCTTGTTCACTATATTAAAAAAAAAAACTTTCAGAAAATAGTTCTGACCAGAATTTCACTTTACACAAGTTTTACAGCATAATTCGGAAAACGAATCCTGGGAAAAACCTGCATTTTCAAGGTGCTTCTGAAATTCCACACCAAGTGCCAGATTTTTAGCTTAATCCACTTCGAATTGATCACCTCTTGACCCTCTTCATCCCACCTGACCGTCTCGACGGAAAGTCTCTTGGACTGAGAAGCACGTTTTCTCGGCCACCAGAAGATCTTCATTGGCGCTTCCTCGTGCGCCTTTTCCCCTGAATTTCCCGCGCGCGGAAAAGTGGGGAACTCCGAGAGGCAAGAGAGAGAGAGCGCGAGAGAGAATGTAGGCCAATGTGAGAGTCGGCAACGGATCAATATTCGCCTTTTTGGTTGAGAACCGTCCAAGAAAAACCACTGTGAGGAAAATTCAGAGACAAAACAGAGCGCGTCACTGGGAAATGCATAAGTGAACTCCCAATAGTCCGAAAATTTTGAAAAGTTTTCCCCCTCGGACTGACGAGAAAGGACTGAAAAATGGAAAAAGTGCAGTGATTTTGTGGTGAATTTTCCTCTTTTTTTCCTCGCAGAGGAAAGTCCACAGGAGAGAGAGGACAGTTTTTCCAAAGTGATTTCTGTGAGAATAAAAAATCACCTCTGCAGGTGCAATTTGTGGCAGAGAAAAAAAGAAAATTCCACTGCAATTTTTGTGGGGTGAAAATTTTTAGTTTTGTTGGATAAGAACTGTGATTAGTGCAAAGGAATTAGTGCAGATTTTGAAGAGGAAAGTGTGTTAGAAAGAGAGGAAATTTATCATTTTCTTTCTTGCCAAGGTATTTTGCCAATTTTTCTGGGCGATTTTCTATAGCCATTTCTCCCCCTTTTTGGCTTTTCTCTCCCATTTGGTGCTCTATCGAGAGAAAACCCATCAAAAACCTCCGCAAAATGTGAAAAATTACCATATTTCGTTTGAAATTTCAAAGAAAAATTGTGCACACAAGGACAATTTAGGAATTTTCCCGTCCTTGCAGTTGGGGTGAAAATTGGTGGAAAACTCCACTGAAAGGTCTAACGTAATTGAAACAGCTGATTGTGTGAACTGGAGAAATTGGGGCCATTTAACCCTCCCTCCCAACAAATTAAAATGGTGCTTGGTGAACCATCCCAAAAATTCCTTCTCAATATATTAACCAGAAAAAATATCCAAAAACGATTTTCCACGAGTGTGAAAATCCGCGCGTAAATTAGAAGAAGACGCCGATTGTTAATTTTAGTTTCATTTTTTTACGACCTCTCTTTGCGGCTCTCTCTGAGATGCCTTTTATTTATAGATTATCCACTTAGGCAGTAAAAAAAAGTCTGAGGTAAAAATAAAATTATATGAGTGCAGACAATTTTTCAACATTGAGAAACATATTGTGGAAGATCTCTCACAAGAAATTTTCATTCAACAATTTTTTTCTCATGTTCCTCTGCCACTAAATCAATCACAAACCCCACAAAAGACGTCATGAATGCGTAAATGTAATTAAACATTTGTTTATGCTGCATTTTTGAGTACCTCATACGCCTCAAATGTGTGTTTTTCTTCCTCTCATCTGCCTCAACATCTCAAATACGGAAGAAAATCTCAAAATCTTTGTGAATCATCTCACGTTTTGAGGTCTTTTTTTTTATCAAAACCTAATTTCTAGTGTTTAAAAAAACGGTTGCAGAACCTACTAGCTTGGCGGAATGTTCGAATTTGTGACTCAAACAAAAGTTAATATTTATAGTGCTTTTACAGAATTGTTTAAGTTTACCGGTTCATAACCGATTTGAAGCATTCGCCTATAATACCGGGCTTTAGACGTTTAGCCAGGGAATAAACCAGATCTACCACTCACGGTTCACTTTAGGTGCTGATCAGTACGATCTTGGAGGCTGATTGAATATTAACCCATTCCTTACCATGGTATTATATATCATACGCAAATTGAGTGATTTTTGATGATTTATTCCTGAGCAACTAATACTCGAATTGCTGTCGGGAATGGATTTTTAGTAACTTTAATTCTTCAATTACTTGGGAAAAATAGTCCGACAGAGATGAAAATACATTTTGTTATTGTTTTCTTGCTTCGCGGAAGGTCATATAAAATTTTTGCTCAAAATGGCGGGCGGAAAATTCGACATCCCATAGAATTTGTTAAAATTGGCCTTCATCCTCTTTCCTGATTTGAATTCTGATTGCCAATTTGTTTTCCTGGTTAGTTATCCTATCTAAGGCAATAGAGTTTGTAATGAATTAATGCACAGAATGTAAATTCAGTGATCGTTAAGACGTGTGTTTGACAGAGGCTCCTCGCGCTCCCATATAATAGGTAAATTTTTTTTCTTTTCAAAAAATTCAGCTATTAATCTGTAGGACCTGTAGGACACTAATCCCAAAATATGAACATTCTATCTCAAGTATTTTTGGTACATTGACTGCATGGGTTAAAAGCAACTGATCCATTACATATTGCAAGTTTAAACAAGTTTAATTTGCAGGGTTAAACCTTTAGTTTGAAACTCGTATAAGATTACCAAGATTATAAAAAATCAAATGATATGGTCCGAAATCGGTTCTATACCATAAGAAAATTATCAGAAGAGTCATGTAGGTCAGGAATTCCAAGACCTTTCCAACGAATCCAAATTTCTATGAATCAGTCGAGAGATACGCTTCTATCAACATTATAGACCGCAAAAACTTTGCGAACTTCTTGTTCAATACCAATGTCAATTATATTTATGTAGTACGGTGAATCGTCGAGCAAGTTATATTGAAATCATCTAATCTTTTCCGGGTATTTGAGATCGGATAAAATTCTTGCTTTCTCCCAGGATAGGTTTGAGGACCTCGTTAACTAGACGATTTCTCTACTATCTAAGCTAAAAGGCCACTAGATCCGTTTCACTTGCTACACGACCTCAACCAATTCCATTGTGCACTTCACTCGATTATTCTCGGGATTGCGAGTTTTGAAAACATTAAGGGCGCAGGGGACACCAGGGTAGAATCAGCCAGCAATAGAATTACACAATGGGATGTTATAGTTTTATTGGAAAATAATATATATTTAGCAATCTACAAATAGTTAACTCCCTCACTATTCAAGTAAAGTGGGATGGAAATCGATTATTCAAAACAGATCAATTAAAATTTTGACTAATGCCCTACCTTTAACTACTGATGCCCTACCTTAAATTCAACTCTAGCTACGGCCCTGCTCCCTATTCATTGAAATATTTATCAATGTGATTCAAAGATATTTTTCACTATAGGCAAAGAAAAAAAATCATTTGTTGGCTAATTTTACATCGGTTTTCTCTACATATTAGTGACCTTGAAAACATCTCATTTTAGGAGTGACTCAAGGTCACTGTCGCATGTCAACGATAAATTGGCATACGAACAATCAATCGCAAAGCATAACCAAAAATGATACAAACTTACGATGCGTTTTTGAAATAATTCCAAAATTTTTAGAAGGTGTAATGATGCAAAATATGACTGAGGAAAGAGTCTTCCCTCGAAGTTTCCAATTTGCTGTATCTAATCGTTAGGTTTCTAATAGAAAATTCGTGGAATGCTTGATCTCTGAAATGTTCAGATGTATAGGGGAAAGCGCCCTACCTTCGGACGATTCCAGCTCCGAACAACTCATTTTTTCCAATATGTTTTTAATTAATGCAATAGAGATATGTTTTTAATTAATATTACCCGTTAAATTATAAAATTTTAATAGCTAGTCCAATGCCTTAGATTTACCGAAAGGAACCGTAGGCCAAATCCACTAAGAACATTAAAAAAAAATTAGTTGTCCGTGGCCTTAGTCGTACGATGGTAGCGCAATTTCTTCTACTAAAATCTAAATACAGTTAAATTGGTTGCTTGATCAACTTAACATCAACTCATACGTGCCAGATATACCATTATTAATAAAGCAGCATTAAAGCTTGTTTAATTAACCTTTAATCACAATACAGAAACGATTTAGAAATAACGATATGAATTCAATTTTAAGAACTGTTTGAAAAATATGTAAATTACGTAAACTATTTGAAAAATTATGAAAAATATGCAAATTAGATTGTAGGGGAAAGCACGCTACCTTCGGACCACTCAAGCTTTGGGCAATTCATTTTTTTCTTATGTTTCTTATGGATTTCACGTATAGCCCATTTCTGAAAATTTGAGGCATTTGACTAGCTATTAAAATAGAATATTATACTGGGTTAAATTCATTTATAACACATTGAAAAAAATTACTTGTGCGAAGCATAAATCTTCTGAAGGTAGCACTTTCCCTTGCTTATTTTACGTATTCAATTGTCTGAACTCTAATTTCCGTCTATATAGAAATTTTATAGTCGTTAACTGACCTATAGAAGATATTAAAAAGATACTAAACCCAAGTAGAAAAATTTCACTTCAACATTGCCTTGGGATCTTAATAGCCCTAAACTCAGTTTTCTTTTTTGTATCCTATACAGTGAATTTAGTATACAAATCAGGTCATGAAAACCTTATTCGCCTATCGTTAAAATGCCTCGAGTTAATCTTGATCTCTAACTACTCTCTTACCTCAATATTACGTTACTTTTACCTGAAATAATTTCGTCAAAACAGACCAAAACATAACGTTGGCTTTTCGAAAGTCTTTTTCAGAGGAGTTTACTGAAAGTTAGTGCAACATCATCAAGACGTAAGGTTTTCGTAATAAATTGCAATCCAGTTTCCTCTGCACGAGTTTCAATGTAAATTAAAATAATCAATATCAGAAATATAGAAGCAACGAAAATTTGATTGATTACTGCTCTTTCTCTTTGAATTCAAGCCATTCGAGCTATAAAACAAAAGATGAAACGCACAAATCATTTATATTTGCAAAGAATCGTGTGAAGAATCACAAAAGCCAGAGGAATATTTATTTGCAGAGAAGAGATCTTGCTTGAAAGATTATTTGAATTGTTTCCCGTAATTTGAAGAATTTACTTAGTGGACTGATTTACGATTTTTTCGCAATTAATTGAGTGAAAAAATTCCGTATGTTTATCAACAAAATCTTTCTGAAAAAAAACAATTCATATTATTTTGAATGATAATTTTTTTCTTCATTTTAATAAAACTTTAATATCAATCGTAGGAAGAAGTTTCATTTGCGACTGTTTTAAAATTGGACTCTCTTATTTACTATGAGCACCACAGAAGAGCTTTTGGTTTTGACTTTGTAAACATCTGTTTGATATTTTACACTGAGAGTGAACAAAATTAATTCCACTCATTTCACTCACTCTATTACGTAGTTTTAAAAATATTTACAAATATTTTATTTTTATTTTTATTGTAAGTTTTATAGTGAGAATAGTTTTAGATCATAAGGAGTACATTACATACAAGAGTTCTCAGATTAGGTTAATCTGCAATCCAAAAAACAAATATTTCCTGTTAGCTAATGAGTTGAATGAAGATTTTTTGAGAAATGATATTTGAATTTTTTGAAAATTTTTCCACGTAATTTTCAAATTCGTTCAAGAACTAGTCTAACTCATCAGCTAACAGGAAATATACTTGCGATTTGGATTTCAGATTAACCAATCTCGAGAAACTTTGTCCACCGGAAAGTACGTTTTTTTTTTAATTTTCAAAAATCAGGTCCTGATGATTAAATTTTTAAAATTTTTAAATGATAAATTTTAGAGAATATAGTTAAAAAGTTGTGCTTTTATATGCCTAAGAGCTTCAACTAAATATTTTGTTATTATGGTGATAAAGAAAATTTGAGAAAATATTCTGTTTCTTTTTAGTCTTCTTAATTCACGTAACCCCTTAAGAATCTCATTATTATTTTAAAAAATCGAATCGAAGCCAATATTTATGAAATTATGTTTTTGTTTTCTAATAAAAACAAAGTAATGCAAAACTTACTAATGCATTATCCACAGGATATTGAATATTTATTTTTGGTCTAATCATGTTCTCTGATTGGCTAAAGAATTGATTGCTTTCAATCTCTGGCCAATCAGGAAACACAACGATACTGAAATATTTTATGAGAATAAATATTTATTTACATGTGGATAATGCTTTAGTAGATGTGGTATTATTGCTTTTTAAATAGTTTCTTCTTTAATTTTATCTAAAAGTAAATACCTTCTTGGACAGACATTATATATAAAAAAAAAATATTTGAATAATTTTGACACTACCTATCAAAATAGTGTCGAACATGTTAATTTTTCAAGATCGTTACATATGCGATGATATTCAAATTAGCACTTTTCAGTAGCAAATGATATTTGTCAACATAATCAATTTAGTCTTCATTTACCGAAAAGCACTAATGCAGATCCCCCAATTTTCAGTTGCTCTTGTGCTGGAGATGGGACTTCGGCTTGTGATATGGACAACGTTACTTTTAGGTAAAATTATTTAACACTTCATCCCTTTTTCACAGAAATTTACTGAAAAAAAATTAAATTAAAAATCTTTTCGACACTCCTCTTGACAAATCTGCGGAATGTCTGAGGAGCAATCAGAAAGACGTTGAGATAGCCCAACAATAAAAAATATATAGCAGAATAATGAAAAATTATATATATTGTTATTATAATTAAAGTTTCAACGATTTTAAAGACTTCTTGGGCATATAAATGTTTCCCAAGTAAGTTTACTGTGTCGTTCGCAAATTTAGACAACAAATAGTTTGACTTTCTTCTTCATCATTGTTTTCTTTTTTAATCGTTTTTTTTTTAACCGACATCCAAGCCCATTAAAACTCTCTTAGAAATGCGCCAAATAAAACCAACTTTACTACATTGACTTAACATTGTGCTAATGCTAACAATCATGCTTCATAATGTAGCTTTCTTTGGACCATTTTGGTTTTGGATCCCTCACGTGAATGCTGAATGCCAAAGTAAGCCCCTAATAAAAATTAATTAAAGCTTGTGATCTTGTTTTTTGTGTGCTTTTAGCAAGAAATTGTCCAGTACATTTGTGACTAATCTCAATTAATTTTGCAGCACGCTCAATTTATTGCTACGAGTGCGACTCATGGACTGATCCCAGATGCAGAGACCCCTTCAACTATACCGCCCTGCCACGAGACCAGCCGCCCTTGATGACATGCAACGGGTGCTGCGTGAAAATGGTCAGACACTCCAAGACCCGTAAGTATTGCCTCAACCCAACCCCTCTACTCAACTCCCTTTCCTCTGCACCCCAGCGATATTCATTATTGTTCCTATTCGAGTCATTGAGCACAAAATCAATGAATATGATTGTTTGCAGCAGAGCATAAAGCAACTTTCAATTCGAGAAGCTTTCCGCGAGCTTTCGGTGTTTTATGATGAAGCAGAAACTATATATACATTGATAAGATTAAATACAAAAACACTTAGCGTCTAAATTGAAATAGATGACGGAGAATTTATAACAAGGCGGTTCACTCCAAGTGTCTACTATCTGGTGAACCAGTGAGTAAAGGTTACGTTTATTTCACAGATTTTTATCTCGAAATTTCTCAATTTTTTGACTCTAAATGTGTCATTGCAACCAAATTATTTGACCGTTTTGAGTAAATTTAGCCATTCTAGAAAGGTATTGGAATTCTCTACAAATTTTCTTTATGGTGAAGAATTCGGTTTTTTAGGAACACAAAATTAAATCTTGTCTTTATTAAGGGAAGGCCATTGTATTTAGTATATACTGTATATACCCAATAATGACTTTCTAAGTTTCTCATTTCCGGAAATTCTTGAATTTAAAATAAAAGAACTCAGATGAATTTGTCAAGTTTGGAAGAATTTTGAGGTTATGTCTACCTTTAGAAACTTTGAAAGATCGTACCTTTTCCGTAAGAGACACGGTGGTAACTATCCTGGTGAAATACCGTTCTTTTTTAATAATCTGCATCTGCACAGAAGCAACATCACAATGGAAACTTAGAAATAAAACATCTGTGAGCTTGTACAAAAGGAAATTGAAATGGGTTCCCAATTATCCAGAGTCATGCCCAACGCACAATAACTTTTGTTTTGTAAACATGTTTTTTACATTTCAATGAGAGTGAATCAGATCTAGATCTAGTCATCTCACTCACTCCTATAGAAAATTTTGAAAACATAAATAAAAGTTATTGTGTGCTGCGCATCATGCCCAACGCACAATAACTTTTGTTTGTAAATAAGTTTTCAAAATTTCCTATGAGAGAAAACGAGATAACTAGATCTCTATTTCATTCACTCTCATTGATGAAATGTCAAAAACATGTTTACAAAATAAAAGTTATTGTGCGTTGTGCATCAACCTCGTGAAAACATGGTCTTAACAACAAATAACGCATTTTTCTATTACTTGAATAGGAAATAATTGAATGTTCTTCACAAGAAAAGTACATTTCCCGGTTTCAAATCCATTAGCAATTCTGTGGAGGGTATCCATTATTTTTTTAAGAGATGCTGTTGATACGGAAATTGCTATGAACACTCATTAAACACAATCCCGACAGTCTCTCCTCTCCCATTGTGCTTTTTAGTCATATTATGAGCGTTTTGACCCTTCGAATGGTACCAAAAAAACATTTCTACAGAAGCTGTAGACGACGGGAATGCGCATAAAATCAGTAAAGCGTGCCTTGTTGACCAGGCCATTCTGGCCTCTACACACTAGTAGAAATTTCTTTAAAAAATGCCTTTTTAAAGAAAATTTCCCCTATCCTTGTAGGCAGAAACGTCAAATTTTTTTTAAAAAGGCAATTTTTTACGAAAATTGCTTCTAGTGTGTAGGCAGCATAAAACACGTTGACCTCTTCCAACAATGAGGACACTTCAATGTCTATTAATTTATCCTTTGACAGTCCTTTCCTTTTCCACAAGTTACCGCACAACTCCATTTCTGCTGTAACGTGCTCCAGTTCGCAATAGTCTTTAGAATTTTTTGTGTTTTTCTCTAAATCGGTCCATACTTCTATCTTGGAGAACGTTGACGACGGGTTCCAAAATCTCAGAATATTTGTTAGGGGAAAGTACTCTCCCTTCGAACGTTCATGACTTCGAATAATGTGAATTTCTTTTATCTTCTCTAAGAGACTTACACATAATTATCATAATTATCAATTATTGGTGATAAGCTAACTAATATTTAATAAAAAATGTGTAAGTCTCATAGGAAAAATAAAAGAAAATTCACATTATTCGAAGGCATGAACGTTCGAAGGGAGAGTACTTTCTCCTATTCATGACTAAACTTATGATGAAAATTGGTTTAGTTACTTCCGACTGCAACTGATGTAGGCAGTTTTTCTTGTAGCATAGTTTCCATTGACCGAAAGATGTTCCAGTGTGTTGACGATTTCATGGAAGTTTTTTGAAAATGTTCTAATACTCTTGTAATTCTAAGACCACCTAGTCTCACAGAGTCTTGATAGATTGGGAGCCAAATTCCTGCTATTAACTGTGCTTAATTTTTTCATGTTTTTAATATTCAGTTCAGGAGGTCATGGATGAGATCTAAACCTACCAGTTACTACCTGTTCCCCTGTTTTAACCAGATCCTACTTCTGATTTGCACGCAGCATGTCCTTACTCGTCCGAGTCTAGTCACTAACTAATTCCCTGAGGTGATTTGATGAGGTACGGTCCAATGGGGTACAACAAGTGGGGAACGGAAAAGACCTATCTTGTTTCTTTCAATTTTTATTCAACACTTAAATAAATAAATAAAAGTGTAGAATAAAAATTGAAAGAGACAAGACAGGTCTTTTCCGTTTACCATTTGTTAACTAATTCCCTCTCTCGTCTATCTCTTTATTAGTACCTTTTATCTCAATTAACGATCGTCGCTAAAGTCCAGGGATGTCAAACCTTAATCGCTTATACTTTGATATTACGTACAAGAGAGAGAACAGTGGTAGGCCATAAAACACAGGGATAGGGGGGTAGGACATCTACATGGATTAATAGGTACCTTGATGGTGAATTCAGCCTAGATTTTAGTTTTTTTGTGACCATGGAGAAGATGCTTCGGTTCAGAAAGAACCTCGGACATCTCTCTACTGGATATAAGTTACGGACGGCATCATGGAATAATTTGGTCTCCTTTACATGCCCGATAAATCCTCTGAACAGATCAAGTTCGTACAACTGACACCATGGGCGCTGTAGTCTCATAAATGTCAGAAAACATGGAAAAATCGAACTTTTTAGTAACTTTGATTAAAAATATCTCGAAAACTAGGACTGTCCCTAACAATCTGTTTTGTGGGTTTGATAGAGAATTTAATCAGCTACATTTTCGTCCATGTACAACTTTTCTCTCAGATTGTTTTTTAACCTCGATATTGAGGTTCAAACGAAAAACGATCACTCATCCAACTAAAGAAATGGAATGTTATGCCAGCATTATTATTAATATTATTATTATTATTATTATTATTATTATTATTATTAAGTGCAGAGGTACGCATCAGTTTTGGCTAAGCTCCCATCTGAGCGTTGACAAGTTTAACTAGATTACGTTGAAAGATTTAACCTTTTTCAGTTGGAAACTTTCTTCATAAATTTTATTCCTTATAAGATCTAAGGAAAGTCACACTTTATTGTAGTACTAGGCCAAGTAATCTAGTAAATAATTAATGGGTTCACAAGAAAAAACACAAGAGATAACTCATTCCTATTTTTTCTGACAAGGGTTTCTCGAGTTTCGCTATGTAAAAACTGGGTTTGTCGTGTTTTACTATGCAATTCTTAGGTTTCTCAGGGATGACATGATAACTCATTTTCAATACTATCGACTGTCGATTCTTGAAATTTAAACGATAGCTGCAGTTTTTGTGGCTAATATAGATATTTATAAACAGTCGCATTCTTTTAAGAATGTCACAATGAATGGCCCAACAAAGTGCAAAAACTCGACATTCATTTAATCTAACAGATATAGATTTATCGATACTATCGTTTCGATAGTGTCGAAAAGTTATCATTCCATCCCAGGTTTCGCGATGCAAAGAGTGATTTTCTGGGGTTTCGCGATGCAATTCATGGATTTATCAGATTTCGTGATTGAATTCTTGAGTATATCTCGGGTTTCGCAATGCAAAGAGTTGGTTTCTCGGGTTTCGCGATGCAAGGAGTTGGTTTCTTAGGTTTCACAATGCAAAAAGTAGTTGTCTTGGATTTCGCGAAGTAATTCTTGGGTTCTTCAGGTTTTGTGACGCAATTCTTTGGTATTCTCGGGTTTCGCGATGCAATTCTTGGATTTCTCAATGTAAAGAGTGAGTTTCTCGGGTTTCACAAAGCGTTTCTCGAACAATTGTCAAGGGCTTCTCAATATGAGTTACCCCTTGGGAAAACATGAACTATGTTGAATATTGACTCGCAGCTTTGATACTTTTTCGCAAAAGAATTGCAATTGTAAGGAGAAATTCTGGACTGAGAGAACACAGAAACTATGAAAACTTACGCCCTATTGCACCAATTCAATATTATTAGTAGTAAGTATAGCTGTACAAGAATTATTGATCTGTCCCCACAACTTCATCCAAGGATTTTTCTTTTTCACTCAACTTTCTCCTGAATAAAAATTTCACACAGAGCAGAATCTATAAATAAATATGTCACTGAGAATTGAAATTTCCTTTTTTCAACTCACGTGTTCATTTCCCATTAACTTCACCTTTATCTCTTACACCTTTCTGCTGTAGGAAAACATTCCGATTGATTTAATAATAAAGTAGATATAGATCTGTTGCGAAAATAGGGTGCGACATGTCAAACTTTTGCCTCAACTGTCATTTTAAATTCAAATTTTGACAATTGAAATCCCCCGAATCCTTCCGATTCTGCCCGAAGAGTCTTTTTGTCAGTTTTTCTTCTAAAATTATGTTTTCCTATTTATTGCAGCTTACGAAGTAGTCCGACGGATGTGTACATCTCAACTGCAGATAAATCTCTTTATGGTGGATCATGTGTGTATGATGGAAAAATCAGGCAATGGACATATGTGTTTTTGCGAGGAAGATATGTGTAACACTTCCACTTCACTTTTCTACCCGTCTAACAATTTACTCACATCTCTACTGTTGAGTTTCTTACTCACCAAAATTTTTAGTTGGTAATCCAAAATACCTACAGCCAAAAAATCAACAGAATTTTACACTCTTCAGACATGAAAAAAAATACCAAACTTTTACCACAGAAAAATATTCTCTCAGCTAGGAAACAGACGCCTATAAAAAATTAATAACATACAAGGTATTCATTTTGTTCAGTTTAAGATGATTTTAGTTAGGACAAAAACAACTGATAAATTTCAATTATTACTTTTTCAAATAGTTTTTAAAAGAATTTTCTGTACAATAATTTTTTTTAAATTATTATTTTGAATATTTTGCATGATTCAACTCTCAAGCTTTTCAGTTTAAAAATATTTGTTGTCTCACCTCGAGATAATAACCATCTTTTTGTTATTATTGTATCCCCCTTCTGTAAGTATGTTTATTTTTCTTGTAAAAGCTTATTTTTTCCATAGTACTTTTGGGACTCTTTCATAATGCTGTAGCTTTTGTATTTTAAATCTTAAACTTTGCAGGGAGCTAATATTTCGTTTCTTGAGTGGGCTGAATCCTTTAAAAATTTAAGCCACGCCCATTTTAAGGGGTACAGAAGAAATAACGAAGTTTTAAGACTGTCAAATTAAGAAGAAGGACTCTGTGACGCGTTAAAGCACGTTGATAATTTAAATTAAAGGGATCGAAGAACTCCTCGATTCAATTCTAAATAATCCTGGAGACTAAGAAATATGCTACGCCCCTACTTATCTGAAGCCTACAAAGCCCACAGAGGAGAGATTCGCGTTACGTTAAAGTTGCGCAAGGATTATAGTTGCAGAAAGCACTAAACTTACTTAGTTCTGAGTAAGCGTTACTCGAATGAAGTATATACAAAATTAAGAAGCCACAAGAGCGCGACATTTACCTCAATCTGGGTACCGTAGATGCGAGTAACTTTGCACACCGGGAGTGACTTTGCACCCTTGCTTTTCGTAAGCTTTTCTTTAATTCTAGCTTTTAAAAAGCACTTAAGTGCTTGAATTAAAGAAAAGCTTACGAAAAGCAGAGGTGCAAAGTCACCCCCGAATGGTACGCAGATTGAGGTAAGTGCTGTATCCTTGAGGCTTTGTAATCTTTCCGCATACTTCATGCGACCAAAGTTTACCCGCAACTAAGTTAGTTAAGACTTTGCATTACCCCCTGCTTTTCATAAGCTTTTCTTTAATTCTAACTTTTAAGTGCTCCTTAAGAACCTTAAACACTTAAGCTCCTTAAGTGCTTGAATTAAAAAGAAGCTTACGAAAAGCAGGATGCAAAGTCACCCGCATCCACGATACCTTCATAGCCTTCATATATCCTCACTATTCTTATTGATAAGCGTCCAAGAAGCATTGTTGAGGTTCGTATGTTTTTTCAATTAGTTTAATTGTTTTAATTTAACGGGATCTTTTAAGGACAAGTCTATATCTGTTTATCAGTAGTAACGAGTCCTCAAGCTTGAAGATTACATGGCGTTTCGCGTTGAGTTACAATTTTAGCACTGAAACTTTTTTGTTGAAACAGTTGGAGAAGTTCAAGTATCTCGGGGTACTGTTCACGAGTGATGGTAGGATAGACACAGAACTCTCATCGCGGATCGGTCAGGCTTGTACGGTAGTAAGGAAGCTTGGTAAAAGAATGGTGTAATGACCGAAAAAGTGTAATCACAATTGCAAGCTGTCGAGATGAGGTACCTCCGGATGGTTAAGGGAATTACTCGTTCAGAGCGAATGAGGAGCGTGCACGTTCGCGAAGGAATAAGAGCTAAGGAGTTATTTTTTCGAGTTCAGAGATCACAGCTTCGATGGTATGAGCATGTTCAGCGCATGAATGAAGAAATATTCCCCAAAAAAGCTATGCAAGGCATTGTGAGAAGGTGTTGACCTCATGACTGATTTAGGACAAGGTGGCTGAATTAATTTTAGGATCTTGCCTTAGAACGCCTTGGGATTGATCGCGAACATCTTCCTGAAATGGCGCTGAATAGTCAGACGTAGAGTAACCCGGGTGTTCTAACCTTGGGAAACACTGACCCTCTCTTAATTTTCACAATTTAGTCCCTACGACGGCGACCTTTTGAGGATGAATGTCCTCTTCATCAGGTATCGATTAATGAACGAATAAATGAAATTGTCTTCTGTATATTCACAACGGTGGACCACCTCCCCTCGCCGTTAGTATGTTAATTGACATCATAGATGTTTGTCAGATCAGCACTGATTTCTCATAAGAGCGTTCCTAACGGAAACCTGTGAGTTACCCCTTCGGAAAGGGTATCGTAGAGAGGATTAGTATTGAGGTTCAGTCTTGGGTTCAGTTTACGTAGGGAATAGATCGTTAGGAGGAACACTAAGGGTTCTAGAGAAGCCTCTGGCGGACAAGGCGCCAAGGTGCGCTAACGGATCTTACGGTCGAGACCTTTCCAACGGTAGGTCGCACTTCTCCCTCAAAGTCCCCTGACTTGAGCTATAGTCGAAAATAACTTGACCGGACCATATTTTCGGTGCTTATGAAGCGATTTCGATGTAATTTTAGTATATATTGTATCTGAAATCAAGATCTTTCTAACGATGGGTCCCATCCTTATCCCAAAGATATCTCCTATGCTTATGAAATTTTTCTGCGTGACTGGACGTAGATTTACGAGTTTCTTCCAATCCTCACAGTATCACTCAAAGCGGAACCCTTGTTATTTATTTATAACGTAAGTACTAGGATGGATGTTATCAATAAGAAAGAATCTTAAGTCATTTTTTGGAGTTCAACCAAGTTTTAAACGCGTAGAAGTTAGATTTATGGAGCGGAGAAAAGAGGAACGAATAATAACTAAGTTTTAGTAACCTAGAAATCTCACTATGCTGCCGATATTGTAATCCAATCAACTGTGCTTGATCATAACATTTAAAGGGGGCGTGGCTTAAATTAATATTAGGAGGTCTGCCTAAGAAGCCATAAGCAACTTCTCTGTAAAAGAAGAGATTCTAAATAAGGTTGGAGCATTGTCAAAGTCCCAATATTCCGTTTAATTATTTTTTGTAAACTTCACAGACACTAAACTCTTCGAATACACTGTACACTTACACCAACACTGAAAAAAGCTTCCTTTCTTAACCTCATTTTTCTCATTTTTAACTTAAGCTTTTGCTTTTCACACGAATTTTCATTTTTTTTCATTCCAAAAATTAGTTTTTTGTAAAAAAAAAAAACTCATCATTTTTTCACACACAATAAATACCAATCGCTAATGCATTGAAAAAAAAAGAAGCGTAAAAAACCTGCGATTGCACTTTTCAAAGTAAACTATCCTTCTCTCTTTAAACTAAAAAAAAAACATTTAATAACAATTTGATAAGCAAATATTACACATAATTTTCTCGCAGATTGTAAAGCAATTCCCAAAATCGGAACCTGTAGATTCATTCTCTACTTTTCCTTCTACCCACCTCATCTGTCATTTGTCATTGTTGTAACTGTCAAACGTCACTGTCACTTTGACATTTACCTGTCAAACACTGCAGTGTCAAAATTTTTGAATATTCCAAATCAAAATGCACTCCCTTAGAATTGATGCCAAGCCCAATAATCTCACCCTGATCTCTCTCTGTTTTAACACAAATTATTAACCAAGTGGACTGACGGAGAAATGAGAATGAACCTGTTCCAAAACCTCCCTCAAAAAATCTGGAATGCTTTCCACATATGACGCCACGGCTATGAAATTTTTCTCATGATACACTTTTAAATAATTTCCAACTACCGCTGTAATTCACATATCAGTTGGCTCTTCAAGCGGTTTATTGCTTATTTCTTTTATCATTAGAAAGTAATAATTATAAATATTAGACTTAAAGGAAAAAGAAATAATAAACAAGCTAGGAATTCTTATACAGAAAAAAAAAACCAACAAAAAAATAATAATTATTTCACTTATTGACCATTTTGTGTATACTTCAGTTTCATCTTTCTTCCAATTTCTCTTCTTGCAAAAAGAAAATCCAACAAACAAAAGGAGATTTTAAATAAATTTTTGTGTAAATTAAATTATGTCAATTTGTAACATTTTTTAGTAAGTTTAGTCAAGCGAAAAAAAAACACAATAATTTTTGTAATTAGAAAAGAAAATCCAACAAAAAGAGAAAGAAAAAAAAAACTTAATGAACCTGCTACGGAAACACAAAAAAAATCTGTAACAGAAAAATTCAAATTATTTTGAATTTGTTATTAATTAAATTTAAAGAGAAAAAAAGTGAGGAATACTGTAAATTTCAGAATAAAATCGCTAAATATTCCATAAGAAAATAAAAGTCAAGTCTTTCAATCTTACCATCAATCTTATTTGTGTTTTTTGTCTTTCTTTTCTTTTCTTTTTTTTTAAGTGAATCCCTTCGCAATGTTTTGTTTTTCATTTTTGTATTTTGATTGGATGCATTCCTTCCAATACATGTGATATAGGTTCTTTGCCATCATTTGACGCCTCCGCAAAAGGATCAGCAATGTGGAATGGATCTTCATAGCGATAATTTTTGAAGGGATCATCGGAAAAATCGTTGGCGTGCTGCACACACAGAAAATTTGTTAGAAAATCCAAGAGTACAGAATACTCAAGAAATAGAAATTGAAGCTGTGTATTCCAAATAAAAAATTAAATTTTAACTAATCTTTGCACTTCGCAATGTCTTTGCAAAGTTTCTTTCCAAAAATAACAAAGGACACTTGAAGGTCAGTTCATTTTCCTTCGAAGATACGTTTAATTTTGCAAAGTTCAAATAAAAAGATGAAAACTTTAACCGCATTAATATTGTTAAAAATCTCACTTTTCTTGGAAAAATGTGGTACCTTTTCAGAATGTCAAATCATCAAAGAAATAATTTCAAAATAAACTACACAATGATTCTCATTGAAACCTAACGCGCCGATTAACTTATTAAACACACAGAGATTATCGTTATTTTCAAAAATAAATATTTTCAATTTACAGAGTTTAAAAAAATTGAATTTCTTTTGCCAAGACAATACATTTTGTATTATATGTATTTGAAAAGTTTAGAGAAAAAAAACACGTACACTTACAAAGTGTTCGTAAGTTGAATAATCGACTAAAAAGTTACTAAAAGTTTGTAATTTTTTCACAAACATTGTTCGTAACATGTTTTTTTTACAAACATATCTTCGTAAGTGTTCGTATGCAATATGATCGTAAAATTTTGTCATTTGTTCGTAAACTTTGTCAAAAAAACAAAAATGTACAAACAAATCTTTGTAAAAGACCAAAATGTCAAGAGATCGTCTTACAAATAATATTTGTGAAAAAAGTACAAACTTTTACGAACTTTTTTGTGGGTTATTCGTTATACGAGCAAATTGTCCCCAGTAGGTATTCACAAACATTTACGAACACTTTTACAAAATATCGTTTTTTGTATATACCATCGCTAATCAACAACCTTGCAATGTTTCTTTTTTAAAATGAAAAATATTTAAAGTTCATATAAAAAATTATACAGCAGTGTTTTATTATATTTAAAAAAAAAAAACCATTTGGACATCTTTTTTTTCAAAAGAAAATGTTCTACTTTGTTTTTGCAAAATTTTTGCAAATTTGCAGATAACTAGCAAAAAGTCATAATTCCAGGTAAGCCAAAAAACTTTCACTTTTAAACTGAAAATGACCTTTAAAATAGAATTATCAAGTCTGGGTTGGAATGATAACTGTCGACACTATCGAATCGATAGTATCGATAAATCTGTATCTGTTGGTTTAAGTGAATGTCGACTTTTTACGGATTGTTGGGCCATTTATTGCGACATTCATAAAAGAATGAGACTGTTGATAAACATCTATTTTAATTACAGTAAGTGCAGCTATCGTTTAATTTTTCATATCGAGAGAAAAGTTATTATGTCATCCCTGGATTTCCTTAACAAAAAATGCAATTCAATCTTCCAAAATTTAAAGACTTTGTAAAAAAACATTATTGTCCCAAAACGGATTTTTTTTCAAGTGAAACTTTTTTATGTATTTATTTATTATTTATTTTGAAATAAAGTTTGCAATTACCGATCTTTATGCTCAGCGCACAATAACTTTTGTTTTGTGAACATGTTTCTGACATTTCAGTGAGAGTAAATGAAATGTAGATCTAGTTACCTCGCTCACTCTCACAGAAAATTTTGAAAACGTATTTACAAACAAAAGTTATTGTGCGTTGGTCATTACAATAAATATATTTATTTATAAATTAAATTATTTGTTTTTCTTTGAAAAACACAAACACTCAAAAAATTGAAATTGAAAAATAGGACTAGAGAGCAGTTGTATAATCGTAAATTTTTGTTTGTCTGGCAAAAATTTATAAACAAATACGAAAAAATTACAAAATTTTACGAACATTATTTTGGGTGTTTACGAACATTTACGTACAAACCTTTGTAAAAGTACAAAAAATGTTCGTCAAATGATCATTTGATGAACAATGTTTGTGAAAAAAGTACAAAATTTTACAAACATGTTCGTGGGCTATACGATTCACGAGCATTTCGTAAGTCTGTCATAGGATTTCACAAACATTTACGAACACTTTTACAAAATATTTTTTTCTGTGTAAGTGTACGATGCCAAGCTTCATAATGACTAGAATTTTTCCTAATTTTCTCAGTGATTTATCGCATCCATAATTTAAAAAACTAGGGAAAACAAATTAGTCATTACGAAGCTTGGGATCGGACAAAGCATGGGCACTTTCCCCTGTTTAATTTTTAAATTAAATTTTTAAAAAATGCAAAATTTAAGTAATTTTGCAATGCTAAATTTTCAAATCTAAAAAAAAAAAACAATTTCAAAAAATAAATGTTTTAATGGGAATAAAAGTCTTTCATAAAATTAATTTTTTCAGACAAAAATGATTTGCAAAAATTTGGTTCCTTATAAATTTTACTTTAAAAGTAACTGCAGTGTAGATTTTTTTTCAAGGATAAAAGAAAATTTAACCTAAAAGTTTAATAGGTTTAAAACGGACAAAGGGAACAATAAACTTGATTTGATCCCAAATTAAAAATTCTAAGCAAAAATTTAGCTTTGCAAAATTGATTTTCAAAGTTAAAACTCTTTTTAATATAATTTGTTTATTAAAATAAAACACTTTTAAGAATCATTTGCAACTAAAGTGCATTAAAAATTTAAATTTCAAAGTGCAAAGTTTCTGGTCGAACGCTGATTTTTTTTTATTTGGAATACACTCGATGAAAAATCGGCCAAGAAAATGAAGAATTTGCCAGATGTTAAGCATGTATTAGTCTGTTTAGGATTAGTATGAAAAAGGAAAAGATGAAAA
Source organism: Phlebotomus papatasi (assembly GCF_024763615.1). Classification (NCBI taxonomy): domain Eukaryota; kingdom Metazoa; phylum Arthropoda; class Insecta; order Diptera; family Psychodidae; genus Phlebotomus; species Phlebotomus papatasi. Next base: position 100,842,513 of record NC_077223.1, read on the forward strand.
ATTATACACAATTATTTTATGTTTTCAATTTCACCTTTATGCGATTTCATTTTTTTTACTAATATTTTTTTTATAATCTAATATGTATAATCATATTATTTTGTGTTCCTGAACCATCATAATATGTTTTTCTTTAATATTATTACCTCTTTTTTTCAGCATGATAAACACACAAAACCAACAAGATAGAGAGTTAATAGGAATTAGTAATATTTCTTTTTTTTTCAATATTTCAATAGTTTAGAAGAAGCATTTCTTTATATTTATCTACCTAGAGATATATACTTTTATTTGTTACTTTTGTGATGCGCACGATGATATTTAGTTTTCATTTATACTTTCATGTTCGATTTCATTGTTTTTGTTTTTTCTTTGAAAATTAGTTTTTTCTTATTTTTTTAGTACAAAACGTCTATTTAGCGTTAGTTTGTTATTTCCTCTCTCTTGTCCCTCTCACAATGCCAGAAGAATGGTTGTCAATTGCTGCTATACTTCTTTTTATTTATTTTTTTTTTTAACACAACAATTTAGCGGCATTTCTTAACTTTTGTTTTTTTTATTAATTCTAATATCTTAGAAGAACGCTCTGAATTCAGTGAAGTGCTCATGTTGATGTTCACTGCAATATGCAAAATTCAATATTTTTTTTACAACACAGAAATGTCCAAAGGAATAATTTTGAAAATTCCATTCACTAAAAAATTATCCAAAAAAACATTTAAAAAAAAATACCAAAAAGAACGAATTGTTTTCAACGAACAAAAGTATAGTTGCAATTGCGGACAGCCATCGGCTTAAAAAATTGTTGCTAAAAGAACTGTCAAAGGAACCCAAAGAAAAGCAGAGAAAAGCCAAAAGAAAAAACAGAGAAATTAGCTAGACATAAAACTAAAAATAAATAAATAAATATTTTAAAAAGCCTATGTACAAGAGCTTTAGGAGAACCTAAAAGCAGTTATAGAAGGGTAGAGAAGAGGACTTACCTTGTTGAAGTCAGCGAAATTAGCAAAGTCGTTTGACTCTGACTCGAACGTTTTGACTTTACTCTGGAAAAACGAAAAAAAAAATGCAACATAGAAGCTTAGCTACTAAAAAAAATCTTGAAATATAATTCTAATAAAGAAAAACAAATCTCGGTTAAGGTTCTTCCATCCGACAAAATGGTCGGTGAACTGATTGATTTCAAAAAGTCAATTTCGAAATATTCGATATCGAATTTTCAAAGATCGAATTTATCAATTTTAGCGCCCCTAACGGTGAATATTATAAAATTGTTGTGTTTTGGAGAGTTGTAGTATTTCGCAAAACCTTTAAAGACACCTGTTTTTAAACCGAAATAGAGATAGAGTACGTTCATCTCGCTTTAGTAAGGGTCAAGGTATAGTGGGGTAGATTAAGGAGAATGACGACCTATCATTAGAAAGACCTCAACATTAGTCATACATAACCGTCATAACATACCAAAATTTCACCGAAATCGGTTAAGAAACACTAAAAATATAGGGGAATTGTACCAAATTTCGGCAAGTTTGCAATTTCGCCCACTTCTATTCTTCCTCAAATTTCCATGAATTTTTAGTTTTACATACTCTTGACATAATACAATGCAAAAAAAAAAAACAAAAAAAAATCGCTTCAATGAACGAAATGATGTGAAAAAGACTTTAAAAGAATTCCGGAAAGGCAAGGAATTATGAGAATCAAAGTGGCCGAAATATTACCCAAAGCTACACCTCTATTTTTGTTCATTTTAAAATGTATTAAGAATGATTTTAGAGAAAACAAAGACGATAAACTATCTACAAGGTTCTAAGCAACACTCTTTACAAGTAACAAAAAAATCAGTTTATATTGAAATTATTAGATTTCAAACTTAAACCATTTGCGCTTGCATGGAACTATGCCTAAAGAAGAATAGTCAAAACTAAATAGGCGCTGGTCCCGGAATCGCCACAAACGGACAGTAAGTGGATTTTTAAGAAACTATTATGACATCAAAAAATTTCTGGGAGTTAGGATGGTAAACGCTGGGAGTCCTTGTAAAGACTTTATCCTTCCGAAAAAACGCTACTTTGATAATGAATTATTCAAGAACGACTTCGAATTCGAGGGCGCGAATTTTTCACGGATTTTCGCGGGGCGTGTATTTTTTCGCGGATTTTCGCGGGGCGCGTATTTTTTCGCAGATTTTCGCGGTGCGTGAGTTTTATCGCGTATTTTCACGGGGCGTGTATTTTTTTCGCGGGGCGTGTATTTTTTTCGCAGATTTTCGTGGGATTCGAATTTTTTTCGCGGATTTTCGCGGGATTCAATTTTTTCGTGGATTTTTGCGGGACGCGTATTTTTCGTGGGCAAAGAATATCTTCGCGGATTCTCACGGGTCGCTGACAGAGGCCTCTAAACGGATCTCAAGTTGAGGCCTCTATCTCTCATAGTTTCCGAGATAATCGACTTTAAAGATTTTCAGACACTTTTATGCATTTCTCATTCAATTTTCCCTATTAATAACGCGACCCCAATAGGGATAAGCGGTTGAAAATGAATGAATGAATGAATAACGATAATAAGTTACATAAAGTCTAAGAATTATTAAATGAAATTTGCATTATTTATGTATAAATATCGTTCGAGTTTGCCACAATCCAAATTTGCAATGAAGGAATCGCACCTCTATAAGCTGATCTAGGCTTTTTTTTTGTTCCCTCCCCCATCCCTCATGCAAAGTCTGAAGCCAATTGGCTTATTTTGACCAAAAACCTAATAACACAGTAACTAACACGTACATTCCGGCTTTTAAATAAAAATAACACTAACTAAATTCTTAAACCGTTTCTCTTTAGAAATTTTACAATTCTCTTCAAAACATCCAACAGCTTGTGCTCCACACACAGACCTAATATATCCCTAACACATAGATTAGGGGATAAAGGTCTGCAGGAGTTCAAAAGCTCCTCTCTGCCGTTCGAATATCGGGGGCACCTGAAGAGGACATGATCAATGTCCTCATTTGAAGTTTTCGAAATATCCGATATCGAATTTACGAAAATCGATATTTCGATTAATCGAACGCTTTCGATTGGGTCACGATCAAAATCTTTATAAAAAAAAGATATTGTCAAAAAATGACCAAAACTCCGGTTCTAATTGTCAGAATTTAAAAAAGTGTGAGCGTTTTGGAAAGCTCTCGTGAAATGCCACTTCCCCTTCCAACATCGCAAGTTCATAAAATTACCGCTAGGGGCGCTATTATTAAAAAGAAGATTTTTCAATTTTCTAAGTTAAATAACTCAAAAATTCCATTGTGCCTCGGGTTAAAATTTTAGTATGTTGTAGCCGCAGATTGTACCTATTAAACAAAAAAATACTTAAGTCGATCAATAACCCCTGAGCCGAGCTATTAGGGGTCAAAGTGCGAAAATTGACCGGCCTGTATCTCCGGTTCTAATTAACATTTTGACTTGTATTTTTTTTATTTGTGCGTGTCGACGAGGGCTTTCAGGTGACAAAACTTCAAGTTTAAAACTTCACCACAGGTGGCGCTGCAATAGCGTAAAAATTCAAACTCATTTTTCTCGAAAACGCGATTGTGGAATTTGAACAAATTTTAGAGTGTTGTAGTCTCTAGGCTATGAAGTTTACAAAAAATGGTGTGGGTTCGCTGTGGTTACAATAGAACCAGAGATATGATATGATAAACACAATCCGGATTTGGATACAGTTTGAGATGGAACTTCTCTCTTCTGGATAATAATAAGCCACGCCTCCAATTCATTTTATATGAAAATCATTGGTGCGGTAAATTTCATTGTTTTCGGAAGCTTTTAGGGCGTGGCATCATCTTATTTTGTTCCTTGTGGCTTTTTAAGTGCTAAATGGGGCGTGGCTCAATCTTTAAAGACAAGATTCTTCTACTACTCCTGGTCTCAGTTAAATTTGTTCATGTGAATTGTCCTGAGAGTGCCATATGCCCTCATTATTAAACAATTCCTATTTAAAAAATAAAATGTAGTTAGGTCTAAATCCGAAAGGGGGCGTGGTCTAAGATAATTTTTAGTGGAACTTTCTTCGAGTTTTCTCCGAAAACTAGAAAAACTGGCAACGAATTCGTGTTCAAGCAATAGAATTCCTTAAGATTCCCGATGTTTAATAAATTTTAGAAAGGTTATAAAGATGATAAAAAATAGGATGCTAGATCTTTTTTACCTTGGAAGTTGGAAGGTATCGAATTTTGAAATTTTGTTCCATGTTCGCTTACTCCACAAGAAAAAGTTAGTTCAAAAAATAAATTTTCACGATATTTCTTTTCAATCGTATTTAAAAAAAACAATTAAAATTTTAAAGTTTAAAAGTTTTAACTAAAAACTTATAAAAAAGCTAAAAGTATAGAAATTTTCTACAGACGAATCTACAAGAAGAAATTTTGTATTAAACCTTTAGTTTTCTTCGTTAAAAGTTCTCCAAAAAATCACACATTTACGAAAAATAAAATAAGACACTGGAGTCAGATGAAGAGTTCTAGATTCTAGATAACATCGATCGAGCCTTACTAGGGAAATTTTTCCACAGAGAAAAAGCTAAAATACAAGAAAAAAAGAATAAAAAGGCAAGACTAGACGTACCTGGATTGATTTAGGTGGTGCTGGTCTCGGTGGTGGCTGCTTTGACTTCTTTGGTGGCAGAGCCGGAATGGGTGAAGTGGATCTGTACGCGAGCTGTGAACTAGGTGCAATGTTCGTGTGCACATTGCCCCCTCCCGTCGTGGGAGCATGTAGAATGGCAAATGGATCCTCATCAAACTTGTCCTTCGTATCGCTGGACGTTACGTTCGTATCAGCGCTCCCTGAACCCCCAAATGCATCCCCAAAAGCGTCACTATGTGTCTTCGATTGACCATTGAATGGCGTATCGAAGCTGTCATCAAAGCCCGAAGTATCTGCCCATGTGTCAGTTGTTTTGGGCTTGAAAGGATCTGTACACAAAAAAATCACTGTAACACTAAAGTTTCTTTCTAAATTTTCACGATAAAGTCAAAATTTCACTGTTGCAAGAAAATTTCCGAGAAGTTTAAAGCCTAATACGATGAAATTTTTTTAAATGAAAAATAGATGAACAATTTTCGAGTACTAAAAAGCAATTTTTCACTTTGAAAATCCAAAATTTCAATCGGTTTCTTTCAAAATTTCCAAAATTTCTAAACACAATTTTCAAAAGTGTATTGAATGAAATTTGATGAAAACTTATTCGCCCAGATTTTACAAAATTTCACTTTGAAAATACAAAATTTCATAAAGTTTCCAATATTTCTTGAAAATTTCCAAAATTTCGAAACAATTTTTAAAAGTTTGATCGATATAAAATGATAAAAATGTGTCCGAACCAATTTTTCAAATTTTTACGTTCAAAGTACAAAATTTCATAAGGTTTCCAATATTTCCTGAAAATTTCCAAAATTTGAAAACATAATTTATGGATAAAACATGTCTGAAAACTTATTCATATTAATTATTAAAACTTTCACGTTCAAAATACAAAATTTCCAATATTTCCTGAAAATTTCCAAAATTCTGAAACATACTTTCGAAAAGTGTAACAAATGAAAATTGATAAAATCTTATTAGTACCAATTGCGCAAACTTTCACGTTCAAAATATAAAATTTCACAAATTTTCCAATATTTCCTGAAAATTTCCAAAATTTCGAAACGTAATTTTCAAAAGTTTGGTAGATATAAAATGATAAAAATGCGTCCGAATCAATTTTTCAAACTTTTACGTTCAAAGTGCAAAATTTCACAAATTTTCCAATATTTCCTGAAAATTTCCAAAATTTCAAAACATAATTTATAGATTAAAACATGTCTGAAAACTTATTCATACCAATTATTAAAATTTTATCGTTCAAAATAGAAAATTTCATAAAATTTCCAATATTTCCTGAAAATTTTCAAAATTCTGAAACATACTTTCGAAAAGTGTAACAAGTGAAAATTGATAAAATCTTATTCGTACCAATTGCGCAAACTTTCACGTTCAAAATATAAAATTTCATAAAGTTTCCAATATTTCTTGAAAATTTCCAAAATTTCGAAACAATTTTTAAAAGTTTGATCGATATAAAATGATAAAAATGTGTCCGAACCAATTTTTCAAATTTTTACGTTCAAAGTACAAAATTTCATAAGGTTTCCAATATTTCCTGAAAATTTCCAAAATTTCATAGATAAAAAATTCACTTACCGTCTTCGAATTTGTTGTCAAATGAGTATGTTGTGGTGGAAACTGGTGGAGACTCCTTGGGCTTACTTTCAGTATTCATAGACTCCCGAACTTCGCGGAAGTCCGGATTGAGCTTGAGATAGTAATCGGTAACAACATCCGGATCTCCTGTTTCTATGGCTGTTTTGCATGAATCAAGGGCGTCTCGCATCTGACGCTGACTCTCCTGCAACTGCGTTATCATGGCCTTCATCTGGCTGATCTGAAGCTGAGTATCCTGCAGCTGAACTGTCAAATCATCGAGTTCTTTGGTATTTTTGTCATATTCCTTGGACAAATTCATCTCTTCGTCCTTGAGGCTCTGCAATTGCGAACGCCTAGCGTCCACTTCAGCCTCTTGCTCCCTAATTGTCTCTTCCTGTTTCACACATTGCTCATTGATTTTTTTCACTTGTTCCTGAAACAAAAAGCGGTTCTGCTTGAGCTTTCAGAACTTCGAGAGTTGATTTTTTTCTCGATTTTTGTTCGAAATCTATTAAAAATATGCAAACTTTAGTTGATTGACGTTGGCGGCGTTACAGTCTATGGCTACACAAAAACTCGCAAAAAATAAGCAAAATAGTTTTAAAAATCGTTTTTCAAAAGTTTTTAAAGTTATCCCAAATCTAAATAAAAAATTCCACAATTTTTCATGAAAATTTCAAATTTAAAATATTGAAATTTTGAGTTTTTTTTTTAATTTTGTAGACTTTTTCTTCGAGGAATGTACTTAAAAAAAAAAAAACAAAGCCAAATGCACTTTCATATCAATTAAAAAATCCTTTACGCGAAAAATGGAAAATTTCACAACTTTTCATGAAAATTTCATAATGTTTGAAGAATTTAAATTTAAATTTGAATTTGAGAAAGAGAAATTGCTTAAAGTGTTCCCCGTCTTAATTGAGCAACATTCAATATGTGAAACGCAAAAATTCAACTGCAATAACATTCTAAAATTTTTCTCAAATTTTGAATTTTGAAAAATTTTCGGCAACTTTTCATGAAAATTTCTTTTAAAAAATCATTTCTATGTAAATATATCAAGTAAATATTTTTTTACAAAAGGAGTAAAGTTTCACTGATAAAATGTAAAATTTCATAAAATTTCATAAAAATGTCGTAAAATTGCAACTAATTAAATTTTTTCTTTGAAATATTTGATATTACTGAAAAGAGTATTTTTGATCTTCTAAAAAAAACTAATGAATCTTTCACTAGGATCTTTAGGAAGCGAAGGAGTGATTCACAAGAAATTAGAGTGGCTCAAGTTTATTGTTCCCCAAAAAAATATATGAGAACCCTGAGTTCTCTGAAAGAATGAATTTTGAATTTGTGCTTCACCGGATTTCCTGTAAGTCCCTTGACAAACGTACGCGTTTTCCGAGATCCCTGAAAAAATAAATGGGTTCCCCTGGCTCCCTGAAAAAATACACGAATTCCCCGGGTTCCCTGAAAAATACATGGGTCCCTCGGGTTCCCTGTAGGTCCCCTGACAAAATGTATGCGTTCCCCGAGATCCCCAAAAAAATATATGGGTTCCCCGGGTTGCCTGAAAAATATATAGGTCCCTCGGGTTCCCTGTAGGTCCCCTGAAAAAAGAAATTAGTTCCCCGGGTTCCTTGAAAAAAATAAATGGGTTTCCCGGACTCCCTGAAAAAAATACATGAGCTCCCCGGGTTCCCTGAAAAAATAGATGGGTTCTCTGAAGAAATACATGGGTTCCCCGGGTTGCCTGAAAAATATATGGGTCCCTCGGGTTCCCTGTAGGTCCCCTGACAAAATGTATGCGTTCCCCGAGATCCCCAAAAAAATACTTGGGTTCCCCGGGTTCCCTGAAGAAATACATGGGTTCCCCGGGTTGCCTGAAAAATACATGGGTCCCTCGGGTTCCCTGTAGGTCCCCTGACAAAATATATGCGTTTCCCGAGATCCCTAAAAAAAAATAAATGGGTTCCCCCGACTCCCTGAAAAAAATGCATGAGTTCCCCGGGTTCCCTGTAGGTCCCCTGGCAAAATGTATGAGTTCCCCGGGTTCCCTGAAAAAATAGATGGGTTCCCCGGGTTGCCTGAAAAATACATGGGTCCCTCGGATTCCCTGTAGGTCCCCTGACAAAATGTATGCGTTCCCCGAGATCCCTAAAAAAATATATATATGGGTTCCTCGGGCCCCCTGAAAAATACATGGGTTCCCCGGGATCCCTGTGGGTCCCCTGACAAAATGTATGAGTTTCCTGGGTTCCCTGGAAAAATACACAGGTTGCCTGATATATCGGTTCCTCCGGTTCCCTGAAAAAATATATTTGTTCTCTAGGTTCCTCGAGAATTCCCTAGCCAATTACAATCTTCACACGATGACTTTTTAAAATAAAGAAAATGACCATTTGGTCAAAAACGTTTCTGCAAAGTTTTGATCTTCAAAAATTTGCAAACTTTGCAAAATATATTCATTATTCATTAAAAAATCTTAAAAAAATTTACATTTCATTTTTCACTTTGAAATGCAAAGAAAAAATGCAAAGTGCAAAGAAAAAATGCAAAGTGCAAAGAAAATTTAAAAATAAAAAAATAATAAAGTTTCTCACTTAAAGCTGAACCAAGAAAGCTTTGTGAATTTTTTTCTTCACTTTCTAGGACATTCTTAGTTCGTGAAATCTCCGCCAGTAGCGCAAGATAATTTTCGACATAAACCTGGAAACTTTGCAATTCAATCGAAACCTAAAGAACTCCAATTGAAACTTTGCAATTATTTGCAGTATTTGTTCTTTAATAAAAAAGAATATGTAATAAAAATTACGTATGATTTTATGTTTAGGTTTAGATAATTATTGTAAAAAAAAATTTTGCAAAGCGCAAAGTGCAAAGTAAAAAATCTCAAAATGTTGTATTTCAACCTGAAATAAAAATATGTGGTCAGAATATTTTTGTACTTTCTAGTCTAGAATATCTGTAATTAGTAGAATCTCCGCTGGTAGCGCTGAAGTCATCTTTCAGTAAACATAACCTCAAAAAATTTAAAAATCAGAAAAAAAAACTGAATGAAAACTAACCTGCAGATCATTGAGTCGCTTCTGAGCCTCGACTTTCTGATGTTCCAGTTGCTTCAGCGTAGCCGTCAGCGTGTCCATCTCCTTCTGCAGACTCCTAATCTCCCCCGTCTTGATCACAATGTCCGCCGCCCTCTGAGACATTTCCCTCTCCAGAGCTCTCCTTTCCGTCACAATCTTCTCAATCTCCTCAGCCATCATCTTCAGCTCCGGATTCGAGTAGGCCGGCTCTGGTGTCTTGGAAGGCATCAGAGCCGGCGCCTCAGCCACCTGAGTAGGCTTTGCCCTCAGACTCGGAGGTACCATATTGGGCGCCAGGACATTTGGTGGATCAATCCCACGTTTCTTACGATCCACCAGCCACAGAGCCAGAGCAAATTGCTCAGAGGTCAACTTTCCTGTCTGATTGGTGTCACAGAGAGCCCAGATGTGCGCCAGGCAGATCTGAGACACTCCCGACTGCAGGAAAATGTCCTTGATCTCAGACCCCGAAACCAGGCCATCGTTGTCCAGATCGCTTCGCTTGAAGATCTGATCGAAATTCCTCTTTTCCTCAGCCGAAACCACCCAATCCGGCTCTGCGGGCTTCACCACTGGCCCATCTGACAGCAGATTCAGATTCGACAGAGCCGGAGAAGTCCTGGCCACATCCGCCAGCAGCGCCGCCGCGGGCAATGGCGGAACCACGGGAGGCGCTGGCGGAGGTGCCAGATCCGTTGGGAATTGCGCAAAGAGCTCAGGCTCCTCGGCAACTGGAGCTGGAGCTGCCACAGATGACTTCATCATGCTCTTCTTGAGAGCTGTGGGCAGCCTAGCTGGAATGTGACGCTTCTGCAGAGCATGATAGACGAGATGCATCGCCTGCAAGGGACGCGCAACTTTCTATCAGTTTCCCCCTTCTGCCTTTTCCCCCATGAAATTTCGAATCTTATTGAGACTAAACAATATTTCTTTTCCGATAAGAAGAGTATCATTGGAACGCAATTGCAAAACTCTATCTTGGACAAATATTTGATTTTATTTGAAAAACACGAAAGGTCTTCAGCGATTTCTTTGTAAATAATAGAAGCTTAGGTGATAGTGAAGATAAAAAATATAAAACAGTTTCTTCAGCTTTAAAGAAAAATAGGATTGTAGGTCAGTTCATAATTCTTTGCGTAAATCTCTTTGGAATGAAATATTAAAAAAAAGTAATACATTTGTCTCAAAAGAAAATAAAAGAAAAATTGCCAACGAATGATATTTTTAAAATTGAAATTTTTCAAGGTCAGAAGTTAAAAAGGCTCTAGGGAAGGTATTTCTCAACCAATTTAGGCAAGTTAGGGGTCATTGGAAAGGTCTTGGAATCCTTGACAATGCTGTGTCGATTTAAACTAGTTTCAAATCGACAAAAAACGATTATGAATCAACAATTATTCTTGTAATACAGTGCCTACTCTCTAATCCGGATCGGCGTAATCTGGACGAGTTATCGACGGTTACATTTAAAATAATTTTAAGGTCATGTATGCATGTGTGTTCAGCAATGAAAATGAATTATCCTGTGGTGTTTTTGTTTAATAAATGAAGTATAATAGTATATTTTTGTTAATTTCCGACGATTAATTCAATAGGTGTGGAAATCGGTAAGCGTGGGGTAAGAAGAAGCAAAGAAAATTTTCAAATTCTTCCCAAAGCTTTCGGCTCGGACTCCAAGTCTTCCTCAGTGGTCAAATTTTTAATCTTTTCTTGCTTTGTCAAAGGGTCTTTTTGTTCACAGGGCATGGGATTTGGGTCACTACACTTAATTTTCTAGTTTTTTTTTAGAATTTTTTAGCAATTTTTCTCTCTTTGTGTGTCTTTCTTAAGATTTCTTTGTGAGACTACTAACAAAGAAATCTTAAGAAAGACACACAAAGAGAGAAAAATTTCTAAAAATTCTAAAAATAAGTAGAAAATTAAGTACAATGCCCCAAATCCCATGCCCTGTGAACAAAAGAACCCTTTGACAAAGCAAGAAAAGACTAAAAAATTGACCAATGAGGAAGGCTTGGAGTCCGAGCCGAAAGCTTTGGGAAGAATTTGAAAATTTTCTTTGCTTCTTCTTACCCGACACTCACCGGTTTCCACACCTATAATAGCATAGAATTCTCTAATTAATGGCTTTTTAATCTTCTTTAAAACTTTTATACTAATTCTACAAAAAAAAATCTTGTATTATATTTTCGAAACGTTGAACGAAATCAAAAAAAATCTATGCGGATTACGAAGCGGACATCTGTCATAATGTCTCCCAATCATCCGAATAACAAAGCGGGCACTGTATTACAGACATTTATTCGATTCATAAATCGGTTTAAATTAATACGTAACCAATTTTGTGGATCCAATTAGTTAACGAGTTAGAGCATAACTGGGACACTGCCCCTCTGCCCCACCTCTTTTTGTTACAAGCGAAATGTTAGGTTATGTTAATAAACAAAATGTTGGGTTATGATGAACTTAACCTAGAAAGTTTATGAAGGTCATTTTATCCTTGATAAATACACTGTGCGACACGTTGTGGGTGTCTTTGACGAGAGTGCCAAAACTTGTTAGAGGGCCATTTAAGGGTCTCAAATCTGAAATCCGTTTGTCCGGGTCACGTCTGGATTTTTTTGAATAAGCATTTTTAGTTTTTTGCTATTTTCTAAAATTCAAAAATTTATATCTCCGGTCCTATTTATCCGGTGGTAGTCACATAAAGGTATAATGACGTGTAATTTCATACTCTATAACTTTTGTAAACATATCAAAAACCTACGATGAAAATAAAGTGTATTTTTTAAAGATTTTATGAAAAAGTGCACCCAAAATTGTGCATTTTCCTGGGTTTTTTCCATCTTCTAATAATTCTCCCACTTAGATAGAACGTTTTATATGCCAACTTCTATGCCTAAAAGTTAATACATTTAATATTCTTTCATGTCTTTTTAGTTTGAATTTTCTATCTTAATTCGTTTATTCACAATAATTTATTGAAAATAAAATGCATTAAAATCTATATATTTACGGTATAATACTGGTTCAGTTCGGATATTCGCTTTATTACGGAAATATCGTTTAATCATTCCGAAAAAAGATTTTTCAAAGTCAAATATTAAAAAGGATCTAGAGAGCGCCTTTAGCAGGCCAATGGGGTCATATTTGGGCTCGTTGAAAAGGTCTTGGAATCTCCCACAAAACTGAACCGATTCCAATTGGTTTTGAACCGGTAATGAACCGGTTCAAACCCGATAACTCATTTTTACACGAAATTCCAATAAATAGTCCCTCAGATGTATTTTGAGAAATATTTTGAGGAATTTATAAATCGGTTCAAATCGGTTGTCAATCGGTAATGAACCGGTTAATAACCGATAAGTAATTTTTGTTTAAAAATCAGTTTTACTGCTCATCTCTTTTGAGTGATTTACGAATCGGTTTAAATCGGTTGATATAACCGGTAAAAAGGAAAATGATACGAAAGTACTTTTGAGGTATAGCATCCAAGTCACGAATTCGAGCACTTAGCAAAGCCTGAAACACTTTGCCACCGTTTTTTAATTAGCAATTGACTGATGCGAAAATAAAGGCCTTCACAAAGTCTTTCCTGCTATAATGACCAGCTTTCTTGCTTCTGAAGCCTCTCAGTTGAATTTTCTTATTGGATTCTAATGAGAAATTTAATTTTCTTAGACTTTTTCTTAACTCTTTCCAGACCGCAGCATATGCTGCAAGCCAATTTCACATTTTTTTAATCAAAAATATCTCAGGTATTAATTAAGGTCTTACAAAAAAATATCTTACATTTGGACATCCTTATAGTTTGTAATCATCCACAAGAATAGGATTTTTATCAGTTCTGAATAATTAAAAAAAACATTATTTTTCACAGAACATTCATTTATGCTGCTTTGGGTACTCAGAGTCCCAAAAGAGACGAAAGAGTTAACTTTCTTGGAGTCTCAAAAATCAGAGAAAAATGCGCAAGTATTTATGAACTGACCAGATGAATCCTATTCTACGACTCGAAGCTCATTCTTCGGTTCTCATAAATCGCTCCCAGTTGAACAATGAGAAAATAATCTGCTGCTCAAATGACGAAATCGCCTTATCTCCGCCAGTCCCAGAAAACTTTGCAGTTTATCGCAGGAAGGAGGTTCTCAATTACTACTACATTTTCCCCCCAAAAGATAAATTTCTTCTCGTGATAATGCTAGAGTAAAGACAAAAAAAAAATTGGGGAGCACCCTCTTTTCCCCTCAAATCCCCAAAGATAAGATGAGGAAAAATTCAGGGTCGCTAATCGAAGAAAAATAAATAATGGAAAATTTTTTTCTGTGACTTACCACACTGAACTCATAAATGTCCAGACTGCCATCCCTGTCCTGATCAGCCAAATCCCAAATCTTCCCCAGGGTATCCACGGGCAATTTGGAATTCATGAGAACACCCTTGACTTGATTCCCTGGCAGAAGACCGCCAACGGGATTCAGAGAATTGAATTTCTCCTGGTACTTGGCCTCATCTGCCGGAGTCATTGCCCATTCGGCTGACTCATCGTGCAGCATGGAGGCAGCTGGTGGTGGAACCTGTGGAGGTATCTTGGGAATGGCTCCGACTTTTGGAGGATTCTGGGTATCAGTGTAAATATTTTCAATGTTGATATCTTCGCCCGCCTGAGCCAGAGCCACAAACTTCAGGGCAGTGTAGAAGCCCGCTTTGTCCAGGTATCCTCTCCCTTGGGGATCTGACAGGTCCCATATCTGCAATAAACCCAATCACTGAGCCTTCAACCCTTCCGGACAGCAGGAAATCAAGGAAACTCACCCGACTCAGAACTACGTCACTGAGAGTGGATTTTTTGAGAAATCTAGCCGCATCCATGGCCCCAATACTGGGATTCCCTTTGGGATTGGCCAGTTTATAGTACGCCTCGTAGATTGCCACATGTTTTCCCGCCACCTGAAATCCAGAAAAGTCCCATTTTCAGAAGGGAATCCTCGAGAATCTCATGAAAACATTTAGTTCATCAGGCTGCCACAAGTGGCGTAAAATCAATAATCCGCCAGCCTTCACACCCGAGGGCACCTTTTCAGCCCCATTTTCCAGCACTTCACCACTCACCTGCGCCAAATTCGATGGCCCACTCATCTCGGAGGACTCTCAACTCTCACGAAAGCCACTTAAATTGCCAATTAAGTCACTGGAGACACCTCAAAATGGCACAAATAAAAATCAATCCCAAAAACACAAACAAAATTTTTGCACAGAAACTCAAATGTCAAATTGTCAATTGCACCCATCAGCCCAATAAAAAACGTGTCTACGGATACTCCCAAGACACATTCGGATTTTATCCGCATCAATTGTAGACAAAGTCTTCGATCTGTCTACATCGCCTACACAAAATTAGAATTTTTTTGCAATTTTATTAAAAGCTTCAGTAAATTGGGCAATGAACTTGACAAAAATGGTCATTAAATGAATGTTTAAATGTTAAATATATTACATTTTTGCAACCCCCTGGCAAGTTGCCTGAAATTTGAAGTCACTTTCTCATACTTCGATTTAAATTTATATAGGAATTTCTTTGCACTCGCTACCGTTATGCTAAAAGCTAAATATTTAAGAAGTGCGAAGTTTTTCCGTATTATAAGATACCTTTCCGTATGGAGGGATAAATATACTAAACTTTTGTTTAAATAAATTTTTTCCTCGGAGCACTGCGAGCTGAGTTCGAGATCAATTTAGGAATTGGCTTCAAATAGCTCCATATAAAAAGACCATCTTGCCAGAGGGTTGCATTTTTGAAATATTGTTGGCAAAAAAAAAGTTAAGAAGTTACCCAAGTTATCTCAACGTCTGCAATATGTATTTAGAGTAGACTCTTTCAAATTCGGGCATTTAGATCCGAAATGTCACCCGAATTAGAGAGAAATTCGGGTATTAAACTATTTGAAATGCAACGATTTCTTGTTCATCTGCATATACTCATATTAAGTTTAGATACTCATACTTATTGTGATTTTGTATTAAAACTTCTTAATAATGCAAAATCACATAATAATTAAGTCAAACTGTCGTAAATTTGGGCATATATGCCACTTGATAAACACAGTCAAACTTTAAAAATGTCAACAAACTTTTTTCAAGTCTAACTGCCGCCCGAAATAAAAAGTAGCCCGATCTTAAAAGAGCCGAATTAGCGAGAGTCTACTGTATGTATTAGGCAAGATCAATTTTAAGTTTTCACAGCCTATTGTGATATTATTTTAACAATTAGAAAAGGAGAAGTATATTTAAAATCAAGTTTCTCCTTCTATTATGGAACTGGAGCTATCACGATGTAATTATAGTTCCAAAGATCAATTGAGGAGCTCAGAGCAAAAAACGCTATTTTAATAGGGAAATGCATACGACTTAGAGTTTTTTTGCTCCCAGCGCCTCAATTGTGAAGCTAAACTACATTATGACAAGGCGTAGTTCCTTTCGAAAATAGGAGAAAAAGCCCAATTTTCAAGCTTCCCCAACTTCTCCGTACATGGCTTTGCCCTATTTCTTATTTAGTGTTTTGCATTGTTTTGTATAAATTTTAAATTTCTAACCAAGCATATTGATTATACAGTATCCGCTCTCTAATCCGTATAGGCGAAATCTGGACGAGTTCTCGACGGTTACATTTAAAATAAATTTGGGGTCATGTATGCATGTGTGTTCAGCAATGAAAATGAATTATTCTGTGATGTTTTTGTTTAATAAATGAAGTATAATAGCATAGAATTCTCTAATTATATCTTTTTAATCTTCTTTAAAACTTTTATACTCATTCTACAAAAAATCTCGTATTCTATTTTCAAGACGTTGAACAAATTCAAAAAATCCATCCGGATAACGAAGCGAACATCTGTTATTTTGTTCCCCAATCATCAGAATAACAAAGCGGGTACTGTATTACAGTAGACTCTCTCTCAATCGGTCATATGGGTCATAATATCATCCAAATTATCGAGAGATTTTGGCATCAATATTATTGTATATTCCACAAAAAGCGCTCAAATATAAATAATCACGATAAAACAAGAGGAACTACAGCAAATTTGAACAAATTTGCTTTAAAATCAAACGTGAAAATTGTCTACGAAATTTTGCGCCCGATTGAAAAACAGCCGAGAGTCTACTGTATATCTTTAACACTCTAACAGTATTTACTTTAATATGCAAAAAATAGTTGGATTTTGTTGAAGGACAGATCCTCTCGTTTCATTTTGTTTTTATCGTTTTAATCGTTTGACATAGAAGAAACTTTTTGTATCTTTAATACAGATTGTTTCAAATAAGATCATTAAAAGAAATATGCAAAAAAATAGTTAAATAATTTTCTCTAAGGTAATTAATGGTCCATCCAATAAACTTAAAAAACCTTCCGTTCTTCATTATCACTTTTCATTTGGGAGCCTGGTGAGAAAAGGTAAAGACCGCCTGGAGGCGGTCATTTCTGTTTAAAGGCATCAAAAGACTGAAATATTTTTATTGGAAAATAGTGAACAAATAGCAAAATAAATGAATTTTAAACGTTTTTTATAGATGAATGTTCTATGATTATCTAAAAAATGATAAATTTTAGGAAAAAATGTTTAGAATTTTTAGATTTAGACGTTAATGATGCTCAAGGTGTGTCAATGAGACTGATTTTTAATGAATAGGTCACAGGTCAGCTATGAAAACTTCACTTTCTTGTATAACTCGAAGGTACTTTAAAATATATTGCTCATTTTCATGGCCTTATTTGACGATCTGTGGCATTCAAGGTCGAAATTAGTGAATTTATTATTACTGTTGAAGCCTGCTTTTTATTAATTTCGCTCAATTCGCAGAAATCGACCATTTTACTCATTCTGGACAGACTTCGTGTCATTTGAATTGTTTTATATGATTATTATGTTGCTAAACACTTTTACGAAAACAATCAAAACAATTAAAAAAAAGATCGGCAAAGATCGGTTATTTTTGAAAATTTTGCACCTGAACCGATAACATCGTCCACATGCGGTCTTCTTTTTTTTCTTTCTAAAACTCATACATTCAATTTTTTCACATTTATTAATTGAAATATACAAACTAGAATAACATATCTTTCAGGAAACAAAATTCTTATTATACAGTCAGATTTTTCAAACAATCTTTTTTGCACTTGAAAACGAAAAATGTTGCAAACAAAATTTCGTTGTTTTTTTCTCTGATCTGTGTCACAAAACTGAAGATGATAACCAAATATCAACTGATGATAACATATGATAACTGAGGACACTGTAGATATTTTTACTTCGAAAAAGTAATAATATTGCAGTAACAGTAAATGCGATTTATAGAATGACCGTCTTGAGACGGTTTTACCTGATAGAGGGTTAAACTACTCCTGTTCTTCCTGTTCTTCATCCCTACTATCCCCTCGCAACCCTAGCATCTTTACTAGCTCTTTTTAAAATTATTCTGGTTTTTTAATTAGCAGATGAGGAAGTTAATGGGTAGAAGTCTCTTCTACTTTCACCAGATGGCACGCTAATCAATCTTTTTGGGCATTTTTATATTCAAAAATTCGAAAAACACGCCTACAAACTAATTTAACCGGTTAAAAAAAACCGCGAAAACTCATGAGCAAACAGGTGGTTTTGATCTCATTTCTTTTTCTTTCACTTTTATATTTTATATATTTTTATATCCTCAGCGGGTGATCGCGATTCAACTCTCGCTTACAATCAATCAGAGTAGAGTGTGGGAAATTTTATGGGCAGTCGAAAAAGTGCAAGCTTTATGACACTAAATTGCGACATTTGGACATTTTTGTACGTCTTTTGCGCAATTTTCGCAAGAGAATAAATGCTGAAGACTTTCGCGATTCCGGAACAATAAAAATTTCTGTCAATGATAAATGAATGCAGAATGCAGACTGATATTAATTTAAAATTTTCACTGAATCTCTCTTTTTGGTGCTTTTCTTATGGTGTTTACATGTCGTTTCAGTTTGCATCTTGCAATTTTGGAATTAAGTTTTTCTTTTGGGAACAGCTACTGCAATTGATATGCTTACGATTTATTAAGAATATCATCGATATTTTCAAAGACGAATTAAATATTGAAACTTTTTTTTTACATGAAAAATAAAAAGAAAAGCTTTATAAGGATCTGTGTACGGTGTACCTTTCAAAAATCCAATTTGTTTGAAAAAAATAATTTTCAAAATTGCGATAACAAATAGAAAATAATCAGCAAGTTTTTTTTATTCAAAATTTATAGGGTTGAATTTCTGGTATTACAGAGTTGACTCATAGTAAGCTAGAGTTCAACTTGAAATACAGGAAAGAAAGTTACAAAATGAATCAATGAATGAATTCATTTTGCATTTTACATTTCCATTGAAAGGTGACTCATTCCATTTTTGTTTTCTATATAGAGAAGTTTGATATTTCATCGCTGAAAATTATATTTACTTCATTTCTCGAACTCAAATAGAGAGTAATATAACCCAAAATTGTTCTGTATGTAACCGACGCGTAGGGAACAAACGGTGAGAGATAACAACTTCAGGTATTCGGTGACCTTCTCCAAGAGTAAAGATATTTTCAGTTGAAATGGTTTTCCTGTTTTCCTAGTCCCTTCTGCCCCTTCCCTGTGCCTTCTAGTTCCCAGACAAAGTAGTTTGTTTTGATATACTGAGAAAAAAAGAGGCTGCGATTAACTTTTTTTCGTCATAACTTTAACACTTTTTGGGTGTAAAAATATATCAACATTTTTTAATATTAATTTTACACAATTTAAGGGTAAAATCAACATAAAAGAAGGGTTACTTTAACCCATAATACACCTAAAAAGGGTAATATTTACACCGTTTTCGGATCAATACTGCAGGGTAAAATTAACATTTCCGGAATGTTATTTTGACTTTTTCGGTTTTTTCTCAGTGTATACATACTTCGGAAATGGCCTAATCGATTTCTATCATTTTCGAATATGTTAGGGAATGGCTCTGTTCATTAATAAGCTTTCGACGAGACAAAGCCACTCCGAAGCCAAGCTAAATTCGAAAATTGATCGAAAGTCTTAAAGCGCAAGTTTGCATATTCGCCGCTTAAGCGATGGATGTTCTTCCATTTAGAAATTTCGATATTCTTGACACTTCTATGGTCAAGAACGTCAACAAAATTCCGTAAACGTATGTGGAAAAAGTTTTTTTTTCGTGAAATTTCAAGATTACCGAATGTTTGAATTTCAAATTTATTAAAATAAATGTCTTATTCATTAAAGTTGAAGCACTTTAGAATCCATTTTTCTATC
Source organism: Phlebotomus papatasi (assembly GCF_024763615.1). Lineage (NCBI taxonomy): Eukaryota > Metazoa > Arthropoda > Insecta > Diptera > Psychodidae > Phlebotomus > Phlebotomus papatasi. Next base: position 100,862,146 of record NC_077223.1, read on the forward strand.
TGTTTTTCAGTCTATTTGGTCAAGACGGAATTTAACTGAAAGGTCTTGAAATTTCCAACCCGTGGTGATATGATAACTTATGTTCGATTATATCGACTGTCCATTATGAAAAAATTGTTAGAAATATAGTTCATAACAACAAAATTGTGTAAAAATTAATGTTTTAAAAATTAATAATAATGATTCAAAAATTATCATAAGAATTTTAAAAAAATACAAAAATTATTTATAAAAAATATCAAATTTTAAAATCAGAAAGTAATAAAAAATATTTAGAAAGAGAATTTTGGGGTTTTCTCAATTTTCTCCTTTTTGTTACTCGTACTTGTCACTCAAAATGACCTTGAATTATTCCTACTACCAGTTTATCAAGGTTAAAAGTAAAACAGGCTCTAGAATACATATTTCTCAACCGATTTGAAGAAGTTTAGACTCATTAGAAAGGTCTTTGAATTCCGGACAAGTATGAATTAGTTTTTATACCGATTCGGTAATTAACTGAACGTTAATCTGTAATTAATAAATAAATTAGGCTTCTAAGTCATTGATTCGAGCATTCAGCAAAGCTAGGAATTTTATAGACAGATAGATAAATATTTACATATTTTCGTGTCGAAAAAATTCTCTTTAAATTTGAATAAAATCATTAAGAAAACTAATAAATGAGTATAAGAAAATATTCAACCAACCGTCGCATATTATTGTATTTTTCCTTCAAATTTTCATAATTAAGGTATATAAAATACAAAAATAGATTTTTTTAAAAATAATAATGTAAGGGTGCAATAAAATTTTACATTCTCAAAGTCGATAATGTCTTTTTCCAATAAAAAAATGCAATAACTTTCAAATTACAAACAAAAAACACTGTTTTGCTTTAAATTGAAGTCCGGTATTTTGATTTAATTTATTGCTGTAATTAAACTATAACATGAAAATTGCAAAGTTGTTTTTTTATAGTTTACCTATAAAAAGAATCATAACTACTGATACCGCCGAATGCGTAAACTTTTCATTTAATGCATTTTACATTTTCTAATCTTATTTCGTCCTCCGCAAAAATAAATAAAATTCCATTCATTTTTTTTGTGCAGAAGAAATGTCCAAACAATGATCTTTTGGTGAGATTTTGCATGTTTTGAAGTGCTAATTACCAGCATTTAAACATTTATCAAGATCGCAGTCTATCAAAATCGCTTAAGAAAGTTTGGCAATAAAAGTCTAAAATTTATTAGTTCCTGCCTGAAAAATCGAAAGACTTGAGAGCACGATCAAGAGACGAACCGGCAAATAAACCCAAAATCGATGAGCCATGGAAGAAGTGCCATGAAGGAGCCAAAAATATGTGACCTTACGACTTCTTTTTGGTATTTTCATGCAAATAAAGGTGGGGCTAAGACAGAAAAAAAGAATTATTTAAATGTGAATATTGGCCAGACAATCGTCGTGATCTCTAGCCGAGAAGACGCTTCAGTTGCGAAAAACCGGAATTCCACCTAAAGCTTATATTTTGTTAATACTTAATTCACCTTTATGCTCGTAAATTACATGCAATATTCACCGCGATAGTCCCGCACAATTGAGCCTTACGGTAAATTCGTGTGCAATTCGCGGGCTTTCCGCGTGCAAAGAGAGTGCAGAGGAAAAAAAATAAAGTGTAGGAATACCTCCAGGTGAGGAGATCAATTTAGCAAACATGATTTCCCGATAAAACCAATAAATATTCATTGAGGCAGGTGTGTCTGTGTTTGTGGCATTAAGAGTTGTTTTGAGGGTTAAGGTAAAGTGTTAAGAAAAAATTGAATAGTGAGAAATTTGTAGTTTTCAATGACTCCCTCTCAATCAGCAAAACGAAGCTACACCTAGCCAGGGGCTACTCGCAGGGAAATTCTATTGAAAAGAAAGTACAAGGGATGATAAATCTTCAGAATAAACTGGGAGTTTGCAATGTATGTTTTGCGAAAGAGCTTTTTCATCGTTTTTCTTGGGAGGTAGGTCATCAACGCCAAGACGGCGGTGGACGTTTGTGACTTTCCTTGATTTTCCTACTACCACACCAAGCCTACAAGAGATTTATGTCTCAAAAGTCATATAAATAAATAAATATAAAAAAGTAATATATAATTTATTTAAAAAAAATTGATAAACTACTCTGAAGTTTGTCAAGCGGACAAATATATTTTGCTAAAATTTTGCCAAAAGGATGTTGTTTACCCATTTAACAAAATTGTTTCTTACATTTCTTATGAAAAAACATTCTTTTGTCAAACTTTTAACAAGATCCAGGTGGCTGCAAATTTGGCAAAACTTTTCCATATTTTATATGAATGAACATTCTTTGACAAACTTTTCTTGTTAATTTGACAAAACTTTTTCCAAATTAGTAAATAAAACAATTTGACTAAATATTTAGAGCATTCATAGGAGTTTTGCCATTTTGTAGAATACAGACAGATCGGTAGTAAATTCGGTAAGTAAGGTAGGGTGATGAATTCCCTCTAGATGCGTAAGAGGTGTAATCCATTCAGGACAGTAAAATAGGCCGTAAGCTTTGGCAAAGAGTTCTTGTGTTTTCCTGTCCTGAAAGGATCACATCTTCTAACGCATTTGGAGGAAGCTCATCTCCTTAATGTAAATGATTTACAGAAGTTCTTCATAAAATAGATAGGGTAAGTGTGTCAAATTCCGGCCAGCTTACAATTTCGGCCACCTTTTTTGTTCCTCGAATTTTCATGATATTTTAGATTTTACGTACTCTAGAGATTATACAATACAAAAGAATAACAAAAAATGTAGCTTCGAGAAACGAGATGACGTGAAAAAGATATTGGAAGAATTCCCTAAGGGCAAAGAACTATGAGAATGAAGGTGGCCGAAATAGGGCACCAAAGCTATGTCTATATTTTTATTCATTTTAAAATGTATTAAGAATAATTTTAAAGTAAATAAAGACTTTAAACCCTTTACAAGGTTCCAAGCAACACTCTTTCAGAAGAAAGAATTAAAAAAACCAATTTGTATTTAAAATATTACATTTCCAACTTGAGACCTTGACGCTTGCATGCAACTATGCCGAAATTTGGCACTTTTACCCTATGTAATCAATTGGCAGTTAATAAATTGAGTTGTAAAGCCCCCGCTCTATAATGCAAATATTAGGTTCGAATTCCCCTTAGCTTTTGCACTGCATGATAAAGAAGGCCCGATGTACAAACCATTGAAGATGACCCATAATAAGATGAAAAAGTCCATTATGGGGTCCTCACCCTAAATCTTGCCATGTTACTTCTCGGATGCCAGAGATTTCAAAGAAGTTATTGTATTAACTTTCAGATTTCAGGTTTCAGGGTATTGTAATTTAAGGTCCCGGTCAAAATTCCCAAAGCCAAAAACCCGAAAATTCTAGAATCCCGAACGCCAAAATCCAGAATTCTTAAGAGTGTCATAACTACTCCTACGTTTGCACCCGATCTTGCTGGAGACAAAGGTAAATTTTCTGTGCTTTGGAAAATTACTCCAGACATTACTTTCCATGGAATATCATTCATTCCGGGATTTTGCCCATTCGGGATTTTTGATTTCAGGATTTTGGCTTTTCGAGATTTTGGTGTTCGAAATTTAGCTTTTCGGCATTTTGGTTTCCAGGATTCTGGCTTTTCGACATGTTGGCTTATTGAGAGTCTACCGTACAGGATTTTGGTGTTTGAAATTTTAGCTTCCAGGATTTTGGCTTTTTGAGATTTTGGGTTTTAGAAATTTTGGTGGTCAGAATTTAGAAATTTTCGGAATTTTGATCCATTCGAGAGAGATATCGGTCCATTCAGGATTTTCCTTTTCGGGATTTCAACTCAATCGGAATTTTGTTTCTTTAGTATTTTGGCTTTTCGGGATTTTGACCGGCACCCTTGAAATCCTTAAGATTAATTTTTAAATCGGTTTTTAAAAGGTGGTTCAGATTGTCCAATGATGATCCTCAAATTTTAAATTTTAAATTAAGTATAAAGTTTTGCAATAACTAAAGTGCAAAAGAAATATCGAAATTCTTAAAGTTTTCCTTTATTTTAAACATCGTGGTAATGGTTTTTCAAATATTCAAAAAGTAAAAAAGAGAGTAATTACTTTTTAACTCAGAATTATATATTTTTAATTTTAACACTAAATATTTAACTTAATTTTTCGATTTCTTTATCTTAGAATCGAGGGGTTAGGGCCCATTTAGAATTAGGGATTAGCCCGTAGACAGCTTAGTGTAATTAAAATCTTTATAATAATTTATTAAACTACATTTCCACAAGGGGTAACTCATATTGAGAAACCCTCGTCAATTGTCCGAGAAACGCTTCGCGAAACCCGAGAAACCCAAAAATTGCATCGCGAAACCCGAAAAACCAGAAACTCTTGTCAGAAAAAATGGGAATGAGTTACCCCTTGACATTTCCATTAATTTTCCGCTAAGTCGTTTCTCGATCCAAGACGTAGATTTACTTATGAGAGCACTGGTTACCTTTTTATTTAAAGATTTAAATAATTTTAAATGTGTGAAATTTAAATCTTTGTAGAAGAACTAAATCAAACCTTTATATAGAACTGAACATCCTTTAATTCTAAGGCTGAATCTTTTCAAATGATAAGTTCGATCTCTACTGTAAAAGCAGCAAGATTCGTGGCAAGCCTTAGTAGGGAATTCCGGAAGTTGTCGGGAAAGATCATTCACCCAGGGAAAGTACATCAACTTATTGACCTTTCCCGACAACTTATGGAATTCCATATTAAGGTATTAACTATACGTCCGTCGCTTAGTTCTTCCGTACAATTAGTGGCATAATTTGATCAAGGGGGTTGAAAGTAACGTTAAGACGGCGATGGAAGGCGCAAAGGATGGAAGAAACCAGTCATAAGAACTAAAACAGAAATGAAAAAATGACTCAAGCTCAATTTCCAAAAGCAAAACCTTTCACTAGTTCTTCTTTTAAGACTATAATGAAAATAAAATTATTGTTTGCAATTCCACGATATTTTGGGTTAAGAACATAAAAAAGTAGCTTTTCAAGAACTTATAGGTCATCGTTAAAGGGTTTACGTTGCAAAAAAGGTCACTGATACATCAAAGATTTTTTTTTAACATCTGACAAAGTTCTATTTTTAAATTTAAAAGAATATTAGGAATTTTCCAGACATGTTTTTTAAATAACAAGATTGATTAACAAATTTGCATAATGATAGAATTCTAAGAACTGCTCAAGAAGAATTAAGATCCAACTCAAAATCATTACAAAATTACAATGTTGCAATGTTTGAGATGATTGTAGGCTTGAGCGGATAATTCTTTCCTGCGAGCATCCCCTGGGGCACCATTGTACAAAGTTGACCCACTGGTTGAGCGCCTATTTGCAAGTATATCAAAGAGGTTGACTTGTCGATGTGTTGAATTTGGTGTCTTTCACTTTGGGATCACACTCTGGCGAGAACACCTGAGCTTCGAAAGGCACCCAGAGATCAAGAAAAAGTGAACGTTTGATTCTCTCACCTTGCCACCCAACCACTCAGTCTACATTGAGATCTCAGCCGTGTTAGGTAGGCTTAAAGATTCGATCGGAGCTCGTGACTGTCTTAAGTGTGGTCATCTTCGGGTGTTGGGGGCATTATATATGGAGAATCAGAATCAAGTGAAGAAGGTATCCTTTTCGGATGAACTGTGCAGTGATAGTGCCATGAGTGGACCAATGGACTTTGCCAGAAGGCAGAATCAGGCCTACATGAGTGCCATGCATAAATCGCCTGATCCTGCCCAAGTTGAGCTCCAGCGGAGCTCTTGTGGGGAAGGGAAGGCAGTGGATGTTGTGGATTCGAGGAGTGCTACAGTGAAACCCTTCAGTGACACGTACAAGACCTTCTTCTCATCACCCACGCACCCAGAGGAGGTCAAGAAAGACACCTCCTCCCCTCAAGAATGCAGTGTGATGGAGCTAGAGGTCAAAAGGGACAAACTCCGTTGGCTCCTCATATCTGAATGCAGTGTCCTGCTAGGTGAGGACAAGCTCACCTTCGAGGGCTTCCAGAAATGTTTCAAGAATCAGGTATGATGATTTCAGAGGCCCTCTCATCACCTGCCGAGCCCCCAAGAGAGATCAATTAGCACTGAACCATGTAATTTTTCGCACACTTCCAATAGAAGGGGCATAACTTGATATTTCAATAAATTTTTCTCTAGACGAAAGGGGACTTTTACAGTAGACTCTCGCTAATTCGGCTCTTTTAAGATCGGGCTACTTTTTAATTCGGGCAGCGGTTAAATTTGAAAAAAGTTTGTTGACATTTTTCAAGTTTGATTATGATTATCAAATGAATCAAATATAAGCAAATTTGGCATGGTTTGTCTAAGTTTTGATGTGATTTTGCATTATTGAGGGATTTTCATGCAATTTATGTTATATTTGAGTGTGTAAACTCAATATTTATATGCACATAAATAAAAAATCGTTGCATTTCAAAAAGTTTGTCGCCCGAATTTCTGTCTAATTCGGCTGACATTTCGATCCCATATGCCCGAATTTGAGAGAGTCTACTGTACCTTGCTATTGATAATGATTTATTTGAACGATTTGAACAATAAATGTTCTCATAAATCAAAATTCTACTGTAATTCGTTGTATAAAATGAGAAAATTGCGTTTTTTGCAATAACTAGGGAACAAAAACAAAATAAATTTAGTTTAGTTGGAATTCACGGTTTCTACAGTTTAAAAAATTGCTAAGTAAAATAAAATTTACGAAAACGCAAAATAAACAAACGTAGTCAAGCTCACTAAATACTTTCTAAACACCTTTAATGCCATACAATTTACATCGATAAGTATACTCTACCTTTTAACCCTTATTATTTGAGCCATTCTTACGTACAATTTTCAAATTACATTTGGTGCATTTTTAAATTACAAATTGCTTTTGGATTGACGAAAAGGAACGCTACCAATCTCTTTTGAAAAGAAGAAAAAATTCTAATATTGTATTTCTGAATTCAGAAAACTTGCTAAAAACAAAAGCTCGAACTTGAAGTAAAATTGAAATATTTCGATAATCATCTCAATTCGGAAATAAATTTTTAAGAGTTAAATATTTAAATCGGTCTTTAAACACTGATTCATACTCTCCAGTCAAGATTTTTATTTTTAAAATGTCAAATTTCTTTGAGCCTTTAAAATAAACACAAGGATCGGCTTAGGGATCAGCTTCAGTGTCGGATCTTTTATTCAAATCTCAAATTTTATTATTATAAATTTTATTATTATTATAAATCAATTATTATTATATATAAATTATTATAAATTTTATTCAAATTTTATGAAATTTTAAATATCAAATTGATTTGATATTTCCTTCAATATTTCTTAATGGTAAGGAATCTTCTTCGTTCAGAACATCACAGAACTACTGGGATTTCCTTGTTCATGAATGAAAACACATCCAAGATCAAAATCCAAGTCAGGACACATGTCTTCCTGCTGCTTCCTCCAGAAAATCCCAGATTCTTGGAATTTCGCTGTACATTTTGTCAAATTTTCCCAAGAACCCAGTTTGATTAGCACTTCTCACCTGCTTCCTCCAGGAAATCACAGACATTCCGGAATTTTCTTCTGTATTTTGTCAAGAACACCCAAAATACCCAAATTGGTCAGAAGATTTCTCCTAGTTCCTCCAGGAAATCACAGATCTTCTGGGATTTTCTTCTGCATTTTGTCAAGAACAACCAAAATACCCAAATTGGTCAGAAGATTTCTCCTAGTTCCTCCAGGAAATCACAGATCTTCTGGGATTTTCTTCTGCATTTTGTCAAGAACACCCAAAATACCCTAGTTGATCAGAAGATTTCTCCAACTTCTTCCAGAAGAAATTTTCTGACCAACCATTGTATTGAAAAAAACCGACGTTAGGGAAATTTACTAACTTGGGTATTTTGGATGTCCTTGACAAAATACAAAAGAAAATCTCAGAAGATCTGTGATTTCCTGGAGGCACCAGGAGAATCTTCTGACCAACATGAGTATTCCAGACATACTTGACAAAAGGTACTGCAAAATTCTAAAAGATTTGAGATTTACTGGAGGAAGTAGGGGGGAAGTCCTGACAAAGATGAGGTTCTGGGAAGAATTGAGCAGGATATACAGCAGAATATCTGGTGATGTCTACGATGATATTCTGAGATGTTTTCCTGTTCATAAACATGCTAATTCCAAGAGATGTTTTCGACATTTGAAAGGAACTGAATGACTAGAATAGTATTCTAATAAGTTGTAATATTGAAGTTTTAATATTGAAATCAATTTTTTCAGTGTGTAGGCAAATATTGAAATATTGGTTTCAATATTAAAGCTTTATTTCAATGCCACTTTGAAATGTTATTATTGCAATAATTTATCTAGTGTGTAGACTGCTTAAAGGTACATGGGAAAAATATGAAGTGTTCGAAGCCAGAGTGTGCCCTATTTCAATTTATAAAAGTCAGGATGTCTCTAGAAATTCCGTTAAGCCACTTCCCCTGCAACTGTGCGATATGAGCTTTCCACGCGCGCGTGCTCTAGCAAAAAAAGCTCTATCTCTGTCGTCTGTCCTGGAAAGCCTCCCCTGGACAGCGTGTACAATATATGTAAGAGTAGCATTACATTTAATCGCAATGTAATTTGCTGGCTGAACATTCTACTCTCGGCTCTTAATGTGTTTTTATTTGAATATTTTCCTTGACCCAGTTGCTGGCCATCAGTGCAAGCGATAGTTTTATGCCTCCTATAATATTAATAAGCAATAAGTGAGAGATGAAAAAGAATCAGAGAAAAAAGTCTGTCAGACAAAGAGATCATTGTACCGATAATTGGGGAGTTAATGTATAGAAATAAATAAAGTGTGAAAAGGTGAAAACAAGGAGAGTCTAATTATAAAAAAAGCTCCTTCCAATCGCACCTTTCAATTTGCAATACTTTTTTTTGAAAGGTGCTACTTGAGTCGCTTTTTTCCCACGGATTTTTTTTTAAAAATATTAATACACAATCTTGCTTCCAAGTTGCGAGATCAAAAGGAGCTTTTTTTGCACACAGCGGCATCTTCAAAATATTTATGCAACACCTCATCTTAAACTAATTATCCCAATGAAATTGAAAGTTTCGAATCTCACAAACGAGCTGTGATCTTCAACCCTCCGTTCAATAAAACCAGCAACATTTTTTTTTGCATTTTTTTTAAATAAACTATTTAACACTGAAATGCTTGTGCGAAATTTTGACGATAATTTGTCGCAATTAACATAATTAAAATCTTGTTTTAAAATTGCATTCATTCTTCTTGGAAATTTAATTTCTCGTTGAGTGGAATATTTATAAGATGAGCTCTGTAATTTATTAATAATAAATTGATCTTTTAACATAAGCGATATTTTACAGAAATTATAGGTCTGGTAAATTATATATTATTAGGTAGGTGCTTTATATGGAAAGATGATAGAAATACAAGGGTTTTTGTAAAATGTGTGATATTAATTCGACAAGATAATTGCAGGTCATGGTGTTAAATTAAAAAAAGAACTGACTTTGAAGGAATCAAACAAAAAACTATGTTGAAAACTTAATAATAGTATTAAAAAGTTCAGGAAAAAGAACTCAGAAAGAAGAGTTTTGTTGAAATTTCTTCTTCCGACAATGCAATGGAACTAATGAATGGAACACAATTACAAAAACTTTTCCTTCAAAATTTAAATAATAATTTAAATATTCTAAATAAATATTTTTCAAAAAGGTTGAAAATATTAAGTTTTGCATGAAATTAGCAGTTTAAGGCATAAGCGTGAAACAAGTAATTAACTGATTAAAGATATTTGCTCTAAAGCTCAGGTATATTCTTCAAAGAATCTCTGAAGTGTTTAGTTTTTGCACTTTTTTATTGAATGTCTGGTTAAATAAAAAATCTTTACTTGAAATGAAAGAGGGGAATCCATTCAAGTAATATTAAAGAAATAATCTTTTTTTTTTTATTAAATCAGTGATTTTCTGAAAGGATGACATAACTTAGCACCTTTAAAAAAAAATAGAAGAACGCAATTAGCGAGAAGATGTCTTGCTTTAAACAGATTAAAAGTAAACGGTATTTTTGAATGGATTAAAACTACTCTTTTTAAGGGATTTCGTGATTCTCTACACTTGAGAGAGAGAAATCCGAAAAAGTTAAAATAACATTCCGGAAATGTTAATTTTACCCTACAGTATTGATCTGAAATCGGTGTAATTATTATGCTTTTTAGGTGTATTAGGGGTTAAAGTTACCCTTTTCATGTTATTTTTACCCTTAAAAAGATGTAAAATCAACATTAAAAATGTTGATATATTTTTACACCGAAAAAGTGTTAAAGTTATGAGGAAAAAAAAAGTTAATCGCACCCCCGTTTTTTTCTCAGTGTAGGACTAAAAACCGAACTCAATTTCTCAAATTTCTATCAAAACAATAAAATTTTCTGCTCAAACTCCACAGAGATAGTAGAATTATAATCGAAAAATTTCCAACTCCTGGGAATCACTTTTCTCAACATTTCTTCGCGTTTTAGGTGATTTCTGAAAAGTTATATTACCCTTGCTTGTTTGTCTGATCCCTCTAGCAGTCAGTCTCTAGGTCTAGAGACCAAATGGTTAGAGATAAATTCTTCAGACCTTTAGAGGATCACCATCATAAGTCGATTTCCGCATTATTAACATATTCCCCAGGTCAAAGGTTAAAAAAGCTCTAGAGAACGAAGTCTGAGAAGTATACAGTAGAGTCTCGCTATAGGCCATCACTCTATAGTCCACAATTTATCGACCGTTGATTTCAAAACACTGATTTTAAGTTAGGTTATGTTTTTTAGTATGCGACATGTATAATTATTTTAATATTTTTGGCAAACTTTATTAAGTAGTTGTGATAATTGTGATCCATAATGAAGAGAGCGAGGACAAGTACCACAATCGCAAAGAAAGTGGAAGCCATCGAGCAATTTCAATACTAAAAATCGTTGATACTTTTAAAAAATTACATGGACTATAGTGCGACCCAAGTGTCAAATTTGAAACCAAATATGGACTATAGCGAGACTTTACTGTAGTTCAAATTTCAAGATTTCAATTCAATTTTCAATTGAAGATTTTTCAATTATTTAACAAACAAAAAATTTCCAACTTAAAATGAATCTCCTGAAAAGTTGTCATGCTGAGACAAGGTAGTATATGTAATTGAACCGGTGATAGTATTTATCACTTATGATAAGTGTATAAACCCGTTTCTGTTTGAAAATCACATGTATTATTTATAAATTATTTTTGGCGATCTTTTGAATGATTTTATAAATTGGTTCAAATCAGTTATGAGTTGATAAACGGTAGGGTAGAGTCAGCCCTTTTCGCCATGTAAGCACTTTATCGCCACCTAATATAAAACAACTAATTTAAGGCATTTATGAATAAGTAGCATTTCAACACTCATATGTTCTGTTCTAATATTCCAATACGTTATTACGTCTCTTAATTAATTGAAATTCGTTTTAAAACAGGTGGCGAAAAGTACTGAAACAAGCATAATTGGGAAAAATGCATATTTTTCAATGAGATTCTCTAAAATTCTCGAGACGTATCCTAGATGGGTCCCGGTCAAAATCTCGAACGTCAAAATCTCGAAAGCCAAAATCCCGAACGCCAAAATCCCGAAAGCCAAAATCCCGAATGCGCCAAAATCCCGAAAGCCAAAATCCCGAATTCTTAAAAGTGTCATAGCTACTCCCGCGATTTCACTCGCGCTTGCTGGAGGCAAAGGGAAATCTGTGTCTTAGGAAATTATTATAAACATTTTCCTCCATATAATTTCATTCCTTTCAGGATTTAGAAAATTCGGGATTTTGGCTTTCGGGATTTTGGCCTTTTCGGGATTTTGGCGTTCGGGATTTTGGCTTTCGGGATTTTGGCTTTCGGGATTTTGGCTGCCACCGATCCTAGATATAGATACACACAGAAAAATGGAAAATTCTTAAACAGAAACACCCAGGAATTTAATTTCAAATCCCATCCAATGAATGCCAATGCCCTAATTCTAAATCCTTGATCATTTAGTTTTAGTTGCAATTTGGAACTCCGTAGACATTTTGCATTTTACAGCTAATGCAGAACTTAAGTTCCCGATCTCTTAGCTTGAAAGAGATAGGGATTCTAGCCCATTTCTTTCGCTCAGAGCTTCTAAACTTAAACGCCTCGGGGATTCACATTCACGTCCAATTTAAGTTTCCAGGATGTTATATATTCTTAAATTTAGAGTCAAAATTTTTCTGTGTGTAGATATTGCTTCAAAGTATCTTTATACAAAAATTAATTTTAGTCTGACAAAAATATCACACCTTACGAGGCCCCTAAAGCTTAATGGTGGCGAAAAGTACCGACTCTACCCTAAATATTGCAAAAAATACCTTTAAGTTAATCGAGGTGGGGATTACGGAAATCTTCGGGAAAATGCAATTCATTCACGGAAAACTCATCAACTTTTTCCAGACCTTCAATTTAAAATATACCATCTTAAGTTACGATTTCGAGCATTTCGTAAAGCGTAGGACGCTTTGTCATTTTCTTAAATACAAAATCTTAAGGATAACAAAATATAACAATAGAAAAATATTTTTTTGAAATTTTCATTTGAAAATGTTAAAAATAGAGCTGTTGAACATTAAATTTTCGGATTCAGAGACCCTTTTCGGATTCAGAAGCTTAGGAAGAAGGAAAAGGGGTGCTTAACAATTTGACCGAAAGACAAACAAAAATTTAAAAATCAACTTTTGAAGTTTAGTCTCTGCGCTATAAAGAAAATAGTTTCCAATATCAAATTGGTATAAGCGCTGAAAGGGAGGTATATGGCTCTGGTGATTTAAACTCAAAATATTGCAGCTTTCCCCTATTAAACCATCAAAATCGAAAATAAGACGAAATCTTCTTGAAAGAAGGCAATACTGAGAGTTTTTTGGTACGAACGAGAATCGTTCAGTACGAGTTTCTCAAACAAAGTGATACTATTAATAAGGTTTTGCTACCGATCAATTTCGATTATGTAGGGTAAGTGTACCAAATTTCTGCCAGCTTGCAATTCCGGTCATATTTTTTGTTCCTCAAATTTCCATAAATTTTTAGTTTTTACATACTCTAGATATTATACAATGCAAAAAATAATAAAAAAAATCGCTTCGACGAGCAAGATAATCTGAAAAAGACATTGGAAGAATTCCGGAAGGGCAAGAAACTATGAGAATGAATGTGGCCGGCATAAGCCACCAATGATATGTCAACATTTTTATTCCTTTTAAAATATATAAGGAATGATTTTAGAGAAAATAAAGACGATAAACTGTCTACAAGGTTCCATACAACACTCCTTATAAAAAAGTAAGAAAAAATTCAATTTGTATTAAGAATATTACATTTCAAACTTGAGACTTTAGCGCTTTCTTGCAACTATGCCGAGATTTGGCACACTTATCCTATTGATCGAAAACTGATCAAAATCGGTTGAAAAACAGAAGCGCCCTGATATTACAACTTGACAATGTTTCGTGGCATTGCACTTTCATAGTCCACGGCAATATTAAAAGCTAAAATGGTGCTGCTACCTTTGGGGTATTCTTCAGACTTAGCTTCTTCCTATAACCCTATAACTAATTTCATTAATTAATTTCATTAATTCTTATATTTTTCTAGAAATTTTCCATTTTTCATTGGCAAAATTGTCTAAAAAAGTACCTGGTAGGGTAAAGTGATATAAGTTGGACATAGCGTTACAAGTTGGACAATTCGCCGGTACAAGTTGGACAGGGATTTTTCTTGATAAATACAGTATTCTTTTTTTAACCACAAGGAACCAAATTATAAGACTAAAGCATTAAAAATATACAAATAAAAATGAAGTACTAAATTTATTAAGAAAAAAACACTGTCCAACTTGTATCATTGTCCAACTTGTACCATGATCCAACTTGTACCACTTTACCCTATATGACTCTCTAATATTATTCATACAAAATATGAATCAATCAATTTATAAAATATCAATCGAGGAATAAAATTCCTTATGCCTGAAATATACTATAGATATTATATTTTTTATTAGGATTTTTCCATGTAAGATCTATCATACTTAAACCAAATTTTTGCGTACCACACTGTTCATGGAACTTGATAGATGAGATCTTTTACATTTTAATAAGCCTACCTTACGGCGTTATCACACTTGCACATTAAAATTTTAATGTGATTCACATTAATTGTCGCTTGTGAGCATCCAAATATGTTATTTGTGTCTTTGAGTAACTTAATATTTGGGGTTTTTCTATTTATTGATAAAGAAGTGGACTTAGCCTATAAAAATAAGTTTAAATTTACCTAAAGCATAAATATTTTTCACATTAAAAAATTAAAGAGAAAATCGCATTTTTCACATTAATGCTATAAATCAATTTATATCAAATTTTGCGGGCCAAGTCTACCTTTTTATCAACAAATAGATCAAATTTTGAATATAAAATGATTCAAACACACAAATTACACATTTGGACTCTCACTAGCGACAATTAATGTAAATCATATTAAAATTTTAATGTGCAAGTGTGATAACACAGTTATAGTGCTATTCCAATGAAAAACGGGGGAATCTTTCTTCTAAAAATCTTCTTTAGTACATGGCTTTCTTATGTGCTTTTGCATAATCGACTTTTTGTTACATTGGTACCTGTCTGGACTGTTTCCCCCAGTCTTGATCGTATTCCAAAAACCACCAAATGGGATCGTACGAAACATGGGAACTTTCCCCTAATAATTTTTCTTTTTTTATAGTTTAAATGAGCATATAATTAAGAATTCATTATGTTTAGAATGATATAGATTATCTTAATAGTTTGTAGATTTTAATCATGCTTTTGTTTGTCCTCAAACTAAATTTGGGACCTTTTGTATAGACCACAAAATTATCTACGATCATTTGTAGCAAAGCTCAAAATAATTGATTTTCTTTTAAAGGTGAAGGATGGGATCCCCATGTTTTCAATCGTGATTTACAAAAGTATAATTACATATTAAACACGTGCATTAGACTTTCAAATAAGAGGATCATCTAACACTTGAGTCATGAAGTTAATTTAGATCAGTTCTTGGATAAGCATTTATGCACAATTCAACTTTAAGAGGTGTTGAAGTTGCATCTTCATTGATATGTAAATAAGGAATGAGGTTTAAGCAATTGCCCTGGAAAGATTTGCAACTGGATTTTCGGATTCAAGATCTCCGGGTGGTTACTTTCACTTTTTTTTGTTATTTAATAAAAAACACAAATCGAGATCAACTCCAAAAGTCAGCTTTTGTCTCAAAATAATGTATATAAAATCTTACGCACAAATTAGAGATCTTTCGTGACTTTGAGTAACCTTTTTAATGATCAAATTGAATCATATGGAGTTTTTTTACGACACTGAGTCTGCATCGAATGTGTAATTACACTTTGCTTGAGCTAATTGGTACATTGGCAAGATCAGGCTTTGCGGGAGCGCGATCCTTTGAAAATATTGATCTCTTCGAGATTTATGAAATGTGTCACAGCCAAAGACCTTCCAGTTGGGTCATCGAGTGGGGAGAAAATCTGTTGAAAGAAATGAATTTATGCGAAACAATAATTTGTCTCACAATATTCCAAAGATTATTTCACTTTTTAAATGGCTGCCATTGAGATATTTTAAAATTGCAAGAAAAATTGAACGGTGCTTGAAATTATTCTAACGCTTGAGATCATCCTTGATCTCCACCATCTCGATGGATTCCTCCAAGCACTAAATCACGTATTTGTGACGAAAGATTAATTGGTAGTGAAAAATGTCAAATATTCCTCAAGTTAATGATTGAAACATTATTGAATGAATCATGAGGTATTTTTTTTTATTCGCCAATTATTCTCTCAACATGTCATCGATTTTTTTTTGTACAAAACTCACCTGGAAAAAACAACTTTTTCATGCATTCAATTGAATTTTCCATCACCCTCCAAATGCACAAATTATGAATTATTGCATTGACACATTCACAACATTCCACATTCTCTGCTATATTGAATTTTATCACCTGCACCCATGTACATTATTATTTGATTTTCGCACATTTTCTTGTTGGGCAGCAGCAGTAAAAAAAAAACTTGGCAAAAGTTGTATGAAAAATTAATTACACAATTATAATTACACGACTTTTTGTCATTTATTCACGCGCGCGCACGCACCTTTTTCTCATATCTCACCTGGAGCGTGAATTCTGTAAGATTCTTCACAATGAAAAAAATTCCAGAGTAACACATTATACAAATTGAGGTTTGTTTTAACACCAATTTCTAATTAGGAGGAATTTCACTGGATGCAATTCGAATACCTTTAACGCTAGAAAGATTCCTGCCCAAGCAGCAATTTTTTCTTAAAATAGTCTTGTAGAATTCTCTAAGTAAGGCACTATAGAACCAAAAATCTATTAATTTACTTATATCGCTCTTGCTTCCATCACTGAGATTACTATAAGTAAAGTGGCGCACTCTTAAGGATCTTAAGAGCTGCTATAGGAATTTCCACAGATAATTTTCATTTTAAATCTTTTAAAAGTGCACTAAAAGACTTGTATAATATACTTGGTTCTATAAGGCAGCTATTTTGCTTCTTGGGATGGTGTCCTAAAGAAGATTCGAACCCACGACACATTCATCATAGAGCGAGAGCTCTTCTAATTCACCCATTGAGTACCACTTCCTTTTTTCTGCTTGGGGGCACTGCTCTCTCCCGTGGGTGGCGCTGGCAACTGTTCTCAATTTTTAGTTTTCAAGCTTCTAATAGAAATTTTCTGGCTAAATTGAATAAGAATCTCCGTAAATTTAAACAAAGATTTTTGTTTTTGTATATGAAATCAACAATTTTCGCACAAATAAAAAAAATCCTATAGGGTGGCGGCATTACTTATGGCCAGTCTATACTTGTGGCCACTTCGCAGATATCTTCAATTTTTTCCCCCAAATTAATTTCGAAGAACCACAAAATTAGGAATATTTGATGTGCTATCATTAAATGAAACTTTTAAACTGATTTAGGGTAAGTGTACCAAATTCCGGCCAGCTTGCAATTTCGGCCACATTTTTGTTCCTCGAATTTTCATGAATTTTTAGTTTTTGCATACTCTAGAGATTATACAATGCAAAAGAATAACAAAAAATGTAGCTTCGACAAACCAGATGACGTGAAAAAGACATTAAGAATTTTAATTATTTTGTGGGAATTATTTCACTGATGCGGCAGACAGTCAAATATACGTCAAATCGTTAAGAAAGTTACAAACGATCTCACAATTTTCAATGACTAAATTTTATATCTTCAATTAAAAATATTTAGTACTATTTTTCAAAATTTGTTTTCTTAGTAACTATATTTTCATTTACCACTTGATTTTGATGATTTTTTAAACAAAAAATGTAAAATAAAGACATGGCCATAAGTTATGACCTATTTGATAAGATTATTAACTTATGGCCACAGAATTTGACGTGTGGCGCCCTCAAAGATATTTGGTCTAGCGAGTTGACAGTTGTGTTATTTTGATTCAGTGAATTTGAGTTTTCTAGCAAAAATTTAATAAAATTTAAGGTAAGTGTTGAAATTATAACATAAAATTGATTATAAAAGAGTAGTGTGTATGATCTTGTTGATTTTTTCAATAAACCTGCATTTTGTTGTAAGTAACCTAACTTTTTCTCTTATATCCCTCTTAAAACAATGCAAAATACGAAAAAAAAAACCCTATTATTGGACTCAAAGGATGCAAGAAGTATTGAGAAGCATTGAGAATGGAGTGATCACGACAAATATTCCAGTCATTTCAGCTGTACCCCAATCCCCACACAAATTCTGCATTAAAATCTCCGGAAACTCTCCGGGAGAAACATTTTATCACGGATGCTTTCATAGTGAGCAAAAGAGAACAAACAGAGGAGGATATTCTGAGGTGGGTTCTTCATGCAACCAAACGTGGCTTTTCCATCACGAAAGACAGGTTGGATTACTGGTCACTGTGCGCAGAATCAATGTTAGTAGTCTGCTACTATTGTGAGTAAAATGTTTGAAAAACTATGAAAAACTTGTTAAGAAAAATAATAAAAACCTATGAAATTGCGTAAAATGTTTTTCTTTTTCTTTTGTATTAAAATTATTTTATTACAAAGTTTGTTTTATATCATATGAAATTGTGGCCATAAGTTATTCCACGAGTGGCCATAAGTTCGTAAAAGCGGCCACAAGTTATGAATTTTATATATGGTTGGGAAAATCACATATTTTCCGGGGTTTGAGGGATTTTCCTAGTAAAATCATTTGAATATATCGAAAGCAACTCTATGAAAGAAATTACTCTTAAAATTTTTCTTTAATTGGTCAAAAAGATCAACAGCTATAAGGAGATATGTCCTTAATGTGGCCATAAGTGATGCCTGAACCCTATCTTTAATTAAGCATCGTTTACTTACGGGTCTCAGGGTATTCCGATTCAAAATCTCCTTTTTGCATTATAAATTCTCCATTAATTCATTTCTGTTCAATTTTGCCTGCTTTTCTACACGTATACAATACAGTAGGCTCTCTCAAATCCGGGTATTTATGACCGAAATGCTATCCGAACTATGAAAAAATTCAGGTATGAAGTTATTTAAAGAAATAGGTATGGTATGAGTATTAAGTTTACGATAAAACATACTCTATTGTTGTTCAGTAGATGAATAGATATTAGAATTATTAACATATAATACTACGAATGTAATACTATATAATATCATATGTATTAAGAGTATAATAAAATTTAGTAGTAATAAGATTTATATTGCAAGATCAAGAAATAAAGCATAAGGCATAAGACCAAAATATAATTGTGATATTAATTAATGGCTAATTTATATTAATGTAAATAGTATAAATTCCGGCAATATCTAAGATTTCCCCACAATTTTCCCAATATTTCCAATTTCCCCTCAATAATCAAATTGTTAGTCAAAATAAATCAAAATCCATTTATATTGTTTGTTATGGCTCCAGCACGCCTTTTATGCCCAACGCACAATAACTTTTGTTTAGTAAACATGTTTTTGACATTTCAATGGGAGTGAGTGAGATCTAGATCTAGTCATCTCGCTCATTCTCATGAGAAATTTTGAAAACATGTTTACAAACAAAAGTTATTGTGCGCTGGTCATTAGATCAGGAAAATTTCATAAAATTTAAATACACATCACTACTACACTACTGAACGAAACTTAGAAAATTAATGGCTTTTTAATTTAAAGGTAAAAGACCGAGTGACGTCGAAAGCATTCAGTGAAAACATTGGTAAACAGGAAAATAAATTTGAATCTAATCACGATTCTAATGATAACAATTTTTGATGTTTCTAAATATTTCTACAGCAAGAATTTCATTTTAAAAATGAACTTAAAAATAAAAGCAGTTCTATCAATTTTTGTATTGCATATCACGGCAATACAAGCTGAGGTAATGCAAAATATCTCATATTTTCATTAAGTTTACTTGTGTAACAATTACTTTGTTTTAGTTGATGTACGATGGGATAGTGAAAAGAGGCGAGTGTTATGAACTAGTTGAGAACTACGTCAATATTTCCTGTTCGGTCAAATTGATAAATCGCACAACTACTTTTGGTCAAATAAATTTTGTTTCTTATTATGATATCGTAAATCCCATTGCAAGAATTACCGTATTTTACCGATATACAATCTACAGACCATTTTTAGTTGACGTAACTGAAAATCCTTGTAATTTGTTGAAGACTGCAAAATACACACCTGTAATGAATTTAATTTCGAATAAATTGCAGAATCATACCAACTTTCTTAGTGAAGGATGCCCAATACGAAAGGTAATGGTGTAAACACGTATAGTAATGGATAATATTTTGTGTAAGGTCTAAAGAACTATTTAAATGTAATTCTTTAACACAGGGAAAACTATATTATGTAAAGGACTACAATATGGAATTCTCTAATTTTCCTCCTGGATTACCAAATGGTGACTATCGCATTGATATCAAAGCAAAAGAAGACAGTCCACATCAGAAATGGCTAGTGTTATTTAAGATTTATTTAACACTAAACCGAAAACCATTGGCAGACATTTTGTGGAGCCGAAAATATTAATTCATAACTTTTCTCCGTTCTATTCTGGAGGATGGTCACCAACGATAAGACGGCGGTGGCCTCTATTACTCAAATGGCTTTCGGTAAAACCTGTATCTGTCAAATTTGCCTCCTACAGTAGACTCTCTCTCAATCGAGCATTTGGGGAAAAATGTCATCCATATTATCGATAGATTTGGTTGTCAAAGTCATTGTAAATTCCATAAAAAGCGCTCAATTATTATAAAGACTCATGATAAAATAAGAGGAACTAAAGCGAATTTGAGAAAATTTGCTTCACCGCGTTGTCACATATAAGATTAATATTAATATTAAGAAAAGCCGGAGAGAGATGTATATAGTATTCAAAATTTCAAATGGAATATCACGTGTGTTAGAAAGAGTACACTCTAGTGGAATAATACGTTGAGTAAGATATTACTGTTCGTATTAATTGCTTTCTGAACCGTATTACAGGCAATTCGACCAATTTTCCATGCGTGCCAACTGTGATTCGGTCAGTTTTCGAGCGAAGCGCGAGAGAGAGGCATGATAAAACACTTTCTATCTTTTTTTGGCATTCTCGGAGTTCAGAAAGTATTAATCTTAATATTAATCTTATATGTGACATTGTCATCATAATTGAACGTGAAAATTACTAACAAAATTTTTCACCCGATTGAAAAAGAGCCGATTGTACGAGAATCTACTACTGTATAGCATTAACTCAAAAGCAGTATTGTTGATATTAAAAATTATTGGATTATGATGGAAATTGGAATTAAAATAAAAACACGTTTCTCATGGAAAATGAGATTCAAGATACAGTGCTGTCTCGCTATATGCACAGTTTGGGTACTTTTTTTGACAGTTCTCTCTCTGAATATGCACAACTTTTTTGAAATTCCCAACGGTTTTTTTCTTTCTTTTAAAACATTATTATTTTTTTATTGTTCTAGAATTTCCCGTGTTATTTTAACTATAATATGAGACAGAAAAAATAAAATTAAGATAATTAAAAACGAGAAAAATTAGTTACCAAGAAAATAATTGTCTTTATTACTTTGTCAAAATGTAAACAAATTTATTTTGAATGCAACCGACACAAAAGCTGTGCATATAGAGAGTGTGCATATAAAGAGACAGAACTGTACTTAAAGGCAGTTTTGATGATATTTGGTAATCATTTGAAGAGGTTCGTTGTAGATATCAGGTTGGTAAGTCATACTGTTTCATCTATTAGGATCAATTATGGTCAGATGACACATTATTGTACAAAACATTTTAAACTCATCTCTAACTCTTAACCCTAAAAAAAGTTAACTGAGTTAAAATAATGAAATATAAATTCAAAAAAGATTTTTAATAATTTTTTCGAAAATACACTTTTGGCAAAAAAAATTAATATGGTAGGCTCTCCGAAATTTTGCTGATAGAGACCGAAAATGACACACAAAAACCCATGCAAGAAGGGGGATTTTTGACTTCTCGTAGTGTCTTTGACAGCTGTCACCCGAATATCGAAAAGCCGAATCAAAGAGCCAAATATCGGAGAGCTCTGTGTTTATACACAAACTAAACGTGAAAACCGATACAGTAGAGTCTCCTAAATTCGAACGCTCGGGGGGTATTTTTGACATTTCTCACCTCCCAAATTCGAACGATTTTTTCAAAACTAACGAAATTTGTGTGAGATTGAATTGTACTTTGAATCAAATTCCCGTACTTTCTCGCAAGTCTTAGTGGTAACATACTTCCTTTTCATTTTACACGACCATAAACATTCAGGAAGAAGCACATAAATATGATTTTCATTCACCAAGAATACGAACTTTCTAACATAACCTCGCAATTGAAATTTTGAATCCAAACGGCGTTCGAATTTGAGAGATTCAGATTTGAGAGACTCTACTGTACAATGGTATTCGTCTGCCTCTCGAAATGCATTTTCTATCCCAGGCCAATCCCAATTGGCTGAATCTCCCAAAAGTCATTTCAACACTTATTTTAAACTTCACGCCACCCAATCTCTTTCTCTCAGTGCACCTTTCTCACTTCCTTCGCAATTGATCACGTTTTGCTCTATTGTACGTGGACGTCTGATCAACCCATTCATGAGCACACCTGTTCATTTCACTTTCATTGACACGACGAGAGGCATGAATTCCAAGTCTTTGGTGCACGAGTAAATATTTGTGTGGCCAAAAGAGATTGATTATTTGCATTATCGCTAAAGTACGATCAAAAGAACTTGGTGATATTCCAGTCGGAGATTGACCATAAATCACCATGCAAAAACATAATATTTTCCCATCATCTTCCATGTTAAACAAGCAATTAACTACTGCCACAATCCAATTTATCATCTTCTCAATGTAGCTGATGGATAACTATTAAGACGCTCAATTGATTGTTGATTGTGATTTTTGCATTGATCTTAAACCATCTCGACTTTGATGGGAAATCACGATCAAGGCTGAAACACTTGGCACATCACTCGAAATCACGATTAATGCGTTTGATGATTCTATTTTAGAAAGTTCGTTTGTGATTGTTTGGTCTATTACAATATTAGTTAATACAATATAAATACGACAAGTACACTTAAAAAAAAACAATTATTGTATTTTTTCTTCAAAATTTACTTTCTCCGTGTTTTAACAAACTTAGAGAACAAACGGTAGTGGATTTCTTACATAATATTATTTAATTTCTTAATTTAATTCAACTAGACCCGATACAAACAACATCATTACTACTATATCCTCTCATTGAATTTCCAAAATTGAACCAATATTGATCGGTCTAAATATTTTGGTCATGTGTTTCGTGCAACTCCCTGGCAAGTTGCCTGAAATTTGAAGCCAATTTCTCATATTTCGATTTAAATTTATATGGGATTTTTTTTGCACTCAGGACCGTTACGCTAAATATCTAAAAAGTGAGAAGCTTTTCCGTATTATAAGATACCTTTCCGTATAGAAGGATAAATATACTAAATTTTTGTTTAAAAACATTTTTTCCTCGGAACGCTGTGAGCTGAGTCCGAGATCAATTTAGGAATTGGCTTCAAATAGCTCCATATAAAAAGGCCAACTTGCCAGGCGCTTGGTTTAGCGTTTCAATCTTGAAATTGAATTAAAAAACGGAAAGAAAATTGGATTTTTCCACTGAAAAATCTCTCAAGACAACGCGACTGATAACGCAAACATTTTTTTAAGAGTAGGAATCTCATCATAACCATAACCTCAATGTGTGTAGGCAGTGAGAAAAGATGGGGAAAGTTCCCTTTAATGGCTTCTACACATTGGGAACAATTTTTGTCAAAAATTGCATTTTTGACAGCATTTTGATGTTTTTACCTAGAGCGGTGCAGACAATTCCCTTCAAAAAAGCAATTTTTGACCCCCAAAATTCAACTCGCATTCGAATTTTCACGCATTTCGAGTTGAAAGCAGTTTTGAGGTCACCTGTAAAGAATCTCAACTACCATAAGCTTATTATCTGGGCTTATCTCTGGTTTCTGGATTTTCGTCACATTTTCCGGTGAGGACGCCTCTTTAGGGCGATCAATGCGTTGATCATCATTCAAGCTTCAATCAAAGGAGCAGAGTTCCCTTATAAAGTAGAATCCAGTAGGGGAATTTCATAATTTTCGTGGCATTGTCACGCGTGAGTTCGAAACCTGACAATGCCATTCGAGCTTTTTACGTTATATCATGAGTTCGAAAATTCAATTCATTGAATTTTTAATGATTTACTTGATGATTTTATGAAAATACAGTACGCCTTGGTTAATTTTTTTAACTAAATTTATTGTCATTTGAATTGCCAGAAATCTCAAAGATGTGACTTCTGACAATGCCACGTGAGCTGAAATGGCAATATCATGGCTACAGAATCGCATTTTCGAAAAAGCTCTCCTGAAGTTCAAATACAATTTGTCATATGGCATTTCCAGAACTTTACCGAATTCCCCTCCAGTAGGGGAATTCTGTAATTTTCGTGGCATTATCACGCGTGAATTCTAAACCTGACAATCCTATTCGGGCTTTTTTGTCATATCATATGACTTCGAAAATGCAATTCATTGAATTTTTAATGAAATCACTTTACTTGATGATTTTAGGAAAATACAGTAACGTCTTAGTTGATTTTTTTTAACAAAATTCATTGTCATTTGAATTGCCATAAATCTCAAAGATGTGACTTCTGACAATGCCACGTGAGCTGAAATGGTAATATCACGGCTACAGAATTGCATTTTCGAAAAAACTCTCCTGAGGTTCAAACCCAATTTGTCATATGGCATTTCCAGAGCTTTACCGAATTCCCCTCCAGGTCGGCTTTAATATTGAGTGTCTTAAGACCTTTCATAAACAGGTACTGGATCACGTGACGATGGCTCATTTCTTCCATGTTTAATTTTTTTCTGAGCATACTTTCAACAGCTCTCAGAGAAGAAACTAAGCAACGCATTGCCGCCAACTTGAAATTTAATCTTTATAATGTTGGTACTTTGGAAAAAAGTTACTGGTCAAAATCTAAAAACCCCATCTATACACAAGGCCAGGGACTTCTGGGACTGCCCTCGCGATTAGCGTTTTGATTCAAACTGTTTTTCGATTTGTGTCTCTCATGAGACATAAACACAGTTACGACATTTTTACAACTTCTTTATGACATTGTCACAATGTAATCATTAAATTCCTTGTCGAAACTTCTTTTTTATGGATCTGGCCCATCTTTTAAATCGGGAAAATTTCACGAAATCGAAATTCAGATCGATTTATTTCTGAAAGACACTGTTTCGCACTCTTCTTCTTCTTTTAAACGTCATAACAAATTCAATTTAGTTCAATTTAGGCATGTGCAAAGCATTTGAGGAAGAAAGGGATATGAATTTTGATTTCATGAAATTTAACCGATCTAAGGAATGTACTGAAAGTTTTAGCTTTATTCTTTTTATTATCTCTAACTCTCTAACTTTAAATTTTCTTTAAATTTAGCTTAAGGCAAAGTGCCCTCGCTCGATCGGTTTCTCGTCTCGACCGGTAGATTTATTTATTCAATTTATTTATATTTGCTATAATATTTTGCGTATGATCTAACATTAATAGGTCAATTAATCCATGAATAATACGAACCAGTGACAAATTCATAGAAATTGATGAAATTGACCATCAAACACTCAAAAATTGATCCACCGGTCGAATCGAGGAACCCGGTCGAGTCAGAGTACTTTACCTTACAAAGAAATTTCTAGATTTGAGTAAAATTCAACTATAGCTTCATAAATCAATTAAAAATGCCTTTTATTCTCAATTTAATCTTGTTCCGAATAAAAACGCAAAATTGAGCAACAATACTGTTAATTTATACAAACTGATAGAAAAAAATAATTCAGGAAATATTGCAAAATCCGATTTGTTTTTCCGCTATCATCCATACGGGAGTAAAAAAAAATATTATTCATCGCGCGCGAACTCCCAAATGAATTACATTCATTGATTGAAATCTCTTCGGAGAAAATTAATAAACCTTGGGGGTATATTTTTGCGCGAGATAATAAAATCAACAAGCTTGTTCAGAGCTTGTTCATAAGCAATATTGAACGCATTTCACCAGCTTTATTGTTTTATTATTAACCGTCTGCACGATCACCAAGATCAACCAATGAAGATCACTGGTGGCCACTATAAATGTCTCTCTGGATTATTATGAAAGCTCGTTATATGTTGTGTTCCTGGCTAAAATTGATTCTCTTATCGTACAAAATCACATTGAGACGCCTAAATGAGTCTGTTGCGATTTTTATGGTCATCTCAATCATGCCCAAGATCTGCCATAAACTCCTCAATGGCTCTTTATGCGTCAAGATTGTGATCAAAATTAAATTAATTGCGTTGATTTTTTTTTTTGCAGAAATTTCTGCGGAATTTCTTTAGGCTGTTTGATCTGGAAAATGAGGATACACTGTGCCAGGAAAAGTGGATTGAGCACCTCAAAGGTAGGCTCACAGAAGAGAAGCAAATTGACTTTGCTGAACAGCTGGAATCTGTGGCTTATGTCCTCTGTGGCGAGGGAAAGATCTCTTTTGAGAAATTCTGCGAGATCTGGCATGCCAAGGGGATTCTGGACAAACTCTATCGATTGATCGATACGGATTCCCTGCATCAGGTGTCTACGCATCAGATCATGGAATTCATATCAAATCTCACGAATGCACGGCCCAAGACGGGCTTCGATAAGAGCTCTCTGGATCGCCTTGAACATCTCTTCCGGAAAACTGTCGGTAATGAACGGGAAATTCGACGGGAAGACTTCAAGAAAATCGTCACGTCGAAGAATCCCTTCTTCACGGAACGTGTCTTCCAGATTTTTGACAAGGACAATTCAGGATCCATTTCCCTGCAGGAATTCATTGATGCCATGCATCAATTTGCCGGACAGTCGCCAGAGGATAAGATCAAGTTTCTCTTCAAGGTAATACTTAACGTTCTCTAAACGTTCACTCAATCAGATATCATATCAAAATTCAAATTAAAATCGGAATGATTCATAGAGGGATCCTCGTCTATTGAAGTAATTAATCAACATAAGTCCAAGTAGTGTAGACATAGGAACCTAATGTTTACAACTATCCCATGTTTACCAGTGCCCCAGTTACCCCTAACCACCAATTCGAAAATGAAAAAATTATCACAGACTTTTTACCATTTTAAAATAAATTATTTACCATTTTACAATTATTTTAAGATTTTAAAATCTTGAAAAAATGACTTAGGGTAAATGTCGTAATTCAAAACCATTTCCAGACGCTTTAACTTTGACAGAAGATTCAACGCAATAAGTTCATATTTTTTCTGAAGAAAATTACATAAATTTGCTTCTTGACTCTTCTAGAATGTTACTGTTTAATGGAGATTCTTTAGATATAATTTGAATACTTCTTAAATACAAGAAAAATACGCGAGCGTGAAATGCTTCTATTGGAAACATATTAATCCAAATGGAGACAAGGGAAAGTTTCTAATTGGAGACAAACTGTGTAACTAAAACCGCGACGAAAGGCTTCCAAAACCTTGTTGAATTGCTCTTGAATGCAGGATTTGTTCTCATTCCTGATCTTTTCTCCTTTCCCATATAAAATAATAAAAAAATCTCTCCAAAAAAATCATATTTTCGGGATTTCCTATTGAAGCATTTGCAGACACTTCAGGAAAACCCTTTTTGTTCACGAAATAGGTAATTATTTCATTTGAAAACTTCACGTACCGTTAACAATAAAGATTAGCACTTAATTTAACTAAAATTAGCCAGAAATATGACATAAATGTTAAACGAAACGAATAAACAACAGTCACCTCATTGTGTTTTTCATTGGAAAACATGGTCGATCAATGAAAAATTCGATAGTGAAAAAGTACACTTTTAATTTTTTTTTGAGAAATTTATAAACTCAAATTTGTGAATATCAATGGATTTTCGCTTTATTTGGAACAAAATTAATTAAATAATGAAACTGTGGCATAGAAAATATATAAATATAATAATTTAGTACCTCATTTATCATAAAAACAATGACGTTTCCATTTGGAGTAGCGAAAAATTTCCATTTGGAGCAGGTCTTGAATTAGTTTAGTTTACCCTATGAACAAAAAGAAAACTCACAAATTACAAAAATAACTTTTAATAGTTAAAAAAAATATATTAAGGATTATGAGTGACCTAACCTCGAATAAAGGTTATGTTGTAACCGAAAATTTTCAAATTTTCCTTTACTTAACTCTGAAAAGTCTGAAGTGACATTTACCGCCAATTTATTTTTTATACATTAGTACAGCAAAAAAACCTTTGGATATTTATCAAATTTTATTTAGAGGTTATGTGCAGAGATTTTATTTAGCTTTATTAAAGGAAAATTAAATTATTTTCACATCTTTTCATTTAATTATGAAATAGTGAAAAAAACAAAGAGCGATTTCTCTGTCAGATTTTTAAGTTAGAATTTTTTGAAAAAGACAGAAACATGTTATATAACCACGATTTGTTATGTTTTCTAAGGTTAGAATTTGATAAAATTCAAAAACAAAATATTTAAGGTCTCTTCTTAGTGGTGAGTTTAATAAATAAATAATTTAAGAAGAAATCATTTTAGATTAAAAATCAGAAAATTTTCCGCCAAAAAAATGTAGAAAATCTGAGGTTAGGTAGGACATAACCTAAATTAAAAAAATAACCTATTCGCCAAATAAAGAAAATGAGCCCATTTTCCAATTCTACGTTTGAAAATACGAAATAAAGGCGCTAGCATGGCTATCATTCTTGAAAAAAAATTCAAATCTTCAATTTTTTTTATATTTCTTGAAGAAGTTTCTGTTTAACCTTAAATTTTATGGAATTATATTTTTTAATACGCTTTCTGTATTGGAATCGCATGTTATCTGACAGTATATTGTTTTCTATTGATAAAAACTCATTTAAAATCTAAAATGATTTTTTAAATAATTTGCAATTTATATTAATATAATTATTATATTAATATAATTAAGCCGAACTGCGAATGGAAATGAGCAAGATGATCGTAACTGACCATTCTATCTTATACTTTATATTTTTTTAATATAAGTTTTTCATACTAATAATAAATTGTAATAATTTTGACAAAAATAAAAATTTTCTATTCATTTTGAAAAAGTCTTGTGAATTTTAATAATATTGTTCACATATGGCTAACTTCATTTTAATACTAAATATTTTTATGAATTTCTAAATACTATTAATAATATTATTATTAATAAATAATAATAATAAATATAATATAATATTAATAATGTTAATAAATAATAATAATAATAATAATAATATTATTAATAATATTTAGAAATTCATAAAAATATTTAGTATTAAAATGAAATTAGCCATATGTGAACAATATTATTAAAATTCACAAAACTTTTTAAAAATGAATAGAAAATTTTTATTTTTGTCAAAATTGTTACAATTATTATTATTAGTATGAAAAAATTATATTAAAAAAATATAAAGTATAAGATAGAATGGTCAAGTTACAATCATCTTGCTCATTTCCATTCGCAGTTCGGCTTTCGAATACATAGTTGCAAAACAAATTTTGTACTAAGATTATTTTATTAGCCAATACACCCACCATAAAAGCTAGTTGTCTATGCTAAAGCAAAATATTTGTGACATTCTCCATGGATGTTCATTGTTTTTATTGAAAAAATAATAGAAAAATAAAAAAAGAACGCTAGGAAAATCAAATTTTAAATAAATTCAGAAATAAAAAATGCGTTTCTGCTATTTTATTAATGTTAATGGGTCTTGCAGACTATTTGGTTTGTGTCCTAGATAATAAGCCGTGGTTAAACTAGCCTTCAGGTTAGATTTTCTCCGGCAATTTTTTGTAATTTTGAAGATAATTCAGCTTTATCTAATCAGAAATGAAAGTGTCTTGGATAAGAAGAGACGGTGCGTCATACGAGATAATTGGTATTATGTCCAGGGTAAAATGGTATGGAATCAAATCTAATTCGAAACTTTGAGATTTCCTAACAGTTTTAGATGGCAAAACTCTACTGTACTCTTGAATATAAAGTCTTGTACTTCTTCGTGATTTTCATTTTGTCTTTGACCATCTGTTTCTTACTGTTTCAGATGGTCAAAGACAAAATGAAAATCACGAAGAAGTACAAGACTTTATATTTAAGAGTACATCTTTATAGTTTTGTCCCTTTGCCATCTAAAACTGTTAGGAAATCTCAAAGTTCCGAATTAGATTTGATTCCAAATTACACCATTTTACCCTAGACATAATACCAATTATCTCGTATGACGCACCATCTCTTCTTATCCAAGACACTTTTATTTCTGATCAGATAAAGCTGAATTATCTTCAAAATCTTCAAACAGTGAGAAAATCTCAAAATTCCACAAGAGACATGATTTCGAATTACGCCATCTTACCCAATGATTAAATTTCTGTCTACAACAAATAAATAAAATTAATAAAATAATGAACTTCATTTGAATTCCAAATCGAACAAAAATGTAATGAAAATAAAATCCATCAGCAAACTGTAACAAATACGGCTACAGATTTTTTTAAGAGTATTTTTCATTATCTCATTAATAATTTTTTGTGGTGAAGGTGTACGACCTCGACGGAGACGGCTTGATTCAACACCGTGAGTTGCAGCATGTGATGCGAGCATGTATGGATGAGAATGGGATGAAGTTCTCCCAGGAGCAAGTTGAGGATCTGACTATGGCGATGTTTGAGGATGCTGATCCCTACAATCGCGGTGCCATTACCTATGAAGCCCTCAAGAATCAACTGGAGAAGCATGGTGGTCTCCTTGAGAATCTCAGTATCAGCATTGACCGATGGCTCGTGCCATTGCCTCAGGAGACAACGCGAAAGGTCAAAAAACCACTGCCTCATCAGCTGACAACTCCCTATCTCAAGAACAACTACGTCTACCTGAGCTTCCTCTGTCTCTTCGTGGCCATCAACATAGGATTGTTCATCTCCCGAGCCATTCAGTACCGCGAGAGCAATGGATTCGTGATTCTGGCCAGAGCCTGTGGTAAGTGAAATCGAGAATGCCCGCAGAATACTTAATAAAATAGTATTTGCTTTCGCCGTGGGAGAGTTTTTTTTTAATGAGACCACGCGATCGGAATAATTGATAGACTCCCAGCCAGAGTTGTTGTCTAATACTAATCTTAATGCCAGATTAGAGACTGGAGATTAAGTTAAGAATTGCTAATAGCCATTTAGTTAAGTACCCCGAGGTATTAACTCTAATACGACTTTGTAACTTTGTCTAATCCTTCTAAAGACCCTCCATCGCGTTTAATCTTCAAACTACAGAATTCCCCAATCGGAACCCTTTCCTCCAAACCCGTTCAATTGGATTGAGTCGTCTGACCAACTTCCGATCAAGTTCAGTCCAAGATAGGCGACTTGGCGGCAAAAAAGCCATGTCTTGGAGGTTTATCGTGAGTTCTCTTGGGAATTTTTTCCCCATCAATTCTCGCTAATTTGCTGTAATTTCTCAATCAGTGGTTCCACGTGCTCCTTCTCCTGGCCTCTGTGAGTCACATTTGTGCCACTGTGGATCTCACCAATGTCAATCTGCACACCTTCAAATACTTCAAGCACCCTCAATTGGGTCCAGTGCAGAAAGTTCAATCAATCTTTGTGTACTTCACCCTTTTGCTCTTTGGTCATCCACATCAATCCCAGACCTTTCGGCTCAACTTTGACCCAGACGCAGGGAAACGCTGGAGACCACATTTTCAAAGACAATTTGGACGCCACGGAGAGAATCTCATAGCTCTCCTTGGTAGTGGCAAAACGAGAAGGGATCTTATTCATTATGGAGCAATTCCCAGGAATTTTCCCCGGTTTTAAGATAAAATAATTAATTAAAAAAAGTTATGAAAGTGAATAAATGGTTTTATTATAAAAAAATCATTATTTAGTGTCCTAATTGATAAAAAAATACTATTGTGCTTATTAGTTCGTGCATTGAGGACAGAAAAGCATTAGGGGAAAGTACTCTCCCTTCGAACGTTCATGCCTTCGAATAATGTGAATTTCTTTTATTTTTCCTAAGAGACTTACACACAATTACCACAAAATTATTAACAATTGTTAAAAAGCTAACTAATATTTGATAGAAATATGTAAGTTTCTTGGGATAAATAAAAGAAAATTCACATTATTCGAAGGCATGAACGTTCGAAGGGAGAGTACTTTCCCCTATTGGTTTATAAAAAAAATACTTGTTTTAACCGCTTAAAATCGTTTTTGACTCTTTAGAAATTCCAAGATTTTTCAAATTAGTCAATAATTGCACAAATCGGTTGAGAAATACGTTTTCTAAAACTAGTTAATCTTTGCCCTTGAAAGATCTTCATTAGGAATTTTTCAAATATAGTTTCGTATAGACGAAAAATCAGCCTAGGTTATCCCCATAATAAAATGTCATGCGATTGATTTTAGAAGTCCCAAATTCCTATCTTCAACCGTTTGATATCTAATCTAGACTAGAAGCTCTTGTAGTATTAGATCAACTGACCGGCTGAACGAACAACTCGACTTAACGTTGAGGGTCAACCAATAGGATACGGTACGATGTCAAATTTGGAATATCGGTGTTAAATTTCTTATGAAAACAACTGCTTATAAAGAAACAACAAAAAGTATCGTGTGAAGCTGATAGTACAGTAGAGTCTCGCTATAGTCCATATTTGGTTTCAAATTTGACACTTGGGTCGCACTATAGTCCATGTAATTTTTTAAAATTATCAACGATTTTTAGTATTGAAATTGCTCGACGGCTTCCACTTTCTTTGCGATTGTGGTACTTGTCCTTGCTCTCTTCATTATGGATCACAATTATCACAACTACTTAATAAAGTTTGCCAAAAATATTAAAATAATTATGTATGTCGCATACTAAAAAACATAACCTAACTGAAAATCAGTGTTTTGAAATCAACGGTCGATAAATTGTGAACTATAGAGCGATGGCCTATAGCGAGACTCTACTGTAATGAAATTTATGTCACAATTGTACTCCCTATTTTTGGTGCCTTGAGGAAGATCCCAACCAAGGACCGAAACGTAGGCTAGTAAAAACTGATTGCAGAACAATAAATCTAAGACGGATAATAGCAGGGACATGACGTTTCCTATGCTTCCCATATGTTTGTGGCGAGCCGAAAAAACTTTTGAGTTTATTAGCTGTTTTCTGTCATTGTAGAATGAATTAGCAAAAACTACAAATACAAAATAAAAGCCAATTTAATAACGATGAGGCAACCGAAAACTCCAAATTGGCAATCTACGTAATTTTGGAGATATCTCGTGAAATGTGTACGAAAACAGAGAAAAATTTACACTAAAACCGGTCGCATTTTTCAGAGCTAATGTCACCCCCTGGATAATAGGATATACCGAATTTGACATTATGAATAGCATGACCAATATATTATCTGAATTGTATCATTCTGTTTTCCCTTTGGATAAATAAATTATTCTGGAGAGCTAAAAAGCGCTCTTCTTTTACAGACCATGATAAATAAATCAAGAAATCAAGTTGAAATTTCTATTTAAAATTTTATATCACCTTTACTACAGAATCATGGTCAAACGAGTTTTGGTAAACCGGGATGTTTTAGAAAAAAATATAATACATACATTCATCCTAAATACTTTTTGGAATAAAAAGATTTTGTGATTCTTCTTCAAAATTGTAAACATCGGGAGGCTACTCGCTATCGTTTTATGTATACACAGCTACTTGTAGTAAAGTATAAGTTACTAAACGAAATTTTGTTACCCTGCCGAAGGAATGCTTATGAAACTCTATAATGCGGAGATAAATACGGTTCTTGTGGAATTTTCCCCTACTCGTATACTTCATGTGAGCAACACATATGCGTTAGTCACATATAAGAAGTTAGTCGTAGATACGCTTTTGAATAAGTAATGATGTATTATATACACAGTAAAAAATTGTGTGAGAAATAAAGTTGTGTATTTGAAAAGTTGTGTAAATTCACAAGCAATATGGTTGTAAATTGTAAAATTACTATCATAGTGGTGGTACGATACTAACATAATGCTAGTAAAATTATGTATTGTGTAAGGAAATTTGTGTATTGGAAAATTTGTGTGAGAACTGTCAAAATTCCATTGTTTACTATTGCAATTTTTCTAAGATTTCACATAGATTTTGCATTTTTAACTGCCTAATTGACTTCTGGAATCATTCATTGGATTCTTAAAATATGCCTCAGTCGTGAAAAATTAGGAATAATTATGTAATAACAGAAAACAGAGAAAGCATCATGTAAATTAGAAAAATTGACGATGCAACTCTTGGCCATTTGCTGAAGAGAAGTAAGCAAGTCGGTAGCGCAGGCAGAAAACACGAGACCATCAACGCAAAGATTATGCGTTCAAGTCTCAGACTCTCTCTTATTTTTTTTCCTTTTTTTTCTTTTTTTTCTTATGGCCTCTACACATTAGAGCAATTTATGTCCATATTGAAGCAAATTCCCTGTACTTGTGTAGGTAAAACTCTTCAATATGGACATAATTTTCTCTAGTGTGTAGAGGCCATTAGTTTAATATCGAGACATATCACAGATAATACAAATAAACCGAACAAAATTGCTCTACAATCAAAATTATAGACAGGAAGCCATTTTATAAAATTGAAAATACACAACTTTGCCAATACACAACATTTCCAATACACAAAATTTACAACCATAGCGCTCGTGCAAAAATTACCAATCGTAGTGGTTGTAAATTTTTTTACTGTGTAGTTTGAGTCACGACTTAGGAAAATTACAAATGCCGAGCGTATTAATTGGCCCATCTCCTCAACGTATGAAGAGGTGTTTAAGAAAAAGTTAAAAAAGAAAATGCTGGCAGAAAGTAAATTCCAAGGATCTTCAACAACTTTTAAATCGAACTATCTTGTCAACAGTTGGCTTTTCCGACCGAAGCTACTAAAACCGAGCGGTTTCCTTACCGTATTACAAATGCGGATGAATACTTTAGTAGGTAATCGTTTGGCACTAAGCAGATTTCACCTTGCAATATGTGTGATAACATACAGGCGAAGAGAAGATTGGCAAAAGGCTTAAGTGTCTCACTGCAGATACAGCAAGGAGCAACGTGATTCTGCCTTCCATATTCGATGCCTGATGAAGAGGATATTTATCTTCGAAATATTATTATTTATTTATTTTGATGTACCGGCGGGTTTTTTCCATTTTGTACATTTTTTGGTTTACAAATTTTTATTCTGATTACATTGTGTATGAGAAATATGTCCATTCAGATGCTTCAGTCCGATGGGATGTAGCGTGTAGCAGAGAATTAACGAAAACACTAGACCTCTCTTAATTTTTCTAATTTTATTCTTTATGACATCATCGAAATATCATAAAGAATAAAATTAGAAAAATTAAGAAAGGTCTAGTGTTTCCGTGCATTCACTGCTACACCCCAACGAAACGAATAATGTTAAGCAAAGACTTGCCCCTACTGAGAGATGCTATTGAGAGTAAGTGGATGTTTTGTTTGTTTGGTTTATACAGTACTGCAGCGGGACAGACATAGAAGAATTGAAAGAAACTCTGAAAATTCTGAATGAATTCTTGGCGACCAAGATGTTCATTCCTCAAGTGCGCCTTAAGAGCTTGGTTTATTTTTTCATGATATCTCCTGTGATCTCTGTGATCACATTATTCCTAATAAAAGTACATGCTTGTTGGATGCAACTTGTTATCCTTAGTTCAGATAGATGAACTTCTCCTTTTGCCCAGTCTAATTATATGATCGATTTATGAATCCCAATTTGATATCTTCAACTGTTTGACTTCTAAGTTAGGAGTTCTAGCAGTATATCAGGACGCTAAGTTTCCAGAAAATGCTTGGCTTTCCTCTAAAAAAAAGAGGGCCGACAGGATTCAATGGTTTATTGTACCTAGGGCGGAGCAAAAATCGTTTGACCGATTGTACCTAACTTTGCTTGCTAGAGAATTCCTTCTGTGTAAAATATTTGATCCGCTACGGGAAATTTAAGACATTTTCAGTCCTGTTATGATTGCCAAGCTTCTTTTTTTCACTAAATCTTTCTGTAGCTTCTATGATAATGTTCTTCATTTTTGCTAATCTGGGTTTAAGACTGGTTTTCTTGAGGAGAAACATAAGTAACTTAGTGAGTAGCCCCCTTATTTATAAAATTTAAATAAAAAACCACTCAACAATGCTGAAATGGAAAAAAGATTCAGAAAATAAAAGAAGAATCCGCAATAAAAAATTTATCATTCAAATGTTATTCAAATATTGAAATATTGAAATATTTTTTGTTCTATAAATATTCAACGCTATGATAACTGATTGATTTACGCTTTCTAAATTCCTAGGACAATGCTTGAACTTCAATTGCGCTTGGGTTCTTGTTCTTATGCTTCGTCATACGATCACTTTTCTGAGAACCAGAGGATTCGGAGCTTTAATTCCTCTGGATCATCATATTTATCTACATAAGCTCACGGGAGTCCTAATTGCTGGCTTCAGTCTCGTCCACACGATCATGCATCTCTTCAACTTTACGTTACTCGTCGTGAACGATCCGGTGGTCAACCATGGAAATTATTCATCAGCCACTTGGATCTTCACATCAAAACCTGGACTATTTGGCCTTATTCCTGGCTATGCTAACCCCACTGGGATAGCTTTAGTCTTTATTCTGGCCGTTATGTTCATCTGCTCTCAACCCTTTGTCCGTAGAGGCGGAAGCTTTGAAATCTTCTACTGGACCCATCTTCTCTATTTGCCCTTCTGGTTTCTTGTCCTAATTCATGGACCGAACTTTTGGAAGTGGTTTATCCTACCAGGACTCATCTACACCTTCGAGAGGGCTCTCAGATTGATTTGGATGCGATCTCAGCGAGGGAAAACCTACATCTCATCTGGATTGCTTCTTCCTTCCAAAGTTACTCATTTGGTCATCAAACGTCCTCCTCATTTCTACTTTCGTCCTGGAGATTACGTTTTTGTCAACATCCCAGCCATTGCCAAATACGAATGGCATCCTTTTACCCTAAGTAGCGCTCCTGAACAGGAAGACTACATGTGGCTGCATATCCGAGCGGTTGGAGAGTGGACAAATCGCCTCTACAGTTACTTCGAAAAAGAACAGAATCGTCTGCATAGCGGAGAAATCCCACCATCGACATCTCAAGACATCCTCCGAAATGCCCCTAAGAAGACTACCAACATGACCGTAATGGAGAAAGTCAGTGAATCAATGGAACCCAATGGAGAGACTTCTGAAGAGAAAGTTACCAAAAATCTCCCTGGAACTTCCAAATTAGCCCTGGATAACTCAAAACCTGTGAAATTCGAACGACAGATCTCTGAAAGGACTGCTATTAAAAAGATCCAAGCGTAAGTTCGTCAAAAACGGATCTTCTCGATTTTAGATAACGCTTTTCTGTCTTATTCAAAGATCAATCCAGAGGACCTTTTCCAATGCCGAGAAACAGAAGAATGCACAAAATGGCGAATACTGGAATGAAGGATTCACAATGAAACCAGAAGCTGAACCAGCCAGACCTGCCGTTCCCAGAAAACTAACACCTGAGAAGAATTTGAGGATGCTCCTGTTCAACAACAAGGCTCCACTTGAAAAGTCCCTCTCGATGCCGGACGTCAACAATCGGGTTAAGAAACGAGAGAGATTGATGGTGTAAGTAGACTAGGATCCAAATAAAGGTTCAGGAATATTTTTTATAAATTTTATCGGTTACAGATTAAGAGAATACATGCGATCAGAATCCGAGAGATCTTTCGACGAAGGACAAATTCGCAAGGCTCGATTGCAATCCCTAGGGTTAGCTTATCTAAGTCCTCAGAATAAATCTCTGGCCCAGAGCTTCAGATACATGCGTAATAAGCCTACAATCATTGCCTTCAAGACGCCCAGTTTGGAGAGCTGCGAACAGAGGCAGTCAACAAACTCAATCGGATCTATGAGTAAGTTTACATTATCGAGGTTTTTATCGAATTACTAAAGTCATGGAAAAACCTCAGTTGTTCTGAAAGAAATGCAGATTTCTATACTTGACCAACGCTTAGAGCAGAGATGAGCAAGAACCGTTTGAAACCGAACAAACGTCAAATCGTTCAAACGTTTTGACGTTTTTTCGGTTTCAAACGGTTCTTGCTCACCTCTGCTAGAGATTATAATTTAGAATTTCAGGTTGTTTTAAACATAACCTCAAAATCTAAGGAAGGATTGTATAGCCCGCATAGCCAATTGTATTAGATTTTGCCTTCGGATGTAAAATTTTTATCAATTATTCCGAAAAAGAATCCTGACTTATTTGCGGTAAAGGTTTGTGAAATTCCTGTAGTTAGAATCGAAATTTGGAGGTTTTTTAATTATAAATTTAGTGGTTAGAATTCGTTGGACTAGACTTCCCATAGTAAAATTAAATAAATGAATAGAATTGATCATTTTCTTTTCATTGCAAATATTAAAAAAAAAAAATACAGTCGAGTTCCTCAAATTTGAACTTCTCAAATATGAACGACGGTTGAATTCAAAGTGTAAAATTTGAGGTTATGTGGAGGATATTTTGCGTGGAGTCTGAATTACAACCATTTTTCTCTGGTGTTTCCTCAATATTATCGTATTATATTATTCCATTCCTTTAAAAATTGTTAAATTTAGAGCAAAGGCATGCAAGAACCGTTAAAATCCAATAAACGTCAAATGAAACATGTACATCAATGGTCAAAACGCTACCATAACCAACTTATTTTGACGTTTATTCGATTTCAACAGTTCATGCACACTTCTGCTTTAGAAAACATATCAATGTAATTTACTTATATTTTACATTGATTAATTAATGTAATTTATTAATAAATTACATTGATATATTCTCTAAAGTTATCTTTCTTAATTTAGGGAAAGTGCATTTTATATGATTTCCGCTACGTGTTTGAAAATATTGTACAAATTTGTGGAACTCTACCTAAATATAAATTTCTCGAAAGTTAGACATTTTTACTTCAAAATAAATTTTTGAGGTTGGATCAATCATAACCTTTAAAATTAAATGTTATAATGTTATACAACAAGAGAAGTAATATCTACAAGCTATTATTTTAATAAATTTTAATAAATTTAAAAGCAAAGTAAATAAAAAGGCAATTTTCCAATGTTCAATCATTTGTAATTTCAGTTAAAAGTCTTTATAGACGTCTAAATCTAAATTCAAAGATAGTAAAATAACTACAATAATTTTGAATGATAGATAATGGGCCTTATTCTCTTATTTAATGAAGAGGCTATGTTAGAAATTGAGGTTATATATGTGACCTAACCTTCTAAAAAAGACTCTCTGAATTTTGGACGTTTGTGACCGATACGTAATGCGAATTATTGAGAAATTCTTACGCAAAACTGTTTGAAATACAAGGATTTTTTGTTCATTGACACACGCATATTAAGTTCACACCCTCAGTTAATGTAAAAATTCCACAAAAAGCCCTGAATAATGAAAATAATATTATAACACAAATATAAAACCACAGTTAATATGAGTTTGTGTACTCAGAACACTCTAAAAGCCTAAAAGTTACTATTGTTAGGTTATGTAATATAACCTTAAAACTTTGTATTTTTGAGATTGAATGATATCTTACAAAAATCCATCTATTTGAGAGACAAAAATAGAATGATTTTAAATATAAATTCCGATATTTTTTTTAGTTTTACTTTAAGTTCTTAAAACATAACCTAATACACTTTAGTTTAGGATCTTTTTTTTCAAGTTGAGATTTTTTAAATTTAAAATTGGAAAATAATTTTAGACCAGTAGTTTTCGTTTGTTTTTGAAAAATTGTTGATCATACCATAAATTCCTCTTCATGGCAGATTAAGTTATTGTCCCACGTTAAATAAGCTTCGGTTTTTTGGGGTTAGGTTCATCATAACCAAAAACTACTAGAATTAACCAGTTAGCCAAATAAAGAAATGAGTCCCAATATATCAATAAAATTTAAGCAGATGCTTCAGGGTTGGGTACACTATTAGAGTTGAAAACGAAATAGAATAAAGTTGTATTGCAATTCAACTACAACTCTGCATACAATTTTTAACTTCTTTTCGCAAAATTAGAAAACCTTATCACATTACTTAGTTTCATATTTTTAATGTATATAGGGGAAGTGCTTATAATTTTGGACAGTCTGCTTATAAGCATCGAAGTTCCAACTTTGAATTGCGATATTTTCTATACTAATTGACATTTCTTGTTACTCTCTTTTCAGAAGGGTTGTTTAGAAACTTAGCAAGCTATTTATCGTCTTATTTTTATTAAAATTAGTTTTAATACGTTTAAAAATGAATTGATATGTAGAGGTGAATTTGACTCTTATTTTGGACAACTTGATTATTAATTTTTATAACTTGTCTGTAAATTTGGACAGCTAATCCGCCTCAATAGGATGCCCATTGTTCTTCATTTGATGAACCAATCTTATCAAGTCCTCTTCCTGTTCATGTAAGGGAAACGTAGAATGTCACAGAAGCCCGGAAACTTTCCATATCATTCATTAAAGTGAGTTGACTTCGATACTCCAAGTACGTGCAGATTCGCTCATTCCCTGACCTTTCCGGGAGCCTTTCAAGGCATTTCTCGCTACATCTCTTTCGTAGAGATGATGCTCCTTTGTTTCTCCAGGCATTTGTCCAACCTAGTCGTCACAAAAGCTAAAACTTCACGAAATTTCGTGAGAAAAACACCTGTCCAAAATAAGAATCATCACCTCACTGGTGAATGTCTTAAAAAATTTCCCATTTTTCACACGAAAAATATAATTCACAAGGCAAATCTCACTTCAGGTCAAATGTACAAATCATCAGTAACGTGAATCAACACAATATTCAATGAATATTCAATAATATCACTCAAAAACAGCGAACAAACTTTGTTAGTACTTCACCAAAACTAAATAAGACTGAAGTAAACACGAAGTTCTGTCATATTTCTCGTAAGCAATTGCTCACACTGAATTTTCAACAAAGCAATTTCAACTCAAATCATATTCAAAATTTAACGTATTTAGTGTCAAAATCTTCCAAAAAGAACAAATATTTAGATAGAATTCATTTTTCATCAAATATTGGAATAAAAATCCATCATTTTAATCAATTTATTTTTAGTGTCCAATTTTACCCTCAAAGTGTCCAAATTTAGAAACTGTCCAAAATTATGAGCACTTACCCTATTTCATTTTGATTTTTCAGGAGTTTTTTTTTGTTTATCAAGTCTATCTTTACTAATTTACAAAGTTATTTTGCATTTTTAATTATGAGACGTTAAAGTTAGCATAACCTTAAAGAGCAACTCTCAAATGGATAAAACTTCAAAATTCTCCCTATTATGCAATTGTTCATAAATTGATCATTTTAGAGACGAACAATATATAGAACAGCGATTGTTATAATTGTTTTCCTTCCTTAACGTATAGAAAAAAAAAACAATTTTTCGCCTTAGGGTAAGTGTGCCAAATTTCGGCCAGCTTCTAATTTCGGCCACTTTGAGTGTAATTTCGGCCATGCAAATAAATTAATTAAAATTATGTATGTAATCTTCGATTAGTCAATGAATTCATTTTGCTTTCAAATATTTATTCATTTTAGGATGTATTAACACAAAGACAGTTAAATTTTAGGTATAATTTGAATTTAAATTGCGTTGTAAGAACTCGGTGTGGAAAGAGTCTTACAAAAAATGTGACAGATCGATTGTGTCTCTAGGAGTGTTGTGATTTGTGGTGAAGTGCAGAAGGTTTTCCTTCGGTGTTTTTCATGAAAATTGATTAGTTTTCATTAAAGATTGTTTCTGTTTATGTTAATAGTGAATCAATCTTTAAATTTCGGGTAAAATTTCCCAGCTGAATCCTGTATTTCGCGTAAAAAAGTATATACTTTTTGAGCGTCTCTCCGGTGAGGTAGTGTTGCCTATTCCGGCAACATCTTTTGCTTTCCTAAATTTCTTATTCATTTTATGTTTTCTTTTTGAATTTCTGAATTCTACAATGTCCAGAGAAAAAAACTATCGCTTCTATGAAAATAATGATGTGGAAAAGGCCTTGAAAGAGTTCATGAAGGGCAAATTGCTACGGGAATCTGCGCGTAAATTTGAGATGTTACTCTTCAGGTGTTTAGGACAAATTACACGGAAGATCTCAGGGCTAGTGAGTCATATAAACGTATTAAATTAAATATTAAAGTCGTTCCGTTTGACGTTTTGAAATTTTCTATCCGTTGCGTCACAAAATGTGGTCAGAAAAAAGGTGGCCGAAATTTCACACAAAGTGGCCGAAATACTACCCAAAGCAATGCCCATATTTTTATTATTTTTTCAATATTTTAGGAAGTGATTTAAAGAAAATAAAAATGATAAACTAGTCATCAAGGTTCCACACAACCCTCCCGAAAAGGAAGTAACAAAAAATATCAATATGAATTAAAAATATTGCATTTCAAACTTAGGACTTCGGTGCTTACATGCAACTATGCCGAAATTTGGCACACTTACCCTAAATGGCGTCTACACACTAGTAGATTTTTTTTTAAAAAATGCATTTTTAAAGAAAATTTCCCCTATCCTTATTTTATAGGAAGAAATGTCACAATTTAAAAAAAAAAAAACATTTTTAAAAAAAAATTTCTACTAATGTGTAGACGACATAAGGCTATAATTCTTTAACCCTTTAAGGACGATTAGAACATACAGGCATACATACAGGCCATACATACATCGTTCATATATACAGGCACAAAATATGTATACCGAATCAGACTCTATTGGACTTTCCAAGGTTAGATGTAAGAATTATCATTGATTATGTTTCCCAATTTAATTTTTATTGTTGATTTTCAGCCCGTAAAAAGTGTCTCGTCGTTAAAGGGTTAACGTATAGAAAAAAACAATTTTTCGCCTTAAGGCTATAATTCTTTAAGGCAACACATATGCATTTCCAAAGAGAATGAAGTAGGGGAAAGTTCTCTCCCTTCGCATGTTCATGCCTTCGAATAATGTGATTTTTCTTCATTTTTTCCTAAGAGACTTACACGTAATTATGACGTAATTATCAATTTAAAAAGCTAGCTAATTTTTAACAAAAATGTATTTGTAAAATGAATCATGTGGCCCTAGATAGGGAAGAAATAAGAAATGCACTCTTTCAATAAAAATGTAAAGACGCAGTTGTGCGTTTCCAAAAGAAAAGAGCGGAAGTTTAGAACGGGGGCATAACTGAAATTTTCTGTAAATTTTCATACAGATTCCCTAC
Source organism: Phlebotomus papatasi (assembly GCF_024763615.1). Lineage (NCBI taxonomy): Eukaryota > Metazoa > Arthropoda > Insecta > Diptera > Psychodidae > Phlebotomus > Phlebotomus papatasi. The sequence continues at coordinate 100,905,313 of NC_077223.1, forward strand.
TATTTCAGCCTAAATTTCTATTTCTCTGAATGACCGAAATTTTATGCTAAGTTTGCAAAGGAAGTTCCGTGCTTTTTGATTAAGCCGAATCCGGAATAGGATAATATTTGAAAAAATTATCGTTAGGCAGCCATTTTTGATGCTAATACTTCAGAAACTTTTTACCTAGAGAAACCAACCATTAATGTGTTTTTTTTTTGCAGTTGTCTCTCCCGGAATGTACACCCAAAAGGAAGCAGAGGAGGGCAAGATCCTAAGACGCCTTGGAAATGAAGAATCTGGCGAGCGAGGTCCTCGAGCAGTGAACTATCCCGTCGGAAAGCCTCTTGAAGTAAGCTTTATCGATTTCCTAATTTGTCCTTTCCTCAATTTCTTCATCTTTGCCAGATCTTTATTGATGGACCGTATGGAGCACCATCGAGTCACATCTTCCGAGCTCAGCATGCAATCCTCATTGCCACAGGTAAGCTAAATGATCTATAGGACGTCATTTTGAGAGGATAAATGGAGGATATTTGCAGGAATCGGAGTCACTCCCTTCGCTTCCATCCTCCAATCTATCATGCATCGCTACTGGAAGGCTCGACACTCCTGCCCACGCTGCAACTTCCAGTGGTCCAGTGAGATTCCGCAGAGTGTCATGAATCTGCGAAAAGTGGACTTTTTCTGGATAAATCGCGATCAGAGGTCCTTTGAGTGGTTCGTGAATCTCCTGTCGCAGCTGGAGATTGAGCAGGCTGAACTTGGTGGTGCCATGGAGCGCTTCCTGGACATGCACATGTACATCACGAGTGCTCTCCAGAAGACAGACATGAAGGCAGTTGGTCTTCAGTTGGCTCTTGATCTTCTGCACCAGAAGGTATTTGTTTTAGGATTGGAAAGGGATAGCTAGGATTTCAATGGATAATTTGTCTTACAGGAAAAACGAGATTTGATCACTGGCCTGAAGACCCGTACAAATGCCGGACGTCCCAATTGGGACAAAGTTTTCAAGCAAATCCAGGATCAGCAGCGTGGAAAGGTCACAGTCTTCTACTGTGGACCTCCTCAATTGGGCAAGACCCTTCGCTACAAATGCGATCAATATGGATTCTCCTTCCGGAAGGAGATCTTCTAGGCCCCCCAAAAGCTGCCCCCGTAGAAAAAAACGAGATTTTTGTACGATTTTTCTTTGTTATTTATTTGAAATAAAAAAATAAACTACTTAAACTTCTTCTTCTTGCCGGCTCTCAGGGCATCTTCCAGGGGAACCAAATCTGTGATTTTTCGCTTCTTCAGCTTGTCTTCCTTCAATCTCTGGAACTTTCCGGTCTCTGTGTTGGGTTTCTTGAATACTTTTCTCTTCTTTTTCCTCTTGGTATCTGCAGTTTCTTCGGGAGGAGCCATTAGCTGGGCATCATTGGCAGATTCTGGAACCAGGCAATCCTCCGCTGCCACAGGATCATTGGACACAATCTTCAGCTCCTTTCCATCGCGATTGAGCGTATGGTAGAAGCTGGAGAGGGCATCGAGCTTGGAAAATAAGGAATTCAGCATCTTGGTGATTTCCTTTTTAACTGGAGCTTGTTTGTCCTCCTCCTCAGCTTCCGCTCCTCCAGAAACCTGCTTCAGATAGGATTTCTCGTACAATTCACTCAAGGGAACTGAACTTTTGTTGTGATCCAGAACCAATTCCTTCGAGAATTTTGTGGTATCTTCCATCCGGACCTTCCGGACGACATTGTCATAGCACTTTGACTGGATTCTTTGGAGGATAATGTCCTCCAGGCTCTTGGACGTCTTTTCTGTGATTTGTGGCTGCGGCCGTGCTCCCAAGTCGAATTCCAGAACTTCCTCCAAGAGATTATTTTTCTCTCGTTTTGATCCTGTAATTTCTCCCTTCATCTGCCATGACCTGCCTTGAATAGCTTCTTCCTCGAGCTCTGAAATCTTATCCTTGAGCTTTCTGGACACTTCCTCAAACGTAGACTTGGGACCAGATTGGTTCTCATCTCCTGATTTTTCTTCAATTTCCTGCTGAGTTTCCTCCTCTTCAGATCCTTCCTCATCTTCCTCAGGTCCCTCTTCTACCTCTTCCTCTTTGTCTGACTCTTCTTCTCCTGAAACTTCCTCAGATTCTGCCTCATCTTCCTGACTTACCAGAGATTTCCTCAGAATTCTTCCGCATTTCTCAACAAAATCAGGGATCACAGCTTCATTATTGATATCTATCTGCTGGAAGATTTGTTCCTGGTCCAGATTTTCCACCACCAGACTCAGTAATTTTCCCCCTTCAATGGATAAATCCGTCAAATCCTTCACAGAGCTCAGCAATTTATCGTAATCTTGCTGTTTTCCTCTGAAATTTCAATTAATTCTTAGTGATTTTCTTAGAAAAGCAGAAGGAGTTTTTATTTACTCACTTGATAAAATTAGATTTGTTTTTAGTGATTTTATCGAGGATTTTTAAAAGATTTTCCACTCCTTCTAAATCCATTGCACGTGTTTTTATTTTGGATGCGCGAGGTGAACTGTCACTTTCTACACTGTTAAAAAACACACAATCCCTATAACAAAACGTGTATGACAACCCCATAGCAAAAGCGAAAAATTCCTCGGAGTTTTCCAGTATTTTTCCTGGAAAAAATCTATGGAAATTTTCCATAATAGGTTCCAAGGAAAATTTGATGGATTTATGCTGGATTTTTTCTGTAGAATATATCCATGGAATCTTCGTGGAATTTATGTGGATTTTTCCACCTAAATAAAATGGAGAAAAAATGAAGCTGTCACATGCACCTCGTGATTTTACTTCCGATCTTCCGAATATTAAGGAAATGGCAAAAATCACGGGGATTTTAACCTTTTAAGGACGAGAAGCTTTCCGCTGAGCAAACTTCAACGAAATCAATTTTCCCTCGATATTTCAGCTTAAATAAGAGATTTATGGTTAAAAAGAAATTTTCCCATCCCTAGGAGTCCTGGAAAACTATGGGTCATATATGACCCAATCGTCCTTAAAGGTAAAAAAGCACAAAATTTTCCAGACGACTAGTTTACTCGTTTGCTCTGTTATTTTTGAAGGATAAATAACTTGAATATATTTGTGGTAATAAACAAAATGTTTAGAGTACGAGTAAAAATTAAAACGATCAAAAATTAATTTTAAAAAATCTCATTCAATTTTTGGTCTCAAAGAATCTTGAAGAAAACAATAATTTTTATGAAAAAATGTATAATTGTTTACTTCATTTTTAATTTTCATGATATTCATCGAAACAAATTTCGCATACTGGTAAAGTACAGAGATAAATGTCGCATGCCTCACAAATACAATTGGTCTTGTCTTATAATCCTTTTTTTCCGATAGCACCATGTGCACCTCAGTTTTCTTCGAAACATGTTTGATGGTAATGGTTAGGTGCAATGTTGTTTGTCTCTGGGAATTTAAGACGTACAGTTTCACATTGCTGTGGATCCGGGAGTTCTTCCAGAGTTGATGCGTTTTCGATGAAGACTTCAAAGTCCACTTCATCCACGTCTTGTTCCAAATATATTATATCGCTTTCGTTCAGGACAAGATTGTCGGCATCATCGCTATCTTCCGGGCATAATAGTGGATGACTTCGGGTTCATTGATCATGAATTTTTTTCCATTTTTGAAGTCATCTACAAGAGTAAAAAGTTATAAATTTAAAACATATACGCAGAAGTATCTTATAAATTATCAATATATTACCTTCTTCAGTCAGTATTGTACTGGGAAATCTCAGCTAATTGATATATCACACAATATTACACGAATAATTAACTATTTTGCGCACACATAAACAAAACCATGAAACAGTAACCTCAAATATTCGAAAAACCACTAGAGACAGATTCGGTGTTTTTTTACCTTTAGGGACGATTGGGTCATATATGGCCCATGAAAATTATGAAGTTTTCCTGAAAATACCAATAAACTGAATAAACTATAATTTTTACTTTGTTAAGGAATATTATGTATAGTTATTATAGTTTCTTGTCCCAAGAGGTTTTTGCTTAAAAAAAAATTAGAAATACTAAAAATATTAAAATTCAAGCACGAATGTGTAAAATTGAAAATTCGTCATTTTTGAGCTCAAATATTTTTTATAAAGCAAATAGCTGGACATTTGCAAAAAAATATCCTAGATTCCTACATCTTTCTATTTTGTGACTATGTACAAACATTAGAAAGAAAGAAATTCAGGTAGTCAAGAAAAATTATTTTCTCTATGGGTCACGGGTGACCCAATCCTCCTTAAAGGGTTAATAAGTTTTATTGCACCAGCGATAACGAATTACCACTTCAGAGAATAAAAACTGTATTACAAAAAAAATATTTTTTTCATAAAATAGATATTATATGATATAAAAACAGTTTTATTTTAGGTTGGCGACCTATTTAATGTAATCACTTCACTATTATGTACACGAAATACAGTGTCGCATAATTAATTATATTATAATTCGTCGCAGGAATCACTAAAAATGTTTGCGAAAGGTTTGGAATAAATTATCCACGTTGTCACAACACCATTTTATTTGTTTGACATTCGAGAAAAAAAGTGGAAAAAACCATATATAAAACCTTATGATAGTGGAAATTTGCATATGATTTTTTCAGCTTATCCCGCGGATGTTTCGCGTATGAGTTTCCATATAAATCTTCCGCGGAACACCACGGAATTCAACGCTGGAATTCCAGTGGATCGTATTTGAAATTCCACAGAGAGCTATGATTCCAATGGAATTTCCGGCTCCAAATTCCACGGAAAACTTAGTGGAATTTTTGCGTCAAATTACGCGGATTTTTGCAATTTGGACGCTAGTTTTCCACTGGAATTTCTTCGGAATTTTGCTATGGGGAAATCATGCCTAGAGCTAGAGCCACATAAAAATCCTCCTGAAGGAAATTTCACCAGGTACCAAAGGAATTTTCCTCCACAAGTCTCCAAAATTATCCATCCATGGGACTTCTAGTGGAATTGCTCGAGAAAACCCATCTGACTGAGAGTGGAAATTTCCCAAGTAGATCGTGGAACCAAGGGTTTCCATTGGAATTTTCTTCTTTCGGAAAACATAATAACTTTCTAGAGAATTTTAATTTTAATAGAATTCCTAGAGAAATTTCTATGTGCAATTTCCATTATTGTTCTCTAGGATTTCTCACCGAAATTTCGATATTCCTTAGAATAAACCATGGAGAATTTCCGTGGAATTTGCCAAGGAAAAATACTGGAAAATTCCTAAGGTTTTTTCTATTGTGATTCCTTATTCCGCTTCCTTTTGCTATGGGGTACTTGCTCTAAGGGGTGTCCTGTGTTCGAATCCTGTTTAGATCTCTAGTTCGGGGAGTGAATTCTGTAGGGGAAATCTATAACAGTCCGAAGTGAATAAATAAAATGTGAAAGTACCGAAAAATTTTAGGAAAACTCAATGAATTCCTAGATGAAAGAATACCAGGGAATATCACTTTGTTCTGTGAATTTCTCAAATTTGAATTAGTGAAGGCACTTGTCAAGTCAGATAGAATTAATATTCATAGATTCTATGTTCATTATTGCAACTGCAATAATGGACATAGAATAGGGGAAAAAGGCTCAAAAGAAGCTCATTAAGCTCAGGAGTAGATGCGTGATAAGAGTGAAGAGTTAAATTAGTGAAAAAGGGATATAAAATACAAAAGAAGTAAGTTATTTTTTTTAGAGAGAAATTAAATGAAATGTAAGAGATTTAATTTTTATAGAAATAAAAAAGACAGAGAGGAAAGGATAGTAATTAGGTGTAAATAAAAGTTCAAGGTCTTAAAGGAGACTGTAAGTGCCTGTAGCCATAGTTTTTTGAATTTTGTTTAATATTAGAAAATGTTTTATATTTTATATTTAATTCTATCAGGAAAAACATTGCCTCAACCTTTGTTTCTACTATTATTATAAACTAGTTAGTTTATAATAAAACTACACCTGAAAATCATACCCCAATTACCCTGAAACTCCCTGGAATTCTCAAATAAATTAAAACCCAAAAGCTATCGAAAAGTAATCAAATTTAAATCAAAATCTCTGCCATTGAAAATTTAAAAAAATCCCACTTCCACGCACATCACTGCTGTTCTTCGTTGGATCATTATACGGGCTTCAGATATATGGCTTAGCCATAAGGCTTAACTTCTCTAGATACATATCAGTCAAAAATTTTTGGAAAATTTTGACTTAGAAATGCACTATTAAGGGGAATTTATCTATTTGAATCAAAAACACAAATTAAATTGGTTGTTATTTAGGATTTTGAGTCCTTTGAAAACTAGGCTAAACCACTGGTCTGAAGACGGTCTTAGGGGCCTCAGTGGATCAGTGCATAGAGTAGTAGCTTTATGACTGTGAGGTCTCGAGTTCGACACTGGGCAGCTACAGATATTGCAACTGTTGTATTAGTTTCGAATTCCTAAAGTGAATGGATTGGAAAGTAATGTTCAATGCATTAGCAATGAACCGCCTCAAAGGGAGATTGGTATAGAGGAATGTTGGCATGGTTCGCACAGAATGAACCTTTAAACAATGCAAATTTTCTCTTTGTTTGCGAAGAGCTAGTTCACTTTGTGCGAACCATGCCTACATTCGGAAATAAGAAGAATTTCGGTTCGACAGCCAGTCGAATGGTGAACATCACGGATCAAGTTGTGATCAAAGTTCAAGTGCAGTGCAACAATTCCCAGCTGTACGTGATTTTCCCTGCCACATTCGATACCTGATGAAGAGGACATCTATCCTCGAAAAGTCGTAGAGAATAAAATTGTGAAAATCAAGAAAGGTTCAGTGTCTCCGTCTATTTCCTGCTTCGGAAATAAGTTTCGACATGCAGAGTTCAGTCGAATACAAAACTGTTATTTGTGAAATATCTTGAGAAATCTGTTGGCAAGCAGGAATTTGGTATCTTTTTTACCACTTCCTGGACGTTCCAGAAAATACTGATCAATAATTCTTCTTGTTTTAATGTTCAACATCGTAAAGGAGTCCTTTGAGTCGGAAAAATAATTCACAAACTTGATAATATTGACTTTGGAAAAGTTGAAGTTTGTCCCCTTTCGTTCTTTTGGGGACGAAAGTACCCATGAGTTTTCCAATTTCCCAGAGAAGGAACAAATTCTTTCTCTCCAAAAGTATCATTTTTGACAAATAAGACTTACAATAAAGTAAGTTTTACTGAAATTTGTTCGCTGGATATGATGCACTGAGAAAAAAGGGGGTGCGATTAACTTTTTTTCCTCATAACTTTAACACTTTTTAGGTGTAAAAATATATCAACATTTTTTAATGTTAATTTTACACATTTTTAAGTATAAAATTAACATGAAAAGGGGTAACTTTAACACCGAATGCACCTGAAAATAATCAATAATCAATAATGCAGGGTAAAATTAACATTTCCGGAATGTTACCCAGAAAGCTTACCCAGAAAGAATTAATTATAAAGTCATATGACATAGTCATACTGTTACAGAATACCCCTACGAGACACCCCAGCGAGCACCAAATGCTAACCGATTGCAATTCAGCTGAAAACATATGTATTTTCAGCTGAATTCTGCTAACCTTGAAACAAAATTGGCGATTCAGTGCCATTTCCATATATTTGGTTAGCACTTTTTGTTCGACAACTGCTGATCAGTCAGCAAATTTTTGCTAGTCGATTCATCAAAAATATGCTGAAAATGCTACTTTTTTCAGCTAAGTGTGCTCGCTGGGACCAAGAAATTCGAAGATACCAATCATCTGAAATCACTCAGAAAAGTATTCCTTTTGTTGCACAGTGCAATAAAAGTTGAATCTCCTTGTTATATTCTCCCCTTTCAATTTTATTTAATTAAAAGTATTTCGCAATTTTAAATTATTTCACGGATCATTTCATTTCTGGAACAGCTCCCTATGAATTTTTCTTCTGCTTCATCGCCTCATATTCCACAGGATGTTTCCTCTTCTGATGAACGTACTTATTGGCATTGCTGTTGAATTGTTTGGGGCAGAAGAGGCAGGTGTATAAAACTTGGCTTGAGGAATGAGTGGCCATATGTTCCTTTAATCCTAAAGGTGTTTTAAAAGCACTGCTGCACAGATTGCATTCGTACTTCCTGACTTTCAGGTGACTATACTGGATATGCCGTTTGAGAGCAAATCGGTTAGGTGCTTCTTTTCCACACATATTACACTTGAAAATTTCACCAGATTCATTGTGTCGCTCCACATGAAGCTGCAGCAATCTTTTTCTCTTGAACAACTTTCCACACGTAGGACAGCAAAATTTTCCTGCTCCTCCGTCCAAATGGTTATTCATGTGAATTTGATAGGTGTACTTTGCTTTGAAAACTTTAGCACAAATTTCACAAACATGTTTGTTGTATCCATCGTGGGAATTTCGTACATGCTGCTGCATGATGGAATTCAGTGCGAATGCCTTATCACATTTTGGACATTTAAATTTCTTTTCTTTGTCATCTAAATGGGAAATCTGGTGGCTCTTGAGGCGAGATGCTGTCATAAAAGTCCTTGGACACTTTGTGCATTTGTACTTGTGTAATTCTGGTGGAGCATGTGTATTCAATATGTGTAAGTTCAATCCATTGGCCGTAAGGAAACCCTTGGAATCGCACTTTGTGCATTTGAATACATTGGGATTTATGTGACTGTTGAGATGATTGACGAGTCTTGTACGATTTTTCAACTTCCTGTCACAGCATATCACGTAAGCTTCTTCATTGTGAATATGTAATGTGTGAGCTTTAAACTTCTTAAAAGTCTCAAATGATTCTGAACAAATATCACACTGAAGTTTAAAGAATTTTCTTATTCTTTCATCCTCTTCTTTCAAATCAATCAATTTGCGACGAGTTTTCTTTGAATTTTCATCCTGTGGCGCTTCCTTAGCATCCGGTGGAGTAGGTGGTCCATCCTGAGTTTCACTAAAATCTCTTTTCTTGCTCTGCCCTCTGGTTTTATTTGGAATCGTCTTGCTCATGTCTGTATCTTGAATCTCTTCAATGGAAGACTCTACAGGCTTTTTTCTAGGTCTACCTCGTTTTCTAGGCATTGGCTTTGGTGATTCTGCCAAAGCATTGCAAGATGATTCACTGAAATTTTGCTCAAAATTACAATCTACTGATTCATTATCCGAAGGCATGTCTTTAACTTCAATCATTTCAATATCAGGCTTGATCCCAATCGCAACTTCAGCAATTTCCATTGGGTCCCCATACAGATTCCGGAGAGTAATCTCTGAGTTCCGGACGGTTGTCATAAAATTTAAACATATTGCAACAGTTTCTGAGCACTTACTGCAAATAACTTTTGGCCAGTTGTCTGTCTCTTCCACCTAGAATTTTTAAATAAAATTGTAGATTTTGGACATAAAAAACATTAAATTATTTTACTCACAGTTATTCCAAGATATAAGGTTAAAGATTTGTGGAGGTTTTCCTCGAGAATTGAAGAGTACTGGGTAACTCTTTGAACACAAAATCTACATAGTTCTTCTTCCTTTTTTTCTTCATAAGTCACAATTTCTGTTTTTACTTCACACTTATAGTCGATATCATTTAAAAGGGACATTTTAACAAAATATCAGAATTTGTTTCGTGTTTATACTTTTTGACATATCCTATCCATTTATAGATGAAAGAGATGGCAAATATAATCACCGCCTTCTGTCTCCTTTCCTCTTCATCTGTCAGATGTCTTGTGCATGTCCCAAAAATTTTTATTTTGTCTTCCCGGACGCCAATCTAAAGATAGAATCAAAACATTGCAGTGCATTGCAGTTTTATTGGAATTTCCAAGCCAAAATGACTCTCACGAGAGTCACAAGTAAACTGTTCTTGTCGATCGAAATGGATTAAATTTGCTCGACGCGATTCTTTACCTCCAAAATTCAACTCACAATCGAATTTTCACGCATTCCAAGTTGCAAGCACCCTGAGTTGCACGCATTTTGAGGTCACCTGTAAAGAATCTCAGCTACCATAAGCTTATCTGGGCTTATCACTAGTCATTTTCTATTTTAAATAGTCTGAGTGGGGAAGACCAACAAAAGAATAAAAAGTTCATTGAAATCGGTTAATAAACATTAGATATAGAATCTGGTTCATTTGAATATAGTAAGGGTCCGGGTACAGTGGGTTGGTGTAGGAACGGATGGGACCCGCAGTTAGAAAGATCTGGATCTCAGATACAATACATACCTACAAAAATTTCATCGAAATCGCACCATAAAAACCGAAAATACAGTCCGGTCAAGAAATTTTTGATTATAGCTCGGGTCAGGGAACATAGAGTGAGGAGTGCAACCCACCGCTGGAAAAGTCTCGACCTCAGCTACAACATACTAAAATTTAAAGAAAAATTGGCTAGTTTTCTAAAATAGATTTTTCGATTAAACGGAGGTTCGATTAAATCGGATGAAATTGGGTTGTTATAAGGGTTGTAGTAATCCATGAGAGCTTTCCAAAAGACAATTTTTTTTTAAATTGGAGCCAGAGATATGGTCATTTGAGAATTGAATTTTTCACTTCTTCTAGCTCGTGTCAGGGGGGTCTGGAGAGGGGCTTAAATTTTTGTAGGCCCAGCTATAACATACATAGATCGATCATCGATGCCATAGGGGCTGAGTAATGGAGAAAACAAAATTTGGTGTTCCAAAATGGCGGATGGGGGAGGAGGAGGTAGATCTGACATCATCAACTTCTAGCCACCTATCGACATTTAATCTTTGCCGAAAACCGCTTGTCGATATCTCTTTCCGTTCTCTCCCAGAAGCATTTCGCTCCTTGGAAATTACAAGGGGCCAACTCAATCTGAGCCATTTTTCAGGAGACAGCATGAAAGATTCAATTTTGCATAAATAATTATCTCTATTAAGTATGTTAATGAAAACAATTTAATTCTTTTCTATTTGTATGAGCATTATTATAAGCACCGAAACATACATAATTTTTACCTTTAAAAATATGTTTTTTTATTAGTTAGCTCTTTGTCATTCTAAATGATGCGCAAATTTTCATAAAATTAGATTGACACGGGATCAACTTGCTTGAGTTAGTCCCTTGTTTCACAAAAAATTGCACGATAAATCTATTTTGTGCCCTTGACTTCAAACAAAACCGCGCAAGCAATCATAAAGAGTAAAATTTTGAAAATATTTTATAATTACGAAATTTAATGATTCACATCATCTGAAATTTTATTAAATTCTCTGTCTGAGTGCATTAAAACCTCAAAATCGCCAAAAAGTGAGTTGGCTCCTTGTAATTTCCAAGGAGCGATTTGTACTCCGATGAGTGTCAAAACGTGTAAATCCAAAATTTGGGCTCGATCCGACGAGGTTGGATTTCACCTGTAATCACCTGAGATTGTAAAGAATCTCAGCTAGAAAATGATTACCTTGTAATACAATATCTCGATATGTTTAATAATAATAAACATAGCAAAGGTGTAACTACGCCTACAAGGGACCCATTATCCTCTTCTCCAGCTATAGCGAAAGCTGGGGTGACATGATAACTTATTTTCGATAGTATCGACTGTCGATTCTGAAAACTTTAAGCGATATCTGCACTTTCTGTAAGTGATATAGATATTTATTAGCTGTCACATTCTTTTAAAAATGTCACTATGAATGACTTAACAATGCGTAAAAAGTCGGCATTCGCTTTATCTAACAGATATAGCTTTATCGATACTGTCGATTCGATAGTGTCCAAAAGTTATCATTCCACCCCTGGCTTTTCTGGCTTTCTTGGCTCATTGCCGCTCTGAATATGGATAGGGAAGTGAGCGTCAAATGGACTCCCGATATTTTACTTCAAAAATGGGGCTTAAAGTTATTAAATGGGGCTTCGAAATCGATAAAACTTCGTTCTGTGATTCATGTGCAAGTAGTCTTCACTGATTTTTACTCGAAATTTAGTCAATTTTTACTAGTTTTAACGCAATCAAAATACATCAATAACTTCCTGATAGTTAACTCCCGGATGGACTTTATGCAAGAATGGGGCCTCATTTGTTTAGTGGATCGTCAATAAATGTTAGAAAAGTGATTCTTTCGATCATCGAAAATAGGTTTTCAGTAATTTTAACGAGAAATTAAGTGATTTTTGTGTAGTTTTGAATGACACAAAATACGTGAATAACTCCCGGATAGTTCATTCCATGAAGTTTTTTCTGCAAGATTGAAACTCAGTTGCACAGTTAACCGTGATTAAATGTTAGAAAAGTAAGTCTCTGGATAACCTAAGACGATTTTTAGTGATAAAAACCAGAAATTCAGTGATTTTTTTGTAGTTTTGAATGACTCAAAATACGGGAATAACTCCAGAAAATCCAACTCCCGGAATAACCTTTTTTAAACAAAAATATAACCTAGGGTATGTATATTTGTTTTTAAATATTTTCAGTATTTATTTTACTTGTTTTATTTTTCTTTGGCCATGAGTACTATTTTATATGACATGTGATACTTTTCCCAATAACTCCTTAATTAAGTACTTAAATATTCAAACTTAACTTTGTGTCTTAAAGAAAAAAATTGTTAGCAAAGTGGTTCAGTTACAATTTTTTGTCATTATGTTTATTATTAAAGAAATAATAAATATTGTTTAAGCAAGCGTTAAAATTAAAATCGTTCAAAAAATAATTTAAAGATTTCTTTTCGTTGAAATTTTTTTCGTTAGAGTATCAGTAATTCAAAATTTAATTTATAACACTCAATGAAATTTCATAAATGTTTCACTCGCGTTTCATCTCAACAAATTAATACGATTTATGCATGATTCGTTTTTTGTGTTAATTGCCTAATAAAGCATATACTTCTTATCAAAACAAGCCGGTACGTCAAGTGGAGACAAAGAAAGTCGAATAAATTTGAGTTCCCCAGTAAAAATACTAATTTTCAGTGATTCTACTTTATTTAAAAATCTTTGATGTGATATTCTGTGATCTAGTGATCCAGTGAGGCACCTAAGAGGGATTTTTGAGCTGTTCGACATTCGCGAAGCCAGAAATATTCTGTGAATTCCGACTGTGACTGTTTATTTTGGACAAACTCCAAAGGAATTATCGCCTTATCGCCAAGCCCTGATTGAAGGTTTTCTAGCCAATAAATTCAGGTCAGAATGGTTTTAGGAAAAGTCTGAGAACATCAGATTTGACTATAGCGAGATATTTATCAATTTTATACAGGTGGGAAGATAGAAAGGAGGAACTGGGATACCTTAAATAACAACAATAACAATAACAAATCAAATAACAATACCTTAAATGCAGTGATAGAAGTTACATTAGAAAGTGTTCGGTCGGAAGGTTTTGTAACTGATATTGAACAATTATGCCCAGTATGTGGAGTTGTCAGTGAAAATATTTTTAAGATGACTTTAAAACCGATGGCGAACTTACTTTTAAATAATTACACAAAAAACGTGAACTCCCGATTGGACGATAAAATCTCTGACAAAGATAGAAAGTCTACCGTTTTTATAAAACGCCAATAATTTGTTAAAATAAAATTTGATTTCATCTCTACTCAGGTTTTTCAATATCTCCATTTTGCATTTCTTTTACAACGTTTAATCAATTTTTGATATCTACTAATAGAATTTAATTGAACTAATGCTTAAAATATTTAATTGATTAAATATTCAATTAGATAATAAAAATATAATACTAAAGAAAAAAATATCTAAATTTTAATTTTAAGCAAATTCCAACGACGACGAACGCATTGTGCTGCTGCACTGAACACCTCAGAGTGGCAATGTGTGCGAGTACGTATGTGTTAGTGTGATTTTGGTATCAGCAGGCTGTCATACACGCTGAGTTCCCTCTCTACATTCAGAGCGGCAATGGTACGAATATACTCATTGCCGCTCTGAATATGGATAGGGAAATGAGGTTATATTTTTGTTTAAAAAAGGTTCTTCCGGGAGTTGGATTTTCTATAGTTATTCCCGTATTTTGAGTCATTCAAAACTACAAAAAATCACTGAATTTCTGGTTTTCATCACTAAAAATCGTCTTAGGTTATCCAGAGACTTACTTTTCTAACATTTAATCACGGTTAACTGTGCAACTGAGCCACGATTTTGTAGAAGAAAAACGTCAGGGAATGAACTCTCCGGGAGTTATTCACGTAATTTGTGTCATTCAAAACTACACAAAAGTCACTTAATTTCTGGATAAAATTACTAAGCACCTATTTTAGATGATCGAAAGAATCACTTTTCTAACATTTATTGGCAATCCACTAAACAAATGAGGCCCCATTCTTGCATGAAGTCCGTCCGGGAGTTAACTATCTGGGTGTTATTGGTGTATTTTGATTGCGTTAAAACTATTAAAAATTAACTTAATTTCGAGTAAAAATCACTGAAGGCTACTTGCACATGAATCATAGAACCAAGATTTACCGATTTTTAAGCCCCATTTAATAACTTAGACCCCATTTTCGAAGTAAAATATCGGAGTCCATTTGACACTTCAAAATTTAGGTTATGTTTCGTTCTTTTAGCGATTTTAAACATTTCTTGGACTGTTTTCATTCGTTTTTCATCACAATATGTTAAAAAGCCACTTGTTTTAAGTAATTTGAATGTTATTTTTTCACAAAAACTTAAGAAAATAGGGAAAAACTAAGAAAATGTGGGAGTATCTCGCATGCAAACAATTGAGCATTCTAAAACTCGCACACTAACTCAAAATCTCATCAGCAGGCTGTCATACACTCTCATTTCCCTATCCATATTCAGAGCGGCAATGATATACTTTATGATAATACAAATCGGACTCAGATTTTTGTCAGACTAATATCATGGAAATATGTTATAGCTCCGATTTTGTTCCGGCCGGGTATTCATTCCACGTTTCTGCATACGAAAAAATATTTAGACCTAGCTTAATTTTAACTCTAGATTAACGCTAATCTGAGGTTCAACTGAAGTTATTCTTCGTTTCAACATTCAGCTGTAAATATTTTTTTCTGAGATTAAAATCACATTGGATTTTTTTATCCATTTGTTCTATCTATCTATCTATTTTTTCATCGATTTTGACGATTTCTACCGATTTAAATAAATGTACAAAAACCTTCTCGTGGATCTGAATCCAAAATCATTAAGTTGAGCATTCTGAGAAGTCTTTAGTCTTTGCATCATTTAATTCCCCTTCTTTGTTTTCCCCTCTTCATTTCCCCTTTTTTCAGTCATATTTTTCTTTTAATTAACAATTAAAACCTACTACATTTTAACAATTTTTACCATACTAATTTATATAATATTTATTATTTTATTTTTTTTATACTTAATAATTTTCTCTTTTTTATGGAATTCATGAGATTTCGAACAAGTTTCCATGCGTCGCCGTGAGTTGCGCTACCATCGACTTTGGAGCGGGGTTGAAAAATTGTTCAAAAGTTTATAATTTCATTCAAGTTTTAAGAAAATATGAAAACTTTAGAAAAATAATGATGTGAAATTAATGTAATGAACGTTATGAATAGAATTTTGTTAAATTCAGTACCCAAAACCCTGTAAAAATTCAAAAATATTTTATTTTTCGCACTTGACCCAATAAAAGCGGTTTTTCGAGCATAGGAAATGTCTGGTAAGTTTCGGGTGGAAGTGTCCAGTGATATTCCTATTGGAATTTGTTTGTCAAAAACGCGTTGCGAAAAAGGAAAACAAGCAAGAATTTCCCAGAAAATAGTGCGAAATAGTGTTCTTTGACCGTGATTTGGGGCATCTTATGCTGACTTTCTATGTTTTCGCTCGATGGCCGTTGGAGAATTGTGTAAAAGCCAAAGTAGACAGTTGGTGGCTCTGAAAGAGACTTCTTCACATTCCTCTCCCGATTGCTAGTGGAATCTTGGGCAAAGGAGAGCGTAGGAGGAAGAGGATTAGCTTTTCCCCCATGGCCACATACAATAATCCCCACTGGCTGCTGTGTCACATCCGCAACTCCTTCATCTCCACGGATGACACGGGGATGTGTGAAGCTGTGATGGTGAGTGAGGATCTGCCCAGTCAGTTTGCCCAGATGCACACAAGGCGCCCAGAAACTGGACACAATGGCTTCGAGGACACGCAGGACTTTGTCTGCTACCCAGGCCTCGATCAAAGTGACGACGAGGATGGGGATCTTCTGTCCCAGTCTTATGACATCCATGCAGATCCTGACATTGGACTCCATCGGCAGCGCTCCAATACAGCCCAGAATCTCGAGCGAATGGAGCTGGCCAGGCAGAAAGCTGCCAAAATCAGGCGTGTCAAGTGCGATGACAGCCTCGTGAGCCTTACAGATGCCGACAGGGATGCCCTATTTGTCCGGCGTGATGTCATTCCGGCCAAACCAAAGCCAGTGTCCCTACTAACTGAGAAACTGCTCCACTGCCCCAAGCAGACTCAGAACAAATTCCTCGAATACGCGCGATTCGACGGCACGGCCCAGACGGGAGTGTCCACGCGCACCCTCAAGATTTTCCTCACGATGCTGCCGGAGAAACAGCGCAATTACCCAATTCAGGTCAGTAGAACACTGCCTCGCAATGTGACGCCTTTTGCGCCACATTTTTTGCGCCTCGTCGCCACATTGTATTTTACTACCGAATGGGGTGGTATTCTCTTAAAAGATTCCTAAAAGATTTTGGATAATTGGGAATATCGTTAAAGATTTTTATTTTATTGGACATTTTCAACTATTTGACTCATTTGACTTATATGAAATGTGGGTTTTATTTTATAAAAAACTTAAGACTTGTAATGATAATTTTTAAATTAAAAATATGGAAATTTAATGATTCTATTGAACAATTTGCTAAAACTTATCTGAACGAAGGGCATTTTAATTTTATCCAAAATTAAAAAAAAAAAATGATAAAAGATTTTTAAGCGGTGTAACATTTTTATCCAAACAATTTGGAATTATCTAAATTCATTTTTTTTATGTTTTATTTAATGATTTACTACAATTTTGTCTGAATAAGAACATAAAAAGTATATTTTTTTGTTACCCAAGATTGAAGAATTTGGATAAAAAAGACATCGTATGCGAAATGGCATTTTTATCCCAAAAATTTGTTATATTAAGGACTACATTTTTATAATGAATTATCTCATTTATTTTTTTTTAAGTTCTATTTAATGATTTAATGAAACACAAAATCAATTTTATGTTATCCAATATTATAAGATTTTGGATAATTTTTTTCAAACTGTAACATTTTTATACAAAGAATTTAGAATTATTTAAATTCTTTTTTAAAATGTTTTTTATTTAATATTTGCTAAAACTTTTGTCTGAACAAGAATACAAAGTTTATTTTTATGTTATCCAAGATTGAATAACTTCAATAAAAATATTTTTAAATTTTCATCCAAAGTATTTTGTTCACGAACGATAATAATTTTTATATAAAAAAATATCTTATTTATTTTTATCAAGTTCTCTTTAACGATATGCTGAAAAATTTATCTGAACAAAATCACATCATTTTTTTTATTTTATCCAAGATTAGAAAAACATTTCCATCGAGAAATAAGAGCCACAAAATTAATAAATGCTGAAGTCTATGTACAAATAATTTGACATTTTTATCCAAAGAATTACGAGAAGCAAGATTTGCTAAAACTTTAAACATACTCCAATTTAAAAGTCTTTGATAAAAAGTAAAATATAAAAGGAAAGAATGGAGGACAATATCTGTTATTGGATAATCGCTATGACATCGAACATGATCAAATATCGCTATTAAGCTATGTTTGAGTAATAGCGACCACCGCTGTCTTAACATTGGCAATCAATCTTCAGAGTAAAATGGTGGAAATCTCCTTCATAGGTTTTATGAATCATTTGTATTATCCAGAAATAGTTTACGTAACAAGAAGCAAGCTCGGATATCGAAAAGGTTTGGATAAGCCGATGTTTCTTCTGAGAAGTCGTGAAAAATTCTATTTTGATAAAATAAAAAATCTTATTTTCATGATAATTGGGATAATGTAATATTTATTAAATTGGGCTACATAACATTAAAAAAATCATGAAATGATACTGTTAATTTCCCTTTCACCAACTTCAAATATTAAAGATAACTCTTTTATCCCAGTCTTTTTTTTATGATTTTCTACAATAAAATACAATTGTTATCTGCTTTTCAGAAGGATAATCCATGGAAAAGCTTTACGTTTTGGGATAACTTCGTTATCTGTGTTTATCAAATTATTTAAAAATTTTTAATTGATAGTCGGAAAGATGTTAATTTTTTGGATCTTTTATAGTCCATGGATATCATTAAGAAAATTTTACTGTTATGTCTAACTCTTCAATCTTGGATAAAATCGAAAAAAAAGGTTTGAGTGTTCATCCAGATAAAAGTACTAGTCACGAATAACAAACGAGAATTTAATAAGAAGAAATATGTTTTATCATACAGTTTTAGATAAAATAATTTATATGGATAAGAAAAGGTCCTTCATATACATACACCATTTTTTGGATACAAATTTTGTATATAATTTAGCAAAATTTCATAGATGGCTCTGTGAGGATATCCACATTTTTGAACTTTTTCGCATCTATGGAAATTATAAGAATTCACTATAAGTACTATAATTTATCTAGATAATAAAAACGTTATCCTTAAAGTATATCATTTTTCTGGATAAAAATGATGTATTACTTGAAAATTCATGGTTGATGTCTTAAAATATTATTTTGCTTTCTTAGATTTCGACTCGACAAAAATCATTAGGAGAATTTTGCTTTTTATCCTAAGTCTTCAAATTTGGATAAAATAAATATATACAGTGGCGACAAGATGAATAGCACAGTTTCGAACACTGCAATGTGTGCTTTGTTTTTCGAAAAATAATGCTTTTAAGTGATAAAAGTAGTAATAATATATGAACTTGTATATAAATACATTTTGAATATTAAGAAAAAACCTGAAAGTTCTATCAAGAAATTTAGAACGATCAAAAAATTCTTGAAATGGCACATATTAAGAGGACAATATAAATAGCACACCCTATAAGAAGTGATAGTTTTCGGCTTCTACTGCAATTTACAACTTACGAATTCTATTTGAAAATTAAATTTGGATTAGTTAGTACTTAGTTAAGTAACTTTTCGAAAAAAATGAGTGCTTGACAGCGAAGGATCATTAAGGAAATCAGGATTTGATACTATTATAATGTTATTGTATTTAATGTAGTGTGGATATTTACTTAAAACTATCTCAAATTAGTCACATTCGAGAGATTTATCTTGCGGTCAATCTTACGCTTTAAATTCAACAGGATTGAGGCCCTTAGACTGTCCCGGCCATTCCAAAAGGTCAATTTTGTTATTATTGAACCACTTTTACAAACGCTTGGCAGTGTGTTTGGGATTATTAGCTTGATCAGCTTGATTAAAACTTAAAAAGTAAAAGCAAATCCTTTTGGATTTTGTAGTACATGAGTACATCTTGTCCAAAGATATCCTTGTAAACAAATTGGTTTATATTGCCTGATATTCCATATACAGACCATACACCACTTGACAAAAAGTAGCCCCTTACTATAAAATTACCACCGCTAAGTTTTATGTTCTTAATTATGTATCAAAGGCAAAATTCTTCACTTTTTGGACATCTAATATTTTATTATATCATATCCTGTGATATTAAACAGGAATACATCGGATCAAAGAATATTCTTCCAGAATTACAGGTCCTTATGCATGTGCTCTTTAACAAAAATCAAACAACAGATACGGTTTCGTTTGAATACTAACTCTGTATGTCCGGCAACATTTTTAAACCGGATATTTTTACATAATTGGCTTTCAGTAGTGCTCACATCAGTTACTTTTTCATATTTTGTTCAATTTGTTCCTTTATTTTCGGCACGGCGGCAAATAAATTCAGTTTTACTATAAGAACAATGGCAGAATCTTCTCTAGAAATCGTAATTCTTGTATGCTTAATCATAAAAAAATATTGAATTGATGGTTATCTTCCATGAACAATATAATTTATAAAAAAAGAAATCTTAGTTATCCTAAACTCTTTTACGTAAGGCCTGGAAATCTGCACCAAATGCTCCATTTACATGATTTCTCAGTTCTTATAACTTTATTTTATAAAAATTTATGGCATTAATGCCTATAAATGGTCAACAATACAGAAATATAATAAATTTTGAAATAAAAGTAAATTTCAGGAAATATTTTTAAAGAAAATGAAATTGTGCTATTTAAATTGGCCGCAGGAATTATACCTAAACTCATAAAATGACAAAAACACATGGTTTTTAACAGATACAAATATTAAATAAATATCATTTTTATTTATAATGGGCATTATATTTTCTAAAAAATAAAGTATTATCAGGTATAAAGATGGATATTGTATTATAAAACATCAAAATGGGAAAATCGCTGAAGGTGTGCTATTTATCTTGTCGCCACTGTATGATTAGTACTCTTATTAAGATAAAAACTCAAGTCGATCAGAAGACAGAACATAATAATAGTAACTTTGGATAATTCCCCATGCAGTTCAATTTGTAAAATAATTTATCTAGATAGCTTTTTTGATAGTGAACTTCGGGTCTCTGGATAATTGAAAACAGCGATTTTATCGTTTTTTTCTTTACGTTTTAATTGAATTACCTTGAAATATTCCCTTCAGGACTCTTTGAAAGCCATTCCTTTGGACCTCTCCACGATACGTATTTCTTATCCGACTTGGATAAACTAGTATTTATTTGAGAAGCAATATCAGTGAAAATAATAATAATAAATTATTTGGTATTCTGGGCTTTGAAGGGTTAAATGGGTTAAATATAGTGAAATATTTCCGGATAAACATTTTTCTCCTCGGTGGAATCATTTGCCAAGAATAGCCCTCTTCATTTAGATTTAGAGAGAGGTAGTAAAATGTTTTGTCTGGCAGGTTTGTGTGCTGTCCACTGCCAAGATTCACGAGTTCATCGGACTCATCTGCTACAAGTGCTCCATCGCCAATCCGGACGTCGCCCTCAAGTCCGTTCGCAACTACGGTCTCTACATCACGGAAGAAGATGGCGAGGTGGATGCTGACTTCCCTCCTCTCGATGGCAGAGAACCCTGCTCCAAGTTCTGCTTCAGCCATTTGGCGTTGGTGGAGAGGAAAGCCACAGTGGGCCGGATAGACCAAAGGACGATGTCAGTGACGTCGGAAGTGGATGCAGGAGGGGGGTTCCTGCTGGAGGATCCGAAAGTGGTGAGTGCACAGGCGAATGAGGATATGGCCAGGATGTTAGGGCATACGACGATGATGGAAGCACCGATGTATCGATCGTATCGACTGCACATGCTCCAGATGCCCTTCATCCGGACAGAGATCCAGCTGGGAATATCCGGTGAGAAGGTGGAAATTGATCCTGTGCAGCAGAAAAACCCCAAAATCTGGCCAAAGCAACGAGCTATCAGCCATGCAATGAACAGTGTGGCCATGTGTGAGATTGTGGGCAGCAAACCCCATCGGGCAATCTTCCGGATTGTCTACAGAGTGCCGAGATCGGGTGCTGAGGAGGCTTCGACGTCCTTTGGGGAAGCCTCACCACAAACCAGTTCCTCCACCTTCAAGCACTACAACTTCGAAACAGACCCACAAACTGCCAAGGAGATTGTCGAAAAAATTCGAAATATCCTAGAAGTAAGGAGCAGCGCCACCCGGCGGGAGTTCCTGAGCTTCCGTGAGAGACGAAGAGGACATGGGAAGAAGTCCTTTTCGCTCACTTAACCTCAAATTCAGGCCCGAATATTCTCAAGAGACTTCCGTAAAACAAAAAACAAAACAAAAAAAAACAAACAAACACAGCCAACCCAACCAGAAAGTGTTCCCGGAGAGTTTTCTCACCAGAGAATTACTCCTTTTACCTGCAATTTCTCAATCCACCAGCAAAACAGCTCTTTTATTTTAGGGATTTTTTTTCCTTTTTTTTAGAATATATTGAATGTACTTTTGTTGTTTTTTATTTCTTTCGTAGTTGAATGAGTTTCTGCCTCTTTCGTATGTTGACGCGTTTATCTATGATTGTGATATGAAAGTGAAATCTTTACTACTTGTGTAAATATGTTGCAGAGTGAATAAATTGAACTGAGCATATATTTTGAGTTGATTTCTGCATTCAAAATTTATTAAAAAAAGCATCAGTTTTAAATTTTTTGCGCTTTTCAGCCAAGACGCAATTTGGAGAGTTGGGATTCATCGATTAATCGATTGTTCGACTATTGGCTTTTGGTAGATTTTTCTTTCAAGGGTGTCAAAAAGAATCGCAAGTGAGCATCACACGCATTTGGAATGAGAGGTTTTCTTGAATAATTTGTAAAATTTAGTGTGTGACAGATACATTTTTGATCCTTCGAGCCGTTTTTAATTGTGTTTAATCTGTTAGATTATCAAACAACGTGGAAATATTAAGTAAGTAGAAGGACTTCTCTTTTAGACATTTATAGGTTCTAGTCAAAGGTTTCCTGCAAGATGCTGTCCATTTTTACACTGAGAGAAATCTACAATATGTAAACATGAATTTGGCCCATTGTAATATACAGTAGACTCTCGCTAATTCGGTTCATTTAAGTTAGGGCTACTTTTTATTTCGGGCAGCGATTACATTTGAAAAAAGTTTGTTGTGATTTTTCAAGTTTGATTCTGACTATCAAATGAAGCAAAAATGCTCAAATTTGGCATGGTTTGTCGTAGTTTTGATGTGATTTTGCATTATTGAGAGGTTTTCATGAAACTTACCATAAATCGTCGATTCCGAAGAAGACTATTGTAAGTCTACTTAAAGTATAGTATAAAAAGATGGTATCATTGGATGCAGAAACCTTAAATCTATACATCCCCACAAAATTTTATGTTGATTAATTTCTTCCTGCAAAAGTTACTAAAAAAACTAAAAATAGTTCGGAGCATTTTTTGAATCTATTCCAAACAATATTATTGGTAAATCAGTAACAATTGTATTCACCGGAAAATATTTAATCATTAGTATGGTAAAATAGTTTACAATACTCTAATTTGTAAAAAAATCAATTAAGAAATTTTAGGTATTGTAACTCGTTTTATAATAGGAAAAATCAGGAAAATTTCCGATTTACAATAATTCTGCGCGGAAATTTTGATGAATTTCGTATTGCAAAACGAGTTACAATACTATAACTTGGAGTTTTATAGAGTAAAATCCGAGCGTTTGCATGGCAATACTATTGTAAGTCATAATTTCATGTAAACAAGAGATTATAAATTTAACGCGAAGTCAATAGTCAATTTGCAATTATCAAAATAGTCAGAAAGTTTAAAAAAAATTGAAGCAAATTTGTATGCAAAAATTAATTAAATTTGACCATATAATAATGATAATTTCACAAAAATTAGTAGATAACAATTTTACCTGTGAATTCAAAAAATTGGAAAAGAGCGCAATAATAATGTAAACATGTGGTCCTTATGTGATAGACAAATCAAATTTACATGAGGTTTATAAATGAAATTTGTACACTTGAATTCAGTTCTTTGTATTAAATATTATTAAATTATTTTCTCCAACTATCTTTCTAAAAAATGAAAAGTATTAAGATTTCTGGATATTTGACTTTTGTTGACTTTACTTTTCTTTCGATTTAACTTTTTTCTCAGGGAAATTTTAATATGTATTTTAAAAGCGCCTGGCAAGTTGACCTTTTTTATATGGAGCCATTTGAAGCCAATTTCCTAAATTAATCTCGGAATCTGCTCACAGTGCTCCGAGTATTTAGTAATTTAGTATACTTATCCTTCCATACGGAAAGGTATCTTATAATACGGAAAAACTTCTCACTTTTTGGATATTTAGCGTAACGGTCGCGAGTACAAAAAAAATCCAAAAAATCCCATACAATCTTAAGTGGGAGTATGAGAAAGTGGCTTCAAATTTCAGGAAACTTGAGGGTCTAGGTTTTAAATCATACTTAACAAGAACTTTATCAATCATTCGTATTGCTGCCAGAAGATTTAAACTAAATGGATCTATTTTTAAACGAAATGGAAAAAATCCGAATTGAAAAACCATTGTGAGGCTAAATTACATTATAATACGCCTTAATTTCTTTTAAAAGCAGATTTAAAAATTCCATTTTAAAAGGTAGCCCAGTTTCAAAGGTGCCTCACTTCCTCCTACAACTGGTTTTTGTTTCTGAAATTAAGTTTAAAGTAAAGATTTGATTAATTTAGAATTAAATATTTCAAATTAACTTTTAAATTGAATTGAGTATTAAGACTTAAAACTAATTAAATTTATTACAATCATAAGGCGAGTTCTTTCTTTTTTTTTGATTTTTTTTTCAATTTGTTATTTCTTCACTTATTTTACCTTTATTAACTTCTTTAATTTAATTTGCTTTTTAATTCTTTCTCTCTGATCTTGATGACCTTAATTGCGAAATACTTACACCTTGTGCATGCATTTTCACGAAAGATTCCAAAGCAAATTTCTATTTGACTAGATGGTCTGATGCTTCGTTGTGGAAACGGAGTCGATAAGCCCTGATTATACCTCTGAGGAATTGAACATTATATTCTATATGATTTATTACAACGAAATTCATCTCGACTGAAGTATACATATCTCTAAATCGAAAACACTTAAGCATATACTTCAGCCGAGATGAAATTTTACATTGAAATTGATGAACAGTGAAGTGCTGTACTGCATTTTGCTTCAGTGAAGTATTCATGGAACACTCACTACATGAGTGTTTATAGCACGAGTTTTTATGCAACACTCATGAGTATCTATGGAACATTCGATAAACATTTATTTGAATCAGACATTGAATGAATTAAACAATATACCAAAATTCAATAATTTTTGATGGAGAGGTTGAGTTTGTCAAAAATTGAATTGTGATGCTCAGAAAAGTTGTAGAATTTTACAAAGCCTTTTATTTGCAGTATTGATGATAAAGATGATGAAGTTCAGTTGAAACAGGAACTAAGAAGAGGATGAAGAGGAATAGATGTCCAAGAGTAAAAAAAAATCAATTTTAAATGGCTATCGGTTTAAACGGCAAAACATTTGGCAGACAATCCTGTTTTTTTTTTTAAATTAAAACAAGTTTTTTTTATTTATTTTTAATTTATTATCACTATTTATTTTTACACCATTAGATAAGTTTAAATCAGTAAAAATGTGCCATTTCCACCTTACAATGTTCACGGTATATTTTCCTTTCTCCATTCTGAGAAATTTACCTTTCAGTTCACATTTAAGACAAATTAAAAATGTACAATCTAAATAAAAAGTTCCTTATCATCAAATGGCACAGTATTATTCTCTCATAACACATTTTTTCTTTTATCAACTTTTCTTTTTTTTACTATTGAAGTATTTACAAATGTTCTTGAAGTCTCTCACAAATGTTTAACTTTCCAATTATTTTTTTTTTCTTATTAAAATGATGATTTTGTAAAGTTTTAAAATGAATATTTTTTGTAGTTTAGGCAAGTTAGGTGCACTTTATGTGAGAATCTGTATGAAAATTTCGTTGCATTGATTAGATAAAAGTATTTTGTAGTATTTTGATCCTAAAGGCGCTCCATGCACGATCTTTGTCGATGAGATCGCTCTAATGTGCACAGAGCAATTTGTAAGTAGAAATAGTAAGAGATGTTTTCTTTTTAACCCTTTTCAACTCTTAGAATCCTAGGAAACTTTACAAATTAATCAGGATGGGGGAAAATATTAAATTACTCAATTTTTTATACACTTATATCACAGATTGTTTTCCTACGTAAGTTGCTCTAAGTATTAAAAAAAAATGAACTGTTGTAAAAATAGCTGCTTATACATTGCATAGATTTTTTTCTTTAATTATATAAAAAAAAATATTATTAAAATTGTTAGAAGTAGTTAAAATACATTTGAACTAAACGTTTTTCACTTTTGTTGCAAAAATATTGGGCAAAACGTAACGTTGCTTTTAAGATATTGTTTTTTTTTCCTTTTTTTTTTTTGAATATAGCAAATAGTTCTTTTCGTGTTCTTTCCCACCGTGTCCTCACATTTGTTCAGAACAAAATTTACCGGTTGAGGAAATTGTGCTTCTCGACTACGAAATAAATTATTAACTTGTAGTTTCTTAAGGCCTTAAGTACTAGTTATGAATGTCATTCAGAGTACAGTCTCGTGGTGGAAATAATGCGACAATGCTCTCTTAAATTTTAAAATATTTAAATATGTTGTAGAAACTAAAAAATGTTCTTAATTCAGATTTTTAAAAATAATTATAGATTGAAAATAAAAACGGTTTCCGTTTTCGGATTTAGATGTCAAAATTGGTTTCTAGATTCCGTTTGCGAAAGTGACTTTCGAAAACTTTTACTATTTTCGAAAATGCCATTGAGTCCAGAATTATCGAAGACCTTTCCTGTCATTGAAAAGATCTCTATAAAGCACTTTTGAAAACATTTTGAGTAGTCGTTTGAGATCCTTATGGATAATTTTCGAAAACGTTTCGTGTTTTTGAAAAGATCATTGATATCTTAATTGGATGCTTTCAAATATGCTGACTTCTTTCGAAAACAGCATTCAGATGCTTAGAGCCTTTCGAAAACGTTAACTGCTTTCGATCTGATCTGATCTTTTTGAAAACGTTTTCAGCCTTCGAAAAGATCTTTCAGATCCTTGAAGCATTTCGAAGACACTTATTGCTTTCGAAAAGATCATTGAAATCATTCGATCCTTTCGAAAATGTTTTTTGCCTCTGAAAAGATCATTGCGATCTCCATTGAATCCTTTCGAAATCAATTACTTCCTTTCGAAAAGATCATTGAGCTCACTGAATCCTTTCGAAAACGTTAACTGCTTTCGAATGCTGAAAATCCATTGATCTTTTTGAAAACGTTTTCAGTCTTCGAAAAGATCATTCAGATCCTTGAAGCATTTCGAAAACACTTATTGCTTTCGAAAAGATCATTGATATCATTCGATCCTTTCGGAAATGTTCTTTGCCTCTGAAAAGATCATTGCGATCTCTATTGAATCCTTTCGAAACCAATTACTTCCTTTCGAAAAAGATCATTGAGATCCCTGAATCCTTTCGAAAACGTTATCAACTTTCGAATGCTGAAAATCCATTGATCTTTTTGAAAAAGTTTTTAGCCTTCGAAAGGATCTTTCAGATCCTTGAAGCATTTCGAAAACACATATTGCTTTCGAGAAGATCATTGAAATCCTTCGATCCTTTCGAAAATATTTTTTGCCTCTGAAAAGATCATTGCGATCTCCATTGAATCCTTTCGAAACCAATTACTTCCTTTCAAAAACGTTAACAGCTTTCGAAAAGATCACTGAAGGTCCTGAACCTGTAAAAACAACTCTGAATAAAATTACCTACTGGAGAGCAATGCCTTCTTCCCGGAGTCTCAACTTTTGACTATTGATTCGATTCAAGATCTCTTATACCACGAGACTGTGGGGCAGGCACTTGGGTTAAAAGGCACTTGGGAAGCGGCTGAGCCGCTGCTGAGGCTCATACAGTCGTCTCACTCCTGTGTAGCGGCTGCAGTTCGCGTTGGAGGTCGTTGTAGTACTCATGGTCAGACGCAGCCTCGACCTCAGTCGGTGCCACTGGAATCCCAATGGTTTGCGTAGGAGCAGGATTTGCAGCGGGTGGCGTTGCAGCAGCTGCAGCTGCAGCACCCATGAGATACTCAGGATTATCCACACTGCTGGGTGGCACATTGATGAGATCCATGTAGCCAGGAGCTGCAGCAGCTCCATTCTGGCACGTGGGCATAAGGTAGTCATCCTCATCGAGTGGTAAATCGAGGCGCAAATTCCCGACTCCTACTTCACGCGTATGGGAATCAGTTTCGTCATCTCCTGATGAATTCTTCAAAGGTTCACTGCAGTATCTCAGTGTTGACGGAGCCTCTTCGGCTGGTTCGACAGTGGGGAAGAGAACTGAAGGTCGGGTCTTAGGTTGTAAGTACTCCTCAGCTTCGACGATGGGCTCAGGACCATCCATGGCAGGTGCGAGGGTTTGGATAAGATTGCGTTCATCCTGACTCATATACGAAGGCAGGCGCATGAATTTGTCCCCGTCGATGCTGAGGTAGCGTCCAGGATCTCGAGCCTTGTCTGCAAAGTCCTGCACGAGATCCTTGAAATGAGGCCGTGCTTCGGCATTGACGTCCCAGCATCGCAGGAGAATGACGTAGATGTCCAAGGAACAGTGGTCAGGTTGTTTCAGTCGGTATCCCTCCTCAATGGCTTCTGGAACCTGGAAAACAAGAGGAAATTAAAGATCTTGTTCTTCTTCTTGTTCAAAGATGGAAACCTACCTCCTTAGCTGAGTACTCTTCATATGGACGAGCTCCAAATGTCAGAAGTTCCCAGATTGTCACTCCAAAGGCCCATACATCACTTTTGCTTGTAAAAACTCGATTCCTTATGCATTCCAGCGCTAGCCACTTGATGGGCATCTTTCCTCCGGAAGCCTTGTACTCATCGGTTCCAACGTCCAGAAGTTTGGCTAGTCCAAAGTCTGTGATCTTGACACAAGATGGAGTTTGCACGAGGACATTTCTTGCTGCAAGATCCCTGTGAACAATGCTACGTTCCTCCAGATAGGCCATTCCCCTGGCGATTTGTGTTGACCAGTTCAGTAGGGCCTTCGAGCCGATTTTATCCTTATTGGTCCTTACATAGTCCAAGAGACAACCCAGGGGCATCAGCTGAGTGATCAGCATCATCTGAGATGTCATACAGACAGCTAGGAGCTTCAGTAAATTCGGATGCTCAACAGACGCCATAATGTAAGCTTCATCAAGAAATTCCTTGCTACTCTCTGATCCGGACATCTCTGTCAAGACTTTAATGGCGACAGGAATCTTGACACTTTCATTCTCTGGTATCCAGACACCTTTAAACACCCGTCCGAAAGCACCCATTCCCAAAATGCCACCACGACGCAGTTCAGCCTCCTTAACAATCCTCAACTTGGCGAGATTTGGTCCAACATTGGATGGTCTCAAGGGCTCACTGTCTTCACAGCCGGCCAGAACCATTGTCATCTTCACTGTCTCCTCCTTGGCCTTCTGCTTCTGGCAACAACGCCAAACACAGCCTACAGCTATCAGCACCGTGATGGCCTGCAAGAGTCATTTCATTGAGTACAAATCCCATTGATAAGGCACACCCTCCACTTTATCTGAGAGAATTTAAATTGAGTTACTTAATAATTATCAAAGCACAGTGAGGGGATTTTGCGCAATAGTTCCACTGGAATTATGCGAAAAATGTGGAAAATTGCATGTTGTTGCAATCAGAGATCGGTGCTTAAGATTGGACGCAACAAAATCATCTTTTATTGATTTCTACGTGTCAGTTGGTTTTCCATTGAGAGAAATCTCAAGAATTTTCCACTTTAGAGCATCTGGAGTCAGAAACAATGGATGAGTCACATGTGGAATTTTTGCCAAGAGATTGAGGATTGGCTATTCTTGGATTAAGGCAATTAAGACTGAGAGATTGAATTAAGCAAGAGGAATGGTTTGTGCTGTTTCTTCAGATAAGAAAGTATAATTCATAGAGTAGCTCATGGAAATTATTATTCAATGATGATCAATGAAAGTAATTCCAGAGATAACTGTAATTGGGAAGAATAATTAGATTCAAGGAACGGAGTTCTTCAAGACTTTGCTGAGATTTTTCGAATATCTGTAGTTCTATCGCTTAAGAAGGTCAAACGAATCAAAATGGAGCAGAAAATTGATTTGTAAGATTTTGTCTAATAATGAAACTCACCAGAATAACAATTCCAACGAAGGACAGGATCTTCTTCATGAACTCATCATCAGACAATTGATAGACATTGCTGGCCGAGCAGTATGGCCCAAAGTCAAACATTTGATAGGGGAAGTCACTTGGGCAGGCAGCTGTACAGTTGAAAGCGGTGGCATTGTTTGCTGGATCTCCATTTCCGAACAATTTGTAGTTGCGACAGTCTGAGCAGTGTGCCTCAGTCGGTCCAGTGCAGCCTCGACACTCCAGATGGCACGGGAAGCACTCCCGCGTGGCCTCGTCAACGTAGTGATCCGTTGGGCATTCATCTTCGCACTGTTCTCCACGTTTGTAGCCAGCGCATTCCTGGCACACATGCTCGTGGAAGCCATATCCGGAGCACTTCTTGCACCGCGGATGGCATCGACGGCAGATGGGCTTGTTGGCCAGCAGACGCAGAGGTCCTTGCTCCTGAGACATGACCCATTCGGAGAAATAGCCCTCTGAAAGATGAAATTATATCGATTTTTTCAGTTGCTATAAAAATTTGAATTTATTGCTAACTTCACTGCGTAGAAGTGACGCCACGGTGCGTGAAATATTGGAATTAGAAGATTTTCATTCTTTGACAAGTCAATTGAATAGGAGTTCTGACTGAACAAGGCGACGGGACGGGGAAAGAACAGAGTACCTTGTGGGCAGCAACCGTTGCAAAATGCGACAGTTTGCTAATCTTCTAATCGGACACTGTCTAACAAACCTGTACAGGAAGGGTATACAATGTTGCACAATCTGTAGGTGTTGTAAGAACACTGAGGAAACTATCTTACACTACGTATGTGACTATCACAGTGTCTACAACACAAGACGAGTATTGCTATGTGAGGCGGTGCTCACCTAGAAAGAACTACCAGAACAGAAATCGGCTTGTATAATGGAATTTATCCCGAAGACTGACTGGCTCAGTACATAAAGCGTGTCCCGGATTTAAATTTAAGTTTTCGACATGAAGTTAGTCACAATAGAAATTGAGTTTTGCTTTGATTTTTTTTGACGTTTCAAGAGAATTTCTTCAGCTTTAAATTTATGAAAAAAATATTGAAAAAGGTTGTGTTTTGGCTGAGAAAAGTGATAACAATGGAGAACCTGCGCAAATTGATCGTGGACACGTACCTAAAGAATCCAAAAGTGAGCTATTCTGAAATCGGAAGGATCACCGGAAAGTGTCCATCCACGGTGCGAAGGGTTATATTACGCTTTAAGGAACTCAAGACTGTAGTTCGCAATCCAGGATGTGGCAGAAAACTTAGAGCTGTAGACAAGAGGATGGAGAAGAGAGTGTTGGCGCTTTTCCAGAAGCAACCTTGCCTTTCAGTCAGAGATGTGGGCAAAAAGCTGGGTATCTCCAAGAGCTTAGTGCAGAGAATCAAAGAGAATAACGGATTGATAACGTACAAAGATCAAGCTACTCCCCATCACACGGACAAGCAGAGGCAAAGTGCCAAAACGAGGTCGAGAAATCTGAGTAATCGAGTTTTGAAAGGCTTTCAAGGATGCATTTTGATGGACGACGAAACTGTCGTAAAAGGTGAATTTACTCAGTTGCCCGGCCAACAGTTTTACACGGTGAAGACTCGTACGGGTGTAGCCAGCAAGTACAGGTTCAAAGAGTACGACAAGTTCTCGAAAAAATATGTGGTTTGGATGGCAATCTGCTCTTGTGGACGTCGCAGAAGAATCTTTCATGACAGGGGCGATGAACGCGGATATCTACATTAAAGAGTATCTCCAAAAACGGCTTTTGCCACTGTATCAAAGCCACGACATCCCTCCTCTATTTTGGCCTGATTTGGCATCATGTCATTACGCGAAAGCCACCCTGGAATGGTTTGCCAACAACAGTGTCAAATATGTAGATAAGAAGGTCAAGCCGCCCTGCACTCCAGAAGTCCGCCCCATTGAGAAATACTGGGGAATTTTGAAAGGAGACTTGAAGAAAAAGGCTAATCCAGCCAAAGATTTGCAGGACTTCGCACGAAAGTGGAAGGAAGTCGTCAGAGATCGTGGGGACGACCTTGTCCAGAGCCTTATGAGGGGGAGTAAAGAAGATGGTGCGAGATTACGCGGAAAAACCGCTTGAATAAAAAAAACCATAAAATGGGTTTGAATCACAATGAAATACCCTTTCAAGAAATATAAATAGTATTTTTATATGTACTATAGTTTTTGAATGAGAGTCATTTGTCTTCTTAACATTTAAATCCGGGACACGCTTTACAACCCCTGAACCAAAGAAGACATTGAAGTAGAGAATCATGGACAGACTGATGCTGGACGATGCATGTAATGACCCTAACAGCCAATGACACCTCAAGGACCAGAATAATCTTCTGGTCAATGGATCCGGTTATAGAATGATTCCGTGTCTTTCCAAGGTTGCCTAGCCACTGTGGACTATCGGATGAAGGCAACTTTAGATCACTTGATCATTTGTACAACGACGTATTTTTCTAGAGCCCGATAGAAAGAATAGGTCAGTACCAAGATGTTCCATCGAGCGGTTAAGGGGATTACTCGTAAATATCAAATGGTATAATGGCAAAGTATCCTAAGGGCCTTGACAGACCTGAATACAGGGCTTCTGGCGAATCTTCCCCAAAGAGTTTATATAGAACAAAGTTTCACATAGAACTTACCTGGACATGCTTCATTGCGTCCCAGGCACCTCTCAATCGTGGCATCTCCGTTAATAATGGCTTTGTGGCAGGTCTTGCATCCATTAGCATTGATGGTGTTCTCAGGCCCTGTGCATCCAATGCAGGTGTCATGGCAAGGCTTGCAGATCCCATTAGCACTGTATTTGGATTCTGGACACTTGGCCACACAGAAGTTTCCATCCCTAACATTGACGCATTCTGTACAATTGTCAGCTCCAGCTCCACGACAGGAGTTCTTGCATTCCGGATGACATGTGCCGCAAGTTGTGTGATTCACTTCGTAAATCCTAAGAACACCAAGTTTATAATTCTGCCCAAAACATTCCCTATTCTTATCAGGATACTCACCCTGGAAGACTCTTGCAGCTGGCCAAGCAAGTGTCATTGTATTTGTAACTTCTGCACTCCAGACACTGATTCGGTCCAGCACCCCAGCATCCTGTCAATGTGCACTGATCCGAACACACCTGATCCTCAATTTCTGCCAAAGAAGAATACCCCCATAAGTTTCACACTCTAAGAGCAATTCTCCTCTAATCGACAATAAAATGCTCCACAATTTTGAGTTGAACCATCACATAAAATGCTAATTCTCACAAATTTCCTCATTTCTTTATAACGTTCAAATGGGTTTTTGCTTTTTTCAGCTAAACTAAATGGTCAATTTAAAAGCAATGATTTCTGCTTTAATTATACTTATTTGCCAATAAATTTTATGCGTTATATTGTGAGTAATAAAAGTTTGAAAATGCATTTAACAATATGAAGAACTTTATGGCAAAACAAAAATTTACATTTGCGTGGAATATTTAATATTAAGTTATTAATAAATATTTTGACTAATAGTTTTTCAAGGTTTCTTTGGAGATTCTTATATGGAGTTTCCTTTCTACTTACCACATTCAGTCTTATTTCTGTTGGCGCTCACGACAAAATCATGATCAGTTGATTTTTTGACTTTATTCCATTTAATGTCTTCGGCAAAGCAGAGATTCTTATTCTCAAGGATCACCACCGCTCCTGAATTGATCCTTTTGAGTGACTGAAGCTCAAGTGACTTCAGAGAAGTCTGAAAAGTTATTAAGAGAATTTATGTTACATTTTTTATTTGTTTTGTAAACACTTTGCATTCAAATGTTAAAAAAATATGTACTAAAAGTTTAGTACACGTTTTAGTACAGTAGACTCTCGCTCAATCGGCTCTTTCTCAATCGGGCGACAAATTTTGTTGACAATTTTCACGTTTAATTATGAAGCTAATTCGATAAAATTCGCTGTAGTTCTTCCTATTTTATCGTGATTCTTTATAATTGAGCGCTTTTTGTGGAATTTACAAAGGCTTTGACACTCAATTCTATCGCTAAACCGGATGACATTTTGCCCCATATTCCCGATTGAGAGAGAGTCTACTGTAATTCAAATTTAAAATGTTTCTTGAGCCTCGGAATATTTATAAGTAAAAACAATAAGGTCTTGTAAAGTGCAGTGAATATGTTCATTACTAAACTGTTGTACTAATTTTTGTAAACATATTACGAAACGTTAGTACACAATAAACGTAGGTTATTTCTTTTCATTTATGGAAATTTTAATATTTAGAAAATCAAGTCTCTTAGAATAATAGTATAATTCGGTATTCACTGTTTAGTACTGATTCATAAAAGTCTGTTCTAAAATGTTAGAACATCACAAGCAATATGATAGTAAGACTACAAGTTTTTCTAGTGAATAAAGGTAGACTTCTAATTAGAAAACGTGACTGATCCATAGTCTGTACTAAAATTATCCATAAGATCTGTACTAATTATTATCATAAAATACTATGCAAAACTGTCGTTCTTACCTTGACTATGTAGAGCGATGCAAAGTAGTTCTCCATTAGTTGTCGCCCGCCGATGACTTCGAGATTGCGGAAATAGGAGAGATTCGTAAAGTGTTCATGATCAGCCTGAATGTTAATGTACCCCGTGACTTCCTTGAGTGTCGAGAAGACCTCCAATCGATCCGGATGAAGCCTAATAAACCTCTGACCGAAAGAAAAATTGGCAAAAACATGCTGGTATCCATTGAAAGTCTGTTCAAGAATCTCAAGAGATCCCTCAATAACCGTACAACCCCTGAAGGAGTCAATATTCCCAGAATGAACAATTCCCTGTCCTGGACAAGTTTTAGGGCAAGCTCCATTGCACGGCACGCACTCTCCATTCTTAGCCATTTTGTTAGGTGGGCAGGTCCTCACGCAAGCACCATTGTCTTTAAGCAGATGTTCAGGGCAGTTTCGGACACAAGTGGCTCCATAGGCGTACTTGCCATCTGGATTTGGTTCCCACAGGTAGTTCGTAGGATTGTACTTCTGCATGGGTGGGCATTCCTGTTTGCACACTCCGTCATCATAGAAATTCCTGCAAGCCAGGCAGTCTTTCTGGGTGGGACCTGAGCAACCTCCAGCGCAGAACAAGTGGCAACATTCGCGGGGTTTGGGTCCGAAGCACCTTCCCTGGGCACATTGGGGTGAGCAGGTAGTCTTACTGAATTGCTGGCAATTGTGAGGACCCTCTCCCCAGCAGCCGGCCTGGCAGCTGGGATGGCAGGGAACACACTGACGCTCTGGCGATGTAAAGTTGTACATGTAGTGCATTGAGGCATTTGGTCCAGAGATGATCTCTTCCCAGTCAATCGTGCGCATGTGGCAGAGGTTGTAGTTATTGAAGATACCAACAGATCCTGAGAGGATGTCTCTTAACGAGGGCATTTCCAGGGTATGCATTTGGGAGTACGTGACAAAGAGGCCGAATTCTTGGTCAGAGATGTTGAGTTTGAACAACGTTCGACCACGGATGATTTGCAATCTGAAAGCGCGATGAGATTGAAGATAGTTTAGAACAGGGATCTTAATATTTATTATGGCCTCTACTCACTAGACAAATTTATGTCTATATTGAAGAGTTTTTCCTACAAAAGCGTAGGCAATTTGCTTCAATATGGACATAAATTTCTCTAGTGTGTAGGGGCCATTAGAACTAAACAACTCCAAACATTAAATACGTAAAAAGCATTCTTAGGAACGTTGATTTCTGAGATTATATCGACGGCTCCATTCCATACTATGCTAAGTCGACTTAATTTTATATTACTCCGAGAGATAAGTTGTTCCTGAGACCGAGATCTATAACTGGTGAAAATTTTGTGGTCATCCTATGTTCGGGTAACGAGATATTTGAGACTTTCAAAAAAATTTACACGGGCAGCATAGGAAATCACCAAATTTAAATGGCTCTCCTGAAAAGTTGTCATTCTGAGATAGCATAGTATGGAATGGAACCGTCGATATAGTTTTCGATAAATGACATGAGGTGTATTAAATTTAGTACAAAACCGATTTTAAATACTTGCTTAAGTACATCAAATTTTGAGAAATAAAAACTTGTATAAATGTATGAAGATATTAGGTGTACTAAATTTAGTATATTCCTGTTTTCCGACGAGTAACTTAAGTTATAAGATCCGGTAAGCGTCGATTAATAAGACAGTCAAACGTTTGAGAAAAACCGATTTTTGAACTACCCCCTCGCCGCAGCATACCGAATCTGATAACACTT
This sequence comes from Phlebotomus papatasi, assembly GCF_024763615.1. Taxonomy (NCBI): domain Eukaryota; kingdom Metazoa; phylum Arthropoda; class Insecta; order Diptera; family Psychodidae; genus Phlebotomus; species Phlebotomus papatasi. The sequence goes on from NC_077223.1 coordinate 100,941,465, forward strand.
ATATTTAGTACAATTTTTTTGTGAGACATATGAAATTTTCAACTATTAGAAAAATTACTCTTCCTAAGTATTAATAACTATGGATTTCAAATATAATTTAGCTCCTGTAGCACGTAAAAATTGTCAAAAATTACATATACAAATTTTAGTACACTGAGTTTCTCAACGAAAGGAAGTGTAATATCATACGGAATTCTGTTGAAGTTTCCCTGACTAAAAAAATGCTCATCAATTAGATTTCAGTTTTTGCAATGCAAATTCAAATTTGACATGTACTCAATTGAACTAAAGGATACTAATAAAAATTTAGTACATTAAACTTATCGAACTCCAAGAGAGAGCTGTTTTTAGTACATTATTCGTATTAAAAATCTGATGAGGTGGAAATTTTATACTGTTTTTAGGAACCATTCGAGTGCATCAATATTAACTTCCTTTCAATTGGATTTTACTAAATTTAGTACAATAAGCAAGAAGCTATGGATAAAAATGTGAAAAATGCAAAGAAATACTTAAGTAATATAATTATTATAAAGATATTCTGTGGAAATAGAACATAAGTAGATTACTATAGATTTTATGAATAGATTTTAAGTTTTAGTACCTTTCCTATACTACAAATTTAATAAGACGAGAATATCAAAATAATTACTTTTACGAAAAGTGCAACAGATGCATGAAGGAACACAAGATGTGTCACTATGTTTGTGACTTATTTATACATGTATTTTTCCATAGCTGAGCTAACAGTACTAAATTTTAGTACACCTCAAATTACGTTAATGTATACTTATATAAGTTAAGGTAACACTTTTCTGTGCAAAAAAGGTTTAAAAACTCAGATTAAAATTTTAGTACACTCTGAGTACTAAATATCTAATTAATTTTATTTGCGCATCTTTATATGCTTTTGTTGTACGGTTTTTTTTCCGAACAGCAGTTTTAATTAAATTTTTGTCATAGGCTTTAATAAAATAATTCAATATCAACCACTATCATCATTAAGAATCTTGAATTTCGTCTTTAATGGAAACTTCTTGGAAATTTTTACACGATTAAACTCATGAGATGGTAATCAGTTGAAGCCCAATTAGCACATTTGGCCAGTTGATTATCTCAAAGTGTGAATCACGGTGGAGCTTTTTGCAGCTTTTGTTCCCAAGAATTTTAAATTGCGTCATAAGCGACCTTACTTTGGTAGAACTTACTTTGGTAGAACAATTTGTTGGATGTCCACATGGCTGATCAGAACGTATCCTGTGACCTCACGAATATTTTGCAGGAAGCTCAGATCCAGCTTGGTATCTTGAAGCCATGTCAGCTCCAGATTCCCATCGACGTATGTGCAATTTGTGAAGCGATCGCGAAGATTCCGATAGTGATGATCCCGATTCGATGGTACAGACATTCGGCCATTTGTTCCGATGCAAACTGTAAAGAGAAGAATATGACTTTAAAAAAAAACTGAGCTTGAAGAGGAACAAAAAAGAGTTAATTCGTTATGAGCAATAAATCTCAAGAAGATAAATTTGAATGCCATGAAGAAATAAAAATCCATTTTTTCCATCCAGAATTAATATATTCAAGAGAAATTTAATTCTTTCGAAGAGACTTTTAATCTCAAATCAGAATCCCACTGTTTTCTTCTGTCTCTGTCCCCCCTTCCTCAACTTCTTTGATACACCACAAGTTCACATTCCCGGAGAGTCTTTCAAATAGAGTCTCAAAAAGGCATCAATAATGAGACCTTCGCGGTGGTTTTCTGATTCTCTTGGGCTCTCTTTTAATTCCATTATTAATTCTTATAAATCGGTAAGATACCTCTGCAGCCTCACAACGGGTGAGGAGATTCCTCTCTTTGCATACCATAAGACATTCTTTGGTGCGATCTTCCTATAGTCCAAGAAGAAATCAAAGAACAATTCGCGATCGTTATTGTGCACGATCAACCATTGTTTATCGTTTTTGTGGTAAATCCATGGAATCTCAAGGATTTTTCTTGTGGATTTGGGAACTTGGGAATGAGATAAAATTCCTATGAAATCAGAAAAACCAATCTTGGGTTTTTTTTTCTAAACGATCACGAAAGATCAACTGCAAGATCACCTCTAAATTTAACGTGATCACGCTTTTAAGAGCTGAATGCTAATCCTAATGGTATTTTCAATAAAAATCAACATGATTGTGGCAGAAATGTTGATAAAACATTGCTTTTTGAAAGGCTTTAAAGAATTTATAAAAAAAACATTAAATCAAATTGAAAAACTCCTGATTGAAAGCAAATATCCCTGTAAAAAATCATTCTGCATTTATAAAGTACATGGAAAATTCTACAGTGAGGAGAGGACATGTCCGATTTATAGACATGCTATCTTTTAGTGGAGAAAAATCATAAGAATCTCCTTGGAAATTCCCTGCTTGGAAATTTCTTAAGTCTGTTAAAACTTCAAAAAAATTTCCTTGGAAGATCATTGGAATTTCCTTGGAAACTTCAAGAAATTTCCAATATTACTCCTGGGAAATTTCATGAAGAAGAGGCCGGACGTCACTTGACATCCACACAGTCCACTTTGAAAAACAAAACCTCTATAGAAATGTCTCAGACATGAAGAGGAAATGTCGTATTTAGGACTCTAGGAATTTTACTCGTATTTACTCTAGGAAAATTCTGTGGAAATATCTAAGACATTTCCCAATTACTGACTAGAACGTTTTTATATATTTTTAATTAATGTGAAATGTAATTTGAAATTCAAATTTAAATTTCTAAGGCATTCAATTGTAATAGGAACATGAATTATTTTGAAGATATCTTCAGGGATTCGCAGGAACTTTCCGAGTGTCTCTGTTTTTCCATATCTGTTTCCGCGGAAACGACTTGGAAATTCCAAATGTTTTTCAAAAAAGCCTCCGCAGTACAGTGAGAAACATACTTTATAGGACCTCCGCACGCACGCCTTTTAAGGTATAATTCCACATTGTTGTTCTTAAAATTAGTCAATGATCCTTTTCCTTAAATTGTCAAAGCTTTGATTGATCAGTCGATCAACGATCGCGATCACTTTGAAAAGATTTGCGTGGAATCTGCAGGTCAATCAAGTGACTTAGGAAAGTGTCTAAATATAAAATCTTGTCACTTTTATGCAAATCTCTTTTGCTAAAAATACTGAAAAATATTTGTCCATACGATCACAACGGCAAAGCGAGTCATCGATTTGTAATGAAGCGTGGGTGGATCTGACTCGAAAACTCCGTTGGGGCAAAACCAGAAAATGCTAATGATGTTTTCTTGTTGTGAGAATGTGGACAGTGCCAGTGAATGTTCATCGGATGTCCGGAGAAGTGATCATTTGGGCGGAAGAAATACGACAATCTTCCGGGCAACTGATCTCCAAGCGCGATCACCTCTAAAGCAATTTGTCGCATTTTGTTGTACGATCACTTCTCTTCAAAATTTCCATGTAATTTTACTTAATTGGTCCACGAGAGGCGATGATCAGTCAAATTTGGATGCATGATCATTACGATATATATTTTATTTTTTAATTAATTGGACAATGCGTGGTGGAAAAATCTCTTTTTTTGTGTAAGAAGACCTTTTTCATGCGTCTTGAGAAAAAATCCCATCCAAGTATTTTGGAATTGGTTGGAGAAAGAGAGAGTTCAACGAACTTGAAAAACTCCATTAAATTGTCTCCATGAGAGTTGGTTTAAGTAGATGAAAAGAGAGAGAAAAATGGTGTAACGTGAACAAATATACGCAAACGTCTTATTTATCTCAAAAAAATGGTACGTGCTTCAATTGTTGCGACAAAATTTTCATATATTCCTGCTTAAGAAACCTCAACTCGAGACAGATGACTTCAAAAGGCGCAGAGAATTCTTTTAAGCAGTAACTTTGTGGTATCATTGGGTCTAGCTTTATGCATATAGTTCTATTCTAGTATAACTAAATTGAATTTTCGTCAAGTATAACGGAAATATTTTGAATTTTAAAGTAGCCATGCTTGAAAATCATCTGTCATATTTGACTATCAAATTTTGACAACTCTTCAAATATGTAACAGTAACACTTCAAAGAAGTCAGAGAAATATTTTTAAAATTTAATATCCAACACATAATGACTTTTATTAGTGAACATGTTTTTGACATTTCAGTGATAGAGAAAGAAATTTAAAACTAGTCATCTCGCTCACTCTCATAGGAAGTTCCGAAAACATGTTTACAAAACAAGAGTTATTGTGTACAGGGCATATTCAGCCGGAAATAATTAATAAAAAAATCTACAGAAATTATAAGTGATTCTACAGAAGTTATAAGTGACCTTGTCCTAGGTCTGCCTCGAGGTCGACGCCTTCCCACAATGGCTTGCATAGCTTTTCTGGGGAATCTTAAGGCCTGTACACATTGGGAGCAATTTTCGTCAAAAATTGTAAAGAAAATTGCCTGCACAGCTGTAGGCAGAAATGTCAAAATTTTGTCAAAAATGCAATTTTTGACGAAAATTGCTCCCAATGTGTAGAGGCCTTTATAAGTGATAGAATTAAATTTGTTTTTGAAAAAATCGAATAGAATGTTTGAAAGAAAACTTCATAGTTAAGATAATTTGACATTATCAGTAAATTTTGACAAAATTTTATAAACTTTAAAAATTACGGAATATAACTGACATGGAATTTTATGTTTGGAAACCATTTATGAAATAGGCTTCTCATCTGTCAAATTTGACAGATTATATAGATTAAGAAAATGAGCACTGTAGTCCTATTTGTTGCCAGTATTTTGATTATTACAGTGAATTTGGAACGTCAGTAAAGTCTGAACTTTCACATGTCTTATTTTGACAGCTTTTGACAAGAATTTAAAAAGTAACGCTATTAAGGAATGCTTTATTAAGGTTTTAGATAAAGAAAATGTGCAATAAACTTTATTAACAAATAGAGTTAATTATAACTGATTACTGGATCAAAGTGTCACTATTGACAGCTTTTTAAAACACCAAATGTAACGGACTAACTGTCAGGAGATCATAACCGATCGTGACAGTGTCAGAGTGTCTTTGTGATTCATTATAATGCAAGAGACACATTCTTAAGTGCTATGTGGCTTTGCCTTATTGTTACTTTTCTTCATATTACATTGTCACACATTGGCCTCTCGACAAAAAGTCAAACAACAAATAGACGCACGATTCTTATTCTTGTCGCCATCTCTGGGTCCATTTGTAATGACGCGATCGGCTCTTAATATCTCACTCATTAACACTTACAGTGACAGCGATATTGGAACGTGTTCGTAAAATTTAAGCCTCACTCATTTTTTTCTCATCATCTCAAGAGAGTCGTGATTTCTCGCTATGATCTGGCAGAATAGAATTCCAGAGAGATCTTTTTTTTCCCTGCCTCTTGGTCCAGGGTGAGAGAAAAAGATGACCAAATATGTAAACGAGAGGAAATAAATGAAGAAAAAAAAATTAAATAATTCCGTGCGAAGATACAATGATGATAAATGATGAAGATGCTGAAGAATTTTAAGACTTGACCATATGGTCATCTATCACTGGGCATTCTAGAGAGTTTTTGAACTCAGAATCGATACATACTGGTCAATTGCCAGAGATGCAAGGAACAATTAAAATTTTTAATAGATTCAGGAACTCTTTGGAGAAACTCATCATTCACCCATCAATCCTCCAGAAACCTCCTTCGCGCTCCAACTTGGAGGTGTCATGATTGGATCTCGAAAGCGGCTCTTTTGATGGGTATCTCAAGAGCTTCCCCAGTATATGATTGATTGCATTTTTGCCCGCTAGAATTTTCCACTCTCACCTCTGAAGTCCATGACTTGGAAATTACAGGGTCACCCGCTTGGATTTTTAGCTAAGATCGTTTTAAAAATGCCATATCCTATAGCTCAAATGGTGCGGAAAGTCAAGTGGATTTCCAGAGGAATTTTGCGGTAAAATCTTATGGTTTTCGAAAGAATTCAGCGTAAAGTTTTTCAAAGTCCGTTAACCAAAACGTTTTCCAAGCTATATGCTTGGTAGGTCCCGGTACACTGGTACACTCAGATGAGTTATAGAAGACTGGGTAATGCCGGCTGCAGACCTGAGGTTTAGCCCAGTTCCCAAAGGTCTCAAATTTCAAAATAGTAACCAATTTTATTGATTTTTCAGAATTAACCAGATCATTTATCCATAATATTCAATCCTAAGTCATATTTTCCCAAAAAATCTTGACTCAGAAGGAATAAGAGAAGTTAAGCCATATGGCTAAGTCTTAGGTCTGATGCCCGTATAACCAAGGCTAGTGAGAATTCACGAGCAATTGTATAAGTACTGACGTAAGAAATGGTAATGAAAATAGGAAGATGAAAACTTCCTCCGGTTGCGTCAGGGTTGTTTATCTTTTCAGGACAAGAAAAACACGTAGATCTTTGCTGTAGATCTTTGGCAAAGATCTACGTGTTTTTCTTGTCCTGAAAAGATAAACAACCCTGACGCAACCGGAGGAAGTTTTCATCTTCCTATTTCATTAGAATTCACGAACCTCAGGCTTACGAAAAAGGGATGTGGTCCTTCTGAAAAGGGTTAGGCAAAGGGCTAACAACCCCTTCCCGTAAGAGCAAGATTTGTTACGAAAATTTGCAAGGACCCTCGGATAGGACGGACTTTACAGTAACTGCCTTCGCTAGGTACAAAGAACATCTATTTCGATTTGATTGGAATATATCTGTCGAATGCCAGTTGGCAGAATACCCAGAAAGCTACTAAAGAGTGAGCATGAAGGGATAAGGGTGAGAGAACTTGTAAGGATAAATTTAAAGGCAAAGGCTTTCGATTGCCTGACAATTCTCTAGAACTAGATATTATTAATCGTATCGAGATTCATTACAAAGGTAATCATTTTCCATGCTCCCGGAGTTATTCTTCTTCCATGCTCCCGGAGTTATTGGGCGTTAACCCATTCCTTACCATGGTATTATACATCATACGCAAATCGAGTGATTTTTGATGATTTATTTCTGGGCAATTTTAATCCGAATTGCTGTCGGGAATGGATTTTTAGTAACGTTAGTTCTTCAATTACTTGGGAAAAATAGTCCGACAAAGATGAAAATACATTTTGTTATTATTTTCTTGCCTCGCGGAAGGTCATGCAAAATTTTTGCTCAAAATGGCGGACGGAAAATACGACATCCCGTCGAATTTGTTAAAATAGGCCTCTTTCCTATTTCCTTATTTGAATTCTAGTTCTCAATTAGTGTTCTTGGATCGTCACTCTATCTGATGCAATAGAGTTTGAAATGAATTAATGCACAGAATTTAAATTCAGTGACCGTTAACACGTGTGCTTGACAGAGGCTCCCCGCGCCCCCATATGAGATAAATTTTTTTTTCTTTTCAAAAAATTCATCTACTAATCTGTATTTCTGGTACATTGACTGAATGGGTTAATAACGTATGAAAATTGCCTAAATTAGACATTCAGATCTTTGCACCGGGCGGGATTCGAACTCACAACAATAAGTCGAGCCGGGGAATCGATCCGCCCAAGAGCCAACGGTCTTGCCTATTGCGTCACTGATTCCCCTAGAACTAGTGAAGTTTGTAAAACGAAAACCAGATGCGCTATAGTCTTAAATATTGTGATGAATCGAATTTACCTCCTCAATGGCTAGGTGTCCTCAATGGCTATCTGTAGAATGCGCCTTTGAGTCCCTTTTTGCCCTAAATACTTGCTTTGGGGAAAAAATTCCAGTACATTGTCTTGAGTACGACTTTTACATTTATGGCATATACTTCGGGAGGGCAGCGCATATGCGTTGAAATGATAAGGCAACCTGTAAGACAGGAGCTGAAAAACTCCCCTCTATCGTGAGACGTGCTGTGAATAAGGAACTTTTGGAGTTATAGTCCCCTACGTCCCCTACCCAAAATCTCAACAATATGTAAGAAAGCATTCCTTAATAGGTAGATAATTAAACATTATTTTCATAAGAAATATCCGATTAATTCCAAGGAATTTTCCACACAAGCGGAACGCCGTAGAATATTTAAGTTATAGGGCTAAATTGATTACCTATTGGGATTTTTTTGTGAGAAACCCTGCAGTTCGCCTTCAAATTCAAACAGCACGACCGTTTCAACTGTACTTAATGATTTTCACTCGTGCACATACCAGAGAACATTCCACATCAATTGACCAAGCAATTCTTGACCCAAGAGGAATGCTAATCACTGAAGACTTCAGCTTAGACAAGCGATATATTGGAATTTTGCTAGGTGATCGTGTGTCGAAGATCAGTGAAATGTTGCCCTATGTTGCCCCAACGATCACTCAAATCAATAAACATGCCACTTCATGAAGGTTTTCACCCTGGAAATTGAAGATGATTTCACAAGAAATACCATCGAATGTAGGAGGATGCGAGATTTGTGGTCAGAGTGTGACTAAAACTCCCGAATAATCCAAGATTGAATAACCGTAGCCAGTGATCTTGGAGATCGTGTGCACAAGAAAGTATCAGAGAGAGTTGCTCACAAAAAAAAGCAGCATTAGAAGTGGAACCCACACGGATTTTTTTTCTTGAGGATTCGTGGGCGCAACTAAAACTTTTCCCCTTTTTTCTCAAAAGTTTCATGTTAGAGTTGTTGTTTTTTTTTCGTGGAATTCCAAATGTGACCAAAAATTGAGCAATCAATTTCACTTCTTTCGCGTGCGCATAAATTTTTTTTTGGCCATCCAATGGAAATCGATGATGAAAGTGTTGACATTTTCTGGGGCGGAGTGGACTCCGGGAGATCTCAAGTGGCACTTCCAAGACACTCAAGAGTAGCAATTAAATTGGCACGAGATTGTAGTTTCACGAGAAAATTGCACCAGAGTGCATTTTAATGACTTCCATCCCCTCGGAAATGATTAGGAAGATTTCTTTTCCGACTCTTTTTGCTGCTGGGTCAATTGTTCGACATTTTGAGGAAGTTCAGAAGCCTCCGGTTGAACAGAAAATTCTTTGGGGTATACGGCCTCAATTGGAAAGATCCTCTATTGAATTGATTGATTGAAGTGTGGGGCTCTTTTCTATACTGAAGATGACATGAATAAAATGTATTACTTATTTTATTTAAACTGAAAGGAAGATGCTTATTAAACTTATTCATTCCTCAAGGTATCTAAATTCTTTCACGTGACTATTGATATATCTAGAAACGGAAATTGAGAAGAATTTTGCAGTGAAAAGCATTACTTTTTAAAACCTATAGAGCCAAAAAGGGTTAGGAGGAACTTTTAGGTTAGAATTTAGGTATCTTATAACATAAAACAGTATTCAATGTGCCGAGAGATATTCAAAATATCGTTTTTGGCCATGTAATAGTAATCTAAAAATTCCATTTTTAATATTTTTAGGAAGATTTTTCCTATTTTTTAAGGTTAACAGTAACATAACCCTATGTTTTCGGGTTTAATTTTTTTCAATTGAACAAAGAAATATTAGAGATTAATAATAGAGATCAGAAATACCTACGCAGTACAATAATAATAACTCTGTTAGAAAATAACTCTAAAATGTCTAATCGATAATGGCGTAGTAATTGACAGTAGATGTCGATTCTAACCTAAAAAGAAAACTGGTACTGAGTTCTTTAAAGGTACATTGCAGCCACCTTAGTCTTTAAGAAATATAATAACGTAGTAATTAATAGATGTTAAATCTAACCTAAGGATCAAATAAACTTACGTTAAGTGTCTTATTGTAGGTTATTCAAAAATACATGTGACCTTAATAAGTAAGTCACTTTTTACTAAATTTTCTATGGTAATATATATTATTTGTTAGGTTAAGTTCAAAGCAATATCACATTTGAAAACAACATTCAAGTAAAATGAGATAATTAGCAAGATATTAATTAATTTTACTGACATCACAATGATTTTTATATATATTATTGGACGTCTAATTCGGATATCGGTTAAGGTTTTGAAGTATTAAAGTGATCTGATTCTTCATCGTAGAAATGGGATCAAGATGGCCTATAAAACTTCCGGGAATGAATAGATAAAATCGTGCTGTCGTATATCTGATCCAATACCTTGTCATATTGCTAATGCATGACTCGTATGATTTATATAGCTGTATCAGCTGAATTCTAAAATTTGAGTTTATGTCTTCTAGCATTCTAGGTTATGTCACCTTATTTGTCATTTAAAACCTAACCTTACATTGTTGCACTATCTCTTGACCATTACCGCTCTGAATGTGGATAAGAACTTAGAAAACCCTTTCATAGATTAATCAGACATTTTCTTTTATCATTTCTTTACAATCTACTAAACAACTGAGGCCCCATTCTTGCAGAAAAATCTGTCCTAGAGTTGGCTATCCGGTATTATCAGGGGTCAGCTATTGCTATACAGTGCCCGCTCTCTAATCCGGATCGCCGTAATCCGGACGAGTTGTCGACGGTTACATTTAAAATCATTTTGAGGTCATGTATGCATGTATGTTCAGCAATGAAAATGAATTATGCTGTGATGTTTTTGTTTAATAAATGAAGTATAATAGTATAGAGTTCTCTAATTATGTCTTTTTAATCTTCTTTAAAACTTTTATACTAATTCTACAAAAAAACCTTGTATTATATTTTCGAGACGTTGAACAAATTCAAAAAATCCATCCGGATTACGAAGCGAACATCTGTCATATTGTCTCCCAATCATCTGGATTACAAAGCGGGAACTGTATTTTGATTGCGTTAAAACTGTGAAAAATTGAATTAATATGGAGATGAAATCACTGAAGACTACTTGTACATGAGTCACAGACTCAAGTTTTAACTATTTCGAATCTCCATTTTTGACAATAAAACATCTGAGTTCATTTGACATTTCAAAGTTAGGTCATGTTCCGTTCTTTTCAACATTTTAACCATAATATCGAACTGTTTTCAATAGTATTCATCGCAATCTGTTAGAAAATCATTTACTTTAACTAATTTTACACGAAAATTTTAATAAAATAGTGAAAAACTAGGAAAATATGGGTGAATGATGCTACATAAGTGAACAATTAAGTGTTTGAAAACTCTCACATCCCTAGCCCTTCTCGCTATATTCGGAGTGTCAGTGCCTTGGTAAAGTGAAGTTAGCTATTTAACTATCGAGTGTCGATACTCAACTTCTTTGTAAAATTTCTTAAATGTTGTCAATTTAAACTTAAACATATACTTCAGTCGAGATGGTTTTCATTAGGGAAAACTGATTTGAATCGACAAATAGGAATATGATTAATTGATGCTTTTTTCGATTTGAACGATTTTACCCACTTTTTTATTTATTAGCAAATTTTCATTAAAATGCTTTTCTAAACAATCGGAGCTATCACTAAACTTTATGCTAATGGCTCCGGTACACCTTTTAGATCAGTAAAATTTCATGAAATCTAAATTCACAACCCTTTTTTCTCAAGTTCTTTGAATACGTCTATCACATTCTTTCGCACATGAAATTCGGTTGAGCTAAATTAAATTTAAAGTAATTTTTAGAAGAAGAAGTGTACGAAACAATGAGATAGACATATGGAAGTGTATGAAAAAAATATTTGATTTTGAATTTCGACTTTATGAAATTTTCCTGATCTAAAAGCCCAGATAGCGCAGTTAGCTGAAAAAGTCAGTGCGTTTTCTGAATATTTTTGCTGAGCAGGGGAGTGACATTAGCTCTGAAAAATGCGACCGATTTTAGTGTAAATTTTTCCCTGTTTTCGTACACATTTCACGAGATATCTCCAAAACTACGTAGGTTGACAATTTGGGGTTTTCAGTTGCCTATTCTATATTAAATTGGCTTTTATTTTGTATTTGTATTTTCTGCTAATTCATTCCACAATGACAGAAAATAGCTAATAAACCCAAAAGTTTTTTCGGCACGCTAGAAACATATGGGAAACATAGGAAATGTCATACCCCTGTTGCTGAGTTCATCAGCAAGAATATGCTGATCGGTCAGCAGTTCCCGAACAAAAACTGCTAACCTTTCGTTTAGGGTTAGCAGAATTGACATCGGTTAGCATATGATGCTCGCTGGGAGGTGTGCCGGAGCTATAAGGGCTTGCAGTACCCAATACCGTAATCTTCGGATCTGGATCTTCAAATTCCGTTAAAGATACTCCATTTCCCAAATGAGAAATGCGGAAAAATCTTATTCGAATGCCAATGCTTAATCTCGATTGTGTGCTTTTCATTAATTTAATCATCTCATTTAACCCGGAGATGCCTTAAAGTCAGGTCAAAATGCGAGATTTATGATCATCTTCATCTGCAGCCACTCTCTCAATATGTGATTTACATTCAATTGTGATTTTCTCATGCTTCAGCAGCACTAGATCATCCAATGAGTTTCACATGATATTTGCAAGAGAAAGTGCGCTCCAGCTCAAGTTTTTTGCTCAACGAAAAGATGTTTCATGGAAGCTGGGGAGGATGTTGATCTAGCCTAGAGTTGTCGTGACATTCCTTGTGATTGTCATGATTGTCTGGTTGAGCCAGGGAAGGATGAGAAAAGCCCTAGAAGAAGGCTTTATATATTCCATGTGATGGGGAGGGGACTTGTTTGATATTTCCTGGATTACAGAGAGACTCTTCATTAGCATTTTGAGGCAATTTGTCGGGCTGTCAGTTGGAGCAAATTGGCCACTGCTGGGCTAAGAGTTGGGTGTTCATTTGGCGGATGATTAGTGCACATGTTGAAGGTCATGCAGTGAATGTGGGAGCTCTAAAAGCCGCAAGATCTACGCGTTGGCGCCAAAAAGATGTCGAAATAACGTCTCACGCATCCAAAGAAAAACTATCAATGGGAAATATCTTGGCGAAAAATTCATTCACAAAAACCATTTCCATTGAAGCGTGTTTCATTGCGTGGATTTTGGGATGAAAAGTTGATAGTTTTTTTTTTGGTACAAGAAAGGCTTGTCTTTTGGTGTTGAATTTCTTAGGCTCTCCGGCGCGCGCGATTCAAATACATTCAAAAATAACGAATTGTGTGGGTGGCCTCTTGTTGTTTTTCCCACTTCTTGAGCCTCCCATTGATGCATCTGGTGGAAAATTATGAAAATACACGGAGGAGAGGTAAAAAAAAAAACTGTCATTCAACCCACTCAATTCTTGTAAAACATTCATCTCCCCCACTTTTAGGGGGCCCCTTGGGACGCAATTGAATGCGTGTGTTGAGAAATTATAAGGCAAGCAAATGTTGAAGATTTTCTTCTATTGTCGACAACACTTCCCCACATCCCCAGACAATAGAACATGTTGCTTCAACACGCGCCATCCAGAACAAAGAATCTTATTCCTAGTCCATCCGAATGAGAGACACTTTCAATGGGCATGGACGAGAAGTTGTGGACCAAATGGTGTCCGGAGCACACGCAAAGATCGCCCACATCTCATCAATTTCCCACCTTTTTATCCATAAGAGCCAGAAGTCAGAATGATCCCTCTGGTTGTCTTTTAATTGATTCCAACAACCCAAGGTTCACCACACAAAGTACAGGCCATTCTCCCCAGAAAATTTATCTCTCTTGGAAGCCAAAGTCATCAATACATTTTTAGTATCTCCCCCCTGAAGATATTTCCTCCAATCGAAAAAAAAACGGCCTAAAAATGGACCCCCGCATGTATATTTGTGCTGTACTGACCGATGGAATGCCGTGCTGTAAATTTGCATGAAAATTGCTAAGTGCTCTATAAATCTGCATACGGATGCCCTTTTGCGGAAAAATCGCATATTTGGGCTGCCTTTGTCGATTTTCAATTAGTCAGAGGTCAGCCTGAGCAGCTGTTCACCAGCCAATAGATGCAAATTTAATTGGTTTACTTGCAAACTGTCTGCAAATACAGCGGCAGTTTATTGTTGTGCTTGGGATTTAAATTTAAGGCACATTTAACCGAAAATCGAGTGGGACTTTGTTGGTGAATAGGGTAAGGGCTCATAATTTTGGACAGTTTCTTATTTTGGACACTTTGAGGATAAAATTGGACACTAAAAATAAATTGATTAAAATTATGGATTTTTATTCCAATATTTGATGAATAATGAATTCTATCTAAATATTTGTTCCTTTTGGAAGATTTTAACACTAAAAACGTTAAATTTTGAATATGATTTGGGTTGAAATTGATTTGTTGAAAATGCAGTGTGAGCAATTGCTTACGAGAAATATGACAGAACTTTGTGTTTTCTTCAGTCTTATTTAGCTGTGGTGCAGTACTAACAATGTTTCTTCGCTTTTTTTGAGTGATATTATTGAATAATCATTGAAAATTTCGTTGATTCACGTTAGTGATGATTTGTACATTTGACCTGAAGTGAGATTTGCCTTGTGAATTAGATTTTTCGTGTGAAAAATGGGCAATTTTCTGAGAGATTCACCAGTGAGGTGATACTCCTTATTTTGGACAGGTGTTTTTCTTATGAAATTTCGTGAAGTTTTAGCATTTGCGATGATTAGGTTGTATAAATGTCCGGAGAAATAAGGGAGCATTATCTCTACGAACGAGATGTAGTGAGAAAAGCCTTGAAAACCTCCCGGAAAGACCTGGGAATAAGCGAATCCGCGAGTACTTGGAATACTGAAGTTAACTCACTTTAATGAATGATATGGAAAGTTTCCGGGCTTCTTGTGACATTTTACGTTTCCCTTACATGAACAGGAAGAGGACTTGGTAAGATTGGTTCATGAAATGAAGAACAATGGACATCCTGTTGAGGCGGATTAGCTATCCAAATTTACAGCCAAGTTGTCCAAATTAATAACCAAGTTGTCCAAAATAAGAGTCAAATTCACCTCTACATATCAATTCATTTTTAAACGTATTAAGACTAATTTTAGTAAAAATAAGACGATAAATAGCTTGCTAAGTTTCTAAACATCCTTTCTGAAAAGAGAGTAACAAATAAAGTCAATTAGTACTAAAAATATCGCACTTCAAACTTGGAAGATCGATGCTTATAAGCCGACTGTCCAAAATTATGAGCCCTTACCCTGTATCAACAAATGGAGATAGAAAAATGTTAGGTTAGGATAGAAATATTATGCCATAGACCCACTTACGACTTAAGCCGAGAGACGGCTTAACGTAATTATATTCAAAATAATGATCAGATTCAATTTCCATCAGTTTCTGACTAATCTGCCTCACGGTTTAAGTCGAGAAACAGCTTGGTTAGTGGAAAACTGATGGAAACTTAGTGAGATCACTATTTTGATTGTAATTACCTTAAGTCGTCTCTCGTGAAGTTAGTAAATTTCGTTCTTGGATATGTTGTAACTCTACTTGAAACCTTTCCAAAAAGCCATTTAGGGGAAGTGTGCCAAATTTCGGCCAGCTTCTAATTTCGGCCACTTTGAGTGTAATTTCGGTCATGGAAATAAATTAATTAAAATTATGTAATCTTCAAATAGTCAATGAATTCATTTTGGTTTTAAATCTTTATTCATTTTAGGATGTATTAACACAAATACCATTGAATTTTAGGTCTAATTTGAATTTAAATTGCGTTGTAAAAACTCAGTGTGAAAAGAGTCTTACAAAAAATGTGACAGATCGATTGTGTTTCTAGCAGTCTTGCGATTTGTGGTGAAGTGCATTGTTTCTGTTTATATTAATTATGAATCAATCTTTAAATTTCGGGTAAAATTTCTCAGCTGGATCCTGTATTTCGCGTAAAAAAGTATATACATTGTGAGCGTCTCTGGTGAGGTAGTATTGCCTATTCCGGCAACATCTTTTGCTTTCCTAAATTTCTCATTCATTTTGTGTTTGTTTTTTAATTTCTGAGTTCTACAATGTCTAGAGAAAAAAAACATCGCTTCCATGAAAATGATGATGTGGAACAGGCCTTGGAAGAGTTCAGGAAGGACAAATTGCTACGGGAATCTGCGCGTAAATTTGAGATGCTACTCTTCAGGTCTTCAGGACAAATTACACGGAAGATCTCAGGGCTTATGGGTCATATAAACGTGTTAAACTAAATATTAAACTCGTTCTGTTTGACGTTTTAAAATTTTCTATCCGTTGCGTCACAAAAGTTGGTCAGAAAAAATGGCCGGTATTTCACTCAAAGTGGCCGGAATACTACCCAAAGCAATGCTCATATTTTTATTAATTTTTCAATATTTTAGGAAGTGATGTAAAGAAAACAAATGTGATAAACTAGTTTTCAAGGTTCCACACAACCCTCTCGAAAAGGAAGTAACAAAAAATATCAATATGAATTTAAAATATTGCATTTCAAACTTGAGACTTTGACGCTTGCATGCAACTATGCCGAAATTTGACACACTTATCGAAACTCTAAAATCCATAGCTTTAATATCGAAATATACCGTTTTCAAATTACTCTTTGAAAAACAAGCCTACCCCCATGTAGTGATACTATTGTTACAAAAAAGTTATATTGTGTATATTATGTAAGACATTATGTAAATACAATGATAAGAATATGTAAACACATTTTCCTTCTGAATTTCGACTTATTTTGGTTGCGATATCTTGATTTTATTTTATAAAAACAAAAAGACTAATAGTCTTGCAATTTTTTTTTAAACCAAAAATGTGAGAAACAGCAATCATTACAAAAATCTTCTCTAGCAGGTTTCTTTCTAAAATCAGCGTTGAAATTACTTCGACACCATCAAATTTACGCATAAAAGAAATCCCTAATACTTTACGATGCCACTCACTTAAACTGCTAAGGCCCATTTCTATAGAGACGAGAAGTTTTACTACCATTTTCATTGTCATAAGAAAATAATTTTATTGCCCATTTAATGGCATTTTCTCTCTTTTAATTTCATCTGAGATTGGTCGACTTTGTTCCCGGAATTTGATACATTGGGTTATTTCTCGTGAAATCTCCAAAGGCTTGGGTATTTTATTCTCTGAATTTATGACGAAATCACGAAGTTTTTTTTTGAAAAGTTTTTCCCACTGTGAAATTGTAATCAATTTCTCTTCTTCGGCCAACTGTTCTAGAAGATCCAACCAATCCTGAGGATAATGAATGAAGAGTTGAAACAGAGTCTAGGCATTAGCATAAAATGTGAGCCACTATCATCAGAGGTTCACCCACGCGTGTCGCTCATCAATCGCAGGAAGGTCTCTTTCAAATTCAGAATGGAAAGAAGATTTCCAATGGTGATGAGATGAGGGGCTTCTTAACAAAAGGCGAATAAAAGATGAGGTTGAAAACAAGACAAAATTGGCTGAAAAAAGATGCTTTTTAGACTTTCTTTCGAAGAGTGTCGTGTCTTTTGTGTTAGACGGCTTGTTAGTCATTTGCACTCAGAAGAATATGCTAAAGAGTTCTTAAGGAGTAACAAAACTGTAGGTCAATCTAGACTTAAAACCGTAAAAGCATTATTAAATAATATTTCGTCTGTTGGATCAGCAAGTGTCGTAACTTATGCCCTAGACACACTTACGACTTAAGCCGAGAAAAGACTTAATGCAATTCTAATCAAAATAGTGATCAGATTACATTTCCATCAGTTTCTCACTAATCCGTCTCTCGGCTTAAGTCGAGAAATGGCTTAACGCAGAAGTGTGCAAAACCGTTGAAACCGAATTAACGTCAAAATAAGTTTGTTATAGTAGCGTTTTGACCATTGACGTACATGTTTTATTTTACATTTATTCGGTTTCAACGGTTCTTGCACACCTCTGGCTTAACGGCTCTCAGTCGCTTCATCAGAGCTTTGTTTAAGACATAACCTAACTTTTTTTTCGCAAAATTTTTTTAAGGTTTGTTTTATAAATTGAACTGAAAATAATGCTCTTATGATGTATTTTAAGTCTTCCATTGAATCACAATGCAACTGTTTTTTAATTGATTTTTGGTTTTTTGTTGACAATTAAAAAACAATTTGTTTGACCATAACCTCACTTTTTGACATATTTATGTAACTAAAGTTTTTTTTATCCCTTAAGGAGGGAAATCTTGTTCTCCTTTATAATAACAATAATTCTAATAAATTTAATGGCTGTTTAATTTTTGTTGGCAGTTAAGTAACGGTTTTGTTGAAAACATAACCTCATTTTTTTACTGCTCGAACTCTACGGTGAGAGCAGTATATAAAATCCTTCGATTTTTTCATTGTTCAATTTTGATGTGAAGAATTTCGGTCCGATGGGGTGTAGCAAGAATTTTCAAAAACACTAGACCTTTCTTGACTCTCGCAATTTTATTCTTTACGACGTTTCTTTTTCTTTTTTTTTTTAAATGATTTGTAGGCCTGATGAAGAGGACATTCATCCTCGAAACGTCGTAAAGAATAAAATTGCGAATGTCAAGAAAGTGTTTCCGTCAATTCTTGTTCAATTTTTATTTCAAATTCAATTATTTTTGTCCTAAGTTATTTTGGGCAATGTTTTGAGTGATTTATAAATCCGTTCAAATCGGTTGTGAACCGATAATTAACCGGTTATGAACCGATAAGTAATTTTTGCTCGAAAATCAATTTTATTACCTTTAAAATTATTTTGTGGGATCTCTCGAGTGATTTACAAATCGGTCGAAAACCGGTAAACGGTAGAGATTTTGAGGGATAGCATCTAAGTCACGAGTTCGAGCACCTCGCAAAACCTGGAACGCTTTGCCACCCCTTTTCTTAAACTTATTTATTTAATAATAATAATAATAATAATATTTTATTCACTCGAGCTATACAAATAAAAATACATGGACATAAGTGGAATGCTTTGCAGGTAGACAAAAACAAGTAACTGCAGACAAAGATTCTGCTTCTAGAGCTCGAGCGGCGGCTGCCGCCGACTTCACGAATTTTATTTTTGAACTTATGACAGAGGAATTGTTTTAAAAAGTATTTTTAGTTTTCTATTAAATAACAATGAAACTGTTTTTTTTTTAATTTTTGTTGATAGTTGTTACGATTTGCTAAACATAACCTCACTTTTGACATATTTCTTTATTAGCTAATGTTAAAATCTCTTAAGGGAAACTGACTTTTTCTTTATTTAGAAATCATAATCGTTTTACTGACTGTCTTCCAAATTATTGTTGGCAGTTGAATAACGATATTGCTTGACCATAACCTCACTTTCTTACAAATTGATATTGCCAAAGTTTTCTAAAAGCCATTTGGAAATTTTAAATTCTTCTTGAGATCAATATCATACCTGATTCCTAACTTTCTTATTGAATTTCTTTCAAATATTTGTTGATAGTTAAAGAAGCATTTTCTTGAACTATAACCTCACTTTTCCAAAGTTAGGAACTTAAGAGAATTCAAAAATCATTCCACTGTATTGAAGATGATTGTTTCTTATTGGCTTAGAGATTTTTCCTTGCATTTTCCCCCTATCTATAAATTTATTCATAAAATTCTTTTTAAAAAAAAGTCAAATATTCACTTGCATAATTCTGTTATTCAAATTCAGACCGTTTTCAGTGACATACTTTCAGCTGAGTGTATGTACATTTCAAATGTCTATCCTTCCCTGACTTCACCCCCACAAACACGCCCAGATTGAATTTGTGTCTTCAGTAAATCGCATGGGATTGAACAACTCTATTAAAGCTGGGCTTTTTTTTTGTTTCAGCTCGAGATGGAGAGCGTCCATGGTCAAATATTTGGTGAGATTCCATCTGCAGATGATGTGTATGCACGAAAAGGCGGGAAAAAGCGTACACGAGTCCGTTAAAATGTACAAATCCAATTTACTTGAGGTAAATACAGCGTGATTAAATTTTCAGTGACTGTGGAATTCCATTGTTGGGCGCTGGCATTCTCTTTGGACATCAAAACCCAAAGCAAGAATGGTTAAAATTTCCAATTCGTGCCTCTCATGGCAAGAGCCACTACTCAAAGGAGTCCAATAAGAAAATGGGCAGGCGAAATAGTTCTCCTCCATGGGTATTCTCTCCCTGACCATGAGGCAAAACATACTCAAAGAAATTGTCAGATGGAATAAAAAGAACCTCAACATTGGTAAATGATCTTCTTCGTGGTTCTCGATTTATCTCTCTCTCCTCTGAATAGCCCCTCGTGCCCCTTGAAGCCCCTGACTTTGCTATTATTAAATGCTTTATTGTTTCATTTTTCACGCTGTTTGTTAGGCGCGCTGAAAATTTGCACGTCGTGCAACTTCATGAACTTTCTTGCGATGCTCGTTTTTCTCCATCTCACCTATCAACTTCTTCAGCATCATAGCACCTCTCCCGCCAAACTAGGTTCCTCGTCTCTTTGCCTAGTCTTTTCTTTTGTTTACTCTTGAAATCCCGCATGATACGTCTCTCCCGGAGAACACTCACGACTTCAGCATTGGGAACAATGAAACAATTCCCCAAGGAATTGCCATTTATAGGCTCATTTTTACAACAAAAATGGCCAATAAACTGGTTTGATCTAATTTATTTCCCGCCTATGAGGCGCTTTTTCCACGCAATCGTAGTTGGAAATCATCTAAGAAAATGGTTTTGGAAGGGAATTTGAGGAAGTGATCGAGATCTCACCAGGCAATTGATATTATTCAGAAGCTGTTCGCTTGCGAAATGGCCATTTGGATTATTTCACGAATTCGACATTTGAATTTGGAGATATTTATTCAAAAAGGTGATCAATGGGGAAAAGAGCAATTATATAGCAATAAGAAAACAATTTTTAATTAAGACTATACCTTGGATGGTTACGATAATGTTAGTAGTAAAATATTGTTTGAGATAAAACTTCAAATTTGAGGTTATATTTCACCTTGAAAATAAAATAACCTTAAAACTTGTAATTTCTAATTTTTTGAATTGTTGATGGATTATGATGTTCAATTAAAAACTCCTGAATACACCATATTAGGAGATTTGTCCCATAAGATATGTCTTAAAATTTTTAGGTTATGACAGATATAACCTATGTTTTTTAATTAACCAATTAGCTGAATAAGACAATATGTGGATTTAAAAATTTGACATATCCTGGAATAAGTTAGAAATAGAAGGAGGTGGGGTTACTTTGAGCTGTAGGGCTACAGTGATATATGATTTTTCGCCTATTTATAAATGAAACTGGTTCTTTCAAGTATTTTATTTAGATTCGCAATGGTTTTGTTTATCCAAATTACATTACAGTAGACTCTCGCTAATTCGGCTCTTTTAAGATCGAGCTACTTTTTAATTCGGGCAGCGGTTACATTTGAAAAAAGTTTGTTGTCATTTTTCAAGTTTGATTATGATTATCAAATGAATCAAATATGCTCAAATTTGGCATGGTTTGTCTTAGTTTTGATGTGATTTTGCATTATTGAGGAATTTTCATGCAATTTACGTTATATATGAGTGTGTAAACTCAATATCTGTATGCACATGAATAAAAAATCGTTGCATTTCAAAAAGTTTGTCGCCCGAATTTCTGTCTAGTTCGGCTGACATTTCGGTCCCATATGCCCGAATTTGAGAGAGTCTACGTATCTTTAAAACCCAATTTCCTTTGGAAATATGCGAAAAATCGTATAACAATGTACCCCACAGTCTAGAGTAGTCCCACCTCTACCTACAGGAGTGGCGTTATGCATTTTTATTCACCTAACCTAAAAAAAAATAACCTTGAAAGTTGTAATTTCTAATCTTATTGATTTATAATTGAAAACTAATCTATTTCAAAGTGTAACAAATCTTATAAAAATGTTACAAATGAGTAAAATTTGTAATGTTTGAGGTTAGAAATTATCATTTTTTAAAATTTTTTTTCTTTCTTTGTTGTGAACCACGATGTTTGAACAGAAACTCCTGAATGCTTAATAAGAGAACTTGTGCCACATTTGTCTTGAATCTTTGAGGTTAAGACAAATATAACCTTAATTTATCTAATTAAGGTATGAGTATAACAAGAGAATATTGATTCAAAAATTCGATATATCCTACGTCAAAAATATAGGAATTCTTTCATGAATTTTAGAGACTTTAAATAAAAAACTATAATAGTGAGACTAACCTCACTTTTAGACAGCTTAATTTAAAAAAAAATTAATTAAAATAAATGAAAGTGTCTTGAAATTTTCTGTTTATCACATTTACGTAGTATTAAATAACAAATAAATTGTTGCCATTGGATTGATTTGCAATAACAATGACAAATTATAGTTTCAAGAAATTTTTGTTTTGACAGATTTAAATTTGAATTATAACCTCAGTTTTTCGACAACTAAAAATATAGGAAAAGAAATGAATATGTAAAGGGAATTTGAAAGGAATTAAATATCAAAAAATACATTTTGTTGATAAAACCAAGAACAGATCGCCTTTAGTTAAATTAAAAAGTTATAAAATTTTAAGTGAATGAAATTTCTTGAGATTGAATAAAAATAAATTAAATTCTAAGTCAACGTTTAGTTTATGAATTTTTGCCAAGGAAGTAATAATTATAATTCAAAGGCTTACTGTTTAATGTCAGTTTGTTTAAAATCATAACCTCACATTTTCTTTCAAGAAGTAAAAATTTGAAAGACCAAAGTTCTAAATCATATGGGATAAGTTCTAGAGCATAAAAACTATTTTCGTAGAAGAAAAATAACCTCTTATACGAAATGTGCGCATTTATACTGTCTTTTTTTTTTAAGGAAATACATAAATTGCAATATAAGATGTATTAAATGAGTGCATATTCTCGGAAATGGACATAAAAGCATGTGTTTTTATAATCCACACCATGCGTGGGACGACATTAATACATAAAAGCTCAAAATCAAAATCTGAAACCTTATATCTCAGAGATTTTTCAACCGAATTTAATCAATGAATACTCAATCGAAAGGTCTTAAAAAATCCTACAAAATAGCAGTATAGAAAAGCTCACAAGTTGGCCGCAAGGGGCGCTACAGGTTATCAAAGTTTTCAAATAATAAGAAAAGTTTTAAGTTTCGAAACTATTCTCAACCGCTTTTAATGATCTTATGATATATATTTATGATAATTTTAATGTGTTATATAGAGATATGGGCTTATTGTATTCATCGATTTCAGTAGAATCATTACATATTTTGACTTATTTTTCCAACTGTGATTTATTTATTTATTTTCTTTTGAAATCGTAATCAGACTATATATAACACAATAGCCTTCCATAAACCTTGTTACTATGCCGAGTTTCAGCTTTCTACCTTTTCTCAGAGAGGAGTTAAAGTGGAAAAAGTCCTCATTCTGTATGGGGACTGCTGGAAGGAGTGGTGAGGGGAAACGTATATATACACGGTTAAAGAGCCTTCCATTGCCCTTGATCCTATGCCAAGTTTCTTATTTCTACAGAAGAGTTATAGTGGAAAAAGTCATTATTTTGTATGGGGATTACAAAAAGGAGGGGACAGGATACTGTATACATGGTTAAGGCGCCTTACATAAACCTTGATCCCATAGCAAGTGTCAGATTTCTATGTTTTCTCAGAGGAAAGTTATAATGAAAAAAGTCCACATTTTGTATGGGGGCTACTGGAAGGAAAGGTGAGAGAAGATGGTAGTATCCATGGATAAATAGTTTAAGTCGTACACTAACTCCGTACCGAATTTCATCATAATCGATTCAGCCGGTCTTGAGTAATTCGATGTCAAAATAGTATTTTTTCGAAAGAATAAAGGCGTTTTTACAAGGACTCCCGGCGAATATCGTCCCGGGTCTTGTTAGTTTTTCATCCTACACCATAATCTATAAAATGCGCCTAGTTCCATCTGTGGTCGCCAATTAGACCAACTCCCATACATTTTTGCTCAATGTCCTTTGTTTTGTAATGACAGTTTGGCTTAATTCATAACCCCACATGTTTTCTCAAGAAGTCAATGCTTAATTGGCTGTATTACACGGTAAGTTACTCGCATTTAGTAGTCTGCAAAAATCTTAACCCTACTTTTTACGATTTCGACCTGTTGAGAAAAACTCCTCTAGTTATTGTGCCAATTAAATAACCGTTAGATGTAAATGGTGAATTTTATAACATTTAAATATTTCTTTAAATATCATGCAGAAATTGCCTTTCTCCCCATGCTATAAGGAACTTATTAAAGTGATCACGACATCAATCGAATTGAACCAGACAACAAAGGGTGTCCTCAGCTTTCAACAAGGTACTGTAGAGATCAGAAAGCTGTGCATTTGTTTAATTTATCGTGTGTGAGATACAATAGGTGCCTCAAGTAAAGGCACTGCAGCCACAGTTAAATCGTGATTGTAGAGAAGAAAATACCTTGGAATAAGAGACGAAGGAAAAAAGTCCAATAATTCCAATAGAAAATTACAAAAGTGATGCATTGTATCTTATATGGAATTTTGTGGTGCATTCACCAAAAACGTGCCCAATGGACATCAAGGTGGAGAAGCTGAGGCCCATGGAATTGAAGTAGATCAATTTCTTGGAGGGCAAAACGTGAAGATCGTGATATGGACGTGTCTCAAATGACTATGCATGATTGTTAGCTTAGGTTAACAAAAAAGCCACAAGAATATTTTCACCACCTGCAAGATCCAAATGCATCATTATTCGTTTAGAATGTTCACGGAAACCAAAACGAAAGATCTCACATAGAATGATTTTCAAGAGCAAAAATTACCTCGCAAGTCAAATGATTGCAATTACATAGAATATAAATTATGGAAATTGTCAGTGATTTGTTGGGAGAGTAATCTTGGGAAGTCTCTTTTGTAAAGAAAGACAGGCAAAACGAAAATAGCCCTATGGTACAGCATAAAACCTATTAATTTCCAATTAAATCGTTAAATCGTTTATCCCATTTTGAGAAAAAGAAACAACGAGACAACTCAACAGAAGACTTAAAAAAAAATCAAAGTTCCAGCATCGATCACCTCGTGAAAATACCGCAGTAATTTTCACGGGGAGACTCGTGTTTAACCTGTTGGGAGCCCCAATGCAATACAACTCAATGGCTAATAAGCACTGATAAACAATAAAATAAAATGTTACGCATTTATTCTTGACTCGCATTTATGGCGATAATGCATAAGAAACTCGTTTATGGCGCCTCTTGGCCGACATTGTGATGGAACGTTTTTCTGCATCATATCGCTCTTTCTCTCTTCCACTCTATCTTGCGAGAAAATTGTCAATTGGCAGCACCTTCTTCCACCTCCCAATGTCTCTTATGTTGCGATCACTTGCGATTCATCGCGATCTCTATTGAAATTGCCCCTCTCTCATAGATCGCGATCGTATTGGCTTAACGATTATTGCACTTTTGCCTTCAAATTCAAATTCAAATTCAAATCTCCGATGCACACAGCTTGGATTGTTTCCTTGTCCCAGGTATTGTAATGGTGGAGTTCAGTGAACCATCCCATTATAGGGATGCTTTAATAATATCTTAAGACAAATTTGTGAATATAATGCCTTAGAAAACATTTACGACTTAAGTCGAGAGATGGCTTAACGTAACTACAATCAAACTGACTAAATTCCTATCAGTTTCCCATTAATTTGAACTGGTATTTACACTTGTTTTGAACCGGTAATGAACCGATTCATAACCGATAACTAACTTTTATTCGAAATTTAATTATTAGTTCTAAGTTGTTATCATTATTAGGGGTTCTCAGTGACGCAATAGGCAAGACCGTTGGGTTCAAAAAATGCTACTCAGGTTCATGAGAACGTTTTTGTACATTTGTCTTAATTTATCAAAATCGGTGCAGAAATGGATCACATAACAGAATTTCTTTAAAATCGTTGTTAAATCGTTGTTGTCCCTAAATTAAAAATTCGGGAATTAAAGATTTTCGCTAGTTACCCCTATCACCGTGGGGTGAATATGCTTTGTGTCCGAAAAACGAGTCAAGTTTGACAAAATTATGTTTGAAGTTTTGTTTGATAAATGAAATATTCATAGCCTTGAAAGTCTCCAAAAATTCTAGAAAACAAGATAGGGTGAAATTTGAAATTTCGAACATAATGGAATTCTGGACAAACCAATTTAGAAACTCGTACTTTGATAATCTAGTTAAGCAATTCTAGACGACTTTCAATATTACCTGATTGATGATTTGTTAAGCTTAAAAAGAATTGTCCGAAGTTTAAATTAGTTTGTCCGGAATTTAGCATTATCCAAAATTTCATATTTACTCTACGTGATTCATGATGATTTATTTCAATTCTAGTCTAATGTATCCTCGAACGTTATCATCAAGAACACTTTTTTTTTATCAGTTCAAACTCAAATAGCCTTAATTGGCTTGAATCAAAATAAAAACACGTACGAGTTTAGGGGAAGTGGGACACATTTGAATTGGGGTACATTTAAAATTAAACTTTTTTCTTATATTTTAAAAAGAATTAATTGAGGCTTAATATAATGCAATTTAACTTCGCAATTGGTTTGTGACGAATAGGAGAAAATTCATTTTTAAAGGTACCCCAAATCAAAGGTGCCTCAATTCAAAGGTGCCCCACTTCCCCTATAGCAAACTCAAATACGCAAAATAAACAACTAATTGAAGTACTTCTTCAACGTTTTCTTCTAGAGGTTGAGAGTAACTTAAAACGGCGATGGACGTAAAGAAATATGTATTTATCAAATATAAATTCAATTGATTTAAATTGATTTAATAAGTCACGGTTATCAAACTAAATTCCTGAAGAGTCTGTATTCATGAATATTAAAAAAAAGATTATCAAAAAATTAAAATTAGGGGAAACACGGGGTACCACTAAACACTAATTTTTATTTCTAAACTAATTGGACTATCTCGACCATTCCTTCAGTGGACAAGCATCCTTATAGTACCTATAAATTCCTATAGGTCTTATCCTCTGAAGTCGAATATCCGATTAAAAAATCGCAGTGTTTGATGGTACCCCGGTTTCCCCTACCATTTAAAATAAGTGTATTCTCTTAAGAAAATTGGAATTAATTAAACTTCCAGATTTTTTTGTAGGGGAGACAGGGGCAAAAAGTCACAAAACGGATATTTTATTTTTTTACAAGCTACTCTAGCGCTTCAAAAATTTCTTATTAGCGCAATTTTATAGGAAATTTACCGCTCTACAACTTTGTGAAAGTAATATTCCTTTTTTTTTAAAGGAAATACGTTTATCGAGCCGATTTCTAAAAGGTAATTTTGTGACCATTCTCAAAAATGCTGGGGCAAATAGTACCAGACATTGGGTATTATCATATTTTGATTTGCTTCATTACGGGCTTCCGTAAATTGAAAAAAATACCTAGAGGACATATTTTCATAAAAAAATTTATTCATCTACACCTTTGTAAAACACCGTTTTCTCTGCGAGAAAAGTAAGAAAACGAGAAAAGCGCTTTTCAAGGTATTTTAGAAAAAAAAACACACACAAAAGATTGCAAATCGTTCGACCAATGCAAACAACAAGCGGCGAGACATCAAAAATTGCTTCGCCTTTTATTACTTTTTGCTCTATACCTTTTGTTACTTTTTACCCCAAGTGGTCGTTTTTAATAAAAGGATTTCTGGAGAAAAGAACCTTTGTAAAATTCTAAAATAACTAGCGGATTCGTATTCAAAAAATCCAAATTATTTAGAAAATATTCACCAGTGCATCAATTTTGGAAAATAAGTAGGTAATAATCGTTATCTTCTGCAAGGAAAATATTTCAAAAATAGGGCTAAAAATTTCGATATTTTTTATTTTCCGAATTCCTTGTGTGAATTCTAAGAAACTTACGACATTGAAGAAGGTCTATGGAGAATATCTATAGAAAAAAATTGAGCTGCTATCTTTTTTACTTTGGAAGATATAGAATTTTGAATTTTTCGATTTGTGACTTTTTGCCCCAGTCTTCCCTACCGAATTTAGTTAAGTACGACAAGGTCTTTCATGGGTGTGTTGTAACTTCTAACATTATTAAAAAAATAATTTTGAAATTAAAAAAATACTTTTGAAATACTTTTAAAATTATTTTTTGGAAAAGAATATTTTGAATTTGAAATACTTCGTTACCATTGAAGGTTCTTTGCAAGATTCTTTTAAAGAATCACAGCTGTTGTAAGTTAAAGCAATCTTGTCACAAGTTTTTTCCCCTTTGTTGAGAGTATTGAGAGATGCTTTTTTCCTGATACGATCATCAAAAATCGTGATCATGATCGCGAAGTGTAAAAGTTAGAAGGTGTATTTACCTCACGATCACTCAAAGATCACTTTAAGATCGTCTTTCAGTGCGATCTTCGTCAATTTTCGGCCATTTCAGAAATATGACACGTTAGAAATTGGATAGAATTCAATCAAAATAACCATTGATCACCGTGTAATAATTGATGTTTGTAAATTTATATGCTTCATCATATGGCCCCTCTGAAATACCGCGCAGATTCCAAATGGACAAAAGCGGAAGATCGATGGAGAATGCGCGACTTAAACCGGTTCCTAATCTTCTTTAGAGACATTTCGTTTGAGGCTGAGGGAGAGATCTCTCTGCCAGTGTCTTCACCAGGTAATATAATCTCCTATTGAAATGTCGATGAAAATTTTGTCGATGACAAAAATTCCTCATCAGAGTTCGATTTTAAAATGCAAACATCAGTAAACTAGCAATGCTGCATTCTTTAACGTGACGTGCGAAGGACAGAGATGCGAGATTTTTCTCTCAATCCATCGAGAAAATTAGAAACTCGTGTCGTATTTGTGCTAATCAAACAGACATGATATTTACCTAAAGTATGTCTCAAAAGACAACCCATGATGATTACCTTATATTTTTTTTTATTCTCATTTCTGTGCCATTTAATCCTCTTTTCGGCTTAAATACTAAATTCTCCAGCCCAAGAATCTCCCTCCAAAAAAAAGTCACGCTGAAAGATCTTGAGTTTAATTACATCTAAAGCAATACTAGTGACTTTTATCCCATTTCTGTGGTCGGTTTTTTTTTCTTATAAGAGCACATATTCACAATAAATTCCCATTAAACTCCCCCAACGGTGAGACCACCAATCGAAGTTGTTAACTTTTATTGTTATCGATAAAAATCCATTGTTTGACTTTTTATTGTTGATGGAAGTTTTTCTTGTGCGTGGTCTCAAGTTTCATTGTGACGATTTTTTTTTTCAACCAAAATATGATGCCTTTTGTTCACATGCCAATTTATTGCACCTTGAAATGCTATTTTCGCGGTTTTTCGCCCATCTACCATCGTAAATCTTCAGGTGATCTTTTTACGCTGCGGTGTGATATTTTCAGACAAACAATTTCAATAACTAAAAGTCAGAACGAATGCTAAAGCTCACGGCAGAATGCTCTGGATCTTATAAAAATACAATCGTTTCACTGGTACTGGTGTCAAATGTGTGGCTTATTATTTGTAACTATTCGTTGAATAAATAATAATATAATAACTTCTAACTGTTCAATTTTAACTGTTGTTTTTCAAATCGCGAGATGTCAAATTTGACAGATATCTTTTGTCAAAGTAATAAAAATTTCAAGGTAAATTGTAAACCAAATCTAATCCTAAAACGGACAAAGCGATAAGATCACGAAGAAGTACAAGACTTAGATTCTGTAATACATCTTCGTAGTCTTCTCTTTTCCTCATCTGAAACAATGAACAAATCCCAAGGTTCATACCTTATAATTAACCACACTTGTCAAATTTGATAACTAAAATGCCAAAATTTGACAAAGACTCTTGTCATAAACGAACATTTTTTCCTTGCTTTAAATAGACATTTCTTATTAAATGTCAAAATAAGATGAATTTTGGACCCTTTGGATTTTGGAAGATCCGCAGAAGCTACAATTCCGAAATCCGGAATTATCAAAATTCTTATTAGGGCCAAAATTATACAGAGGAACATAGAAAATTTCCTTTTCCTTCCATAAAATGCAGATGCAATCTCGGGAGTAGCTATGACACGTTTAAGAATTTTGGGTTTTATTTTTAAGGATTTTGGCCCTTTCGGAATTTCGACCAGGATCCTTGACAGACAGTGCTTATAAAAGCAGAAGATATAGATGTTTGAAAAAAAAATGGTTAAATTTTAAACAGATATATCACAAATGTCAAATAGACTGGTCAACATCCCTTAAAAATAGCTTAGCTAAAATACTAAACGCCAAAATTCCGAAAGACAAAATCGTAAATGTGTCGAAATCCAGCAAAGCCAAAATCGCTAATGAGTCAAAATCCTGAATAGTTCAAAATTCCGAAAACCTAAAACATTGAATGGTAAAATCCCGAAAGGGCCAAAATCCTGAAGGCCAGAATCCAGAAATCCTAAAATCTTCAATTAATAAGACAAAAAGTAAAGCGTTCTGCAGACAAAGAAGTTTGAAGTATGTGCCTCTATTAAGATCACACCTACTAAACCTAAAGGTTTAGCCTAGTTCTCGAATATTTCAAAATCCTAAACATAGGGACACATTAAGAAGAAGTTTAATTAAAAAATACTCTTTTGAAGGAAATTACTTGCAGTGCTCTAGGCAGAAACGTCAAAACTCTGTCAAAAATGTAACACAGTCACATTCTGTCATACTGACAGTAGGTGTGGTCTTAATAGAGGCACAAACTGTCAAACTTCATTGTCAAATTAATTAAATAAAAATGTTTCTAACGATGTTTTTGAATCCTTGAGTAGCAGGGATAGGCTCTTACAATTCATTTGGTTAGGTGGATCTGATTGAGTGCAGTAACCATAACCTAAAACTGAAGAAGAAAATTCGTTGTGACTTCTTGGACTCTTCAGGTTCAACAGCTTAGATCTCATTTTCCGTTCTAGCTGTGGACTTATTCGGATCCCTATGGCCGTCCTATCTTATTAAAGTCTCGTTCCTCCAATATGAACTCATTAAATATGAATTTGAGGTTATGTTAAGGAAGTCTTGTATGGATTCTGAATTAGAACCAATTTTCCCTTGTCTTTTCTCGATTTCCTCGACAAATTTCATTTATTTAACAAATTATATTGATAAATTGTTGGATAATGAGCTGGCGTGATGGATATTCTATGGGGACACTTCCGGTAATCGCCAGTGGAAATTTATTTTACCTCAAGAAGAAAAACAAATTTTCTGTCTTGCCCAGAGTTTTCGGTCCGGATGTGTTGAAGAAGGTCCACATCCAGACCGAAAGCTCTGGGCAAGACAGAAAATTTGTTTTTCTTCTTGAGGTGAAATAAATTTTCACTGGCGATTACCGAAAGTGTCCCCATAGTATATATTGATAAATTTTCAAAACTTGTTTTTTGAAGTTTCGAGTTTTGCAAAATATTGTTTGAATTTGAGTGTGAGAATTAATAAATGTCATTTATACCCCCAAACGTTTAGATTTGAGGAATTTATTTTGACAGCTTGCAACTGTCAAAGTGACATATATTCAAATAAACGTTTTTTGCTGCGAGTGCGTAATCGTCCGGAAAGCTAAATCGTTTGAAGAGTTATTTCTTCGATATAAATCCAATTTTTTAGGTATTAGACTCAAACACCAAGACATAAGACACGAAAAGAAGATGATTGGACAGAAGAGAAGAACCTCTTCATTTCTTTTAGGACTATTCCACGTCAGTGGAAGGCTTTTTTCTAGCCTCAGACAATCTGTCATAAAGTCACCCTCGTCATAACAATGCCAGCTCCCAATACACGGACCTTAGATAACAAATAGCGATAGAGCCAAAGATCACTCAGGTAAAACGATCATCAGGTAAGATTGAGGGAAAAAATTCTTCCCATCGCATACAAAAAAGGCCCCAGACCTTCCCACCAAAAGAAAAAAAGAAGAAAAAATAGATAGAAATCACACGAATTCATTTGGAAATATGATACAAATTTGAAAATGTTGTAGAACATGCTGTTTGATTTACATGCAAGGTACCTCCGAAAAAAACACAAATTTCTGTTGATTGAACACGCATGTAGGAAGCTTTTAAGAGTTGCGTCTTGGACTGTGCGCAAAAGCTTGTGAAATCGTGACACAATTATTTGATAAGACATGAGCTTCAAACCAGGGAAAAGAAATTTTTAATGAAATTTTCACGAAATTCACAAGAGTATGTTGGAACTCACGACCCACGCCGATGAAAAAAAAAAATATATAGAGAGCCTAAAGATGAACTTCGAGTCTGGCGAGCAAGAAAACAACAAATTAATGTGCTTTTGTGTAGCTTCTTTCGTTTCCATCTCACTTCTTATTTCATCTGAAAATCTCCCTGGTTTTTTATTTGGAAGGTGTTTTTGTATCCATCTAGAAAACATTTCATTAGGAGAACTCGTGGTTTGGGTGAGATGATTTGCCCAAAAAGGTCTCGAGTGAATATTATACAAAATGTGCGAGAGTATAGAAGCGTGTGTTAATAAAATTGACACCTCCGTAAAAATCGTGAATATCATCGAAAACGGTCGATTGGTAGCTTCAACGAAATCTAATTAGTCGTTAAACTGCAAATATTGCAAATACATGGCACAAAATATCATTTGATCTGCAATCGGCAGTGCAAAAACGAAAGACTTCAACGCCTCAACAAGACACGAACCCCCCCAATTTCTCACTGTCATCTCACTAAACGTCTCAATTAA
Source organism: Phlebotomus papatasi (assembly GCF_024763615.1). Classification (NCBI taxonomy): domain Eukaryota; kingdom Metazoa; phylum Arthropoda; class Insecta; order Diptera; family Psychodidae; genus Phlebotomus; species Phlebotomus papatasi. The sequence goes on from NC_077223.1 coordinate 100,974,011, forward strand.
TTAAATTTTCACTGTGATTTTCACTGTATCTACCTCTTCTTCATCTAGTTAATCGTCCTATTGTTGAATGTGCCACATAGTCCCGCTTGCACTATCTCATCTACAAACCAAGAGGATTTAGCTTCTTTTATTTAACAAAAATACCCTGCTGAGATGTATTTTTCCTTCTCGTCACGGTTCCTCAGACTTTTGAGCATTCTCAGAAATTATTTATTCGACGTTCCACGAATATTTCTTGAGGACTCTCTGAAATTCTCTCAATTTTTCCTCTACCTTTTTGGACTTCACGCAAAATCACCTTTTGTTAATATTTTATCCGATATAATTAAATTTGATGTTTTGAAAAATTCTTCTTGGGTTTCTCCCCAACATGCTCATTTTTTTTCATCTCTCTGACATCTTTGGTTGTAAATTTTTAGTCTGTTGATACAATCAGCAGACCATTTAATACAGAATTTATGTGAGATTATTTGCAATTAATTAACACATATTAGCTGTACTTTTATGGATATTTTACCATGGATCTTGTGATGTTCTCTTTTGAGATTGAAACCCTATCCATGACAGTTCATTCGATCGTCTTCTTGAGAACTGTTCCGAAATTGGTGGTCTTCATATCAAATAACAGATATTTTGCATTTCCACTCAATCTAATCAAATCAGTTGATTTTTGATTCATAACTGTCGCTTTGATAAACAGTATTCGACACACTCGACACCAACTCCCAACTGTCAATCTTGACGGATAATAACTGCCAAGAAGATAGATACAAATCTAGCTAAAAACAAATCTATTAATTTATGCTGTTCTTAGTATTTTGCAAAAAAAGTTTTTTTTTTGCAAAAAACCGTAATTTTTTAATTTGCTGCAGTCACTTTTCACAACTTCAAATAACTGTCAGTCTTTGTATGGAGCATAGCAATTGTCAATTTTAATGGATAGTTAATTGTCAAGGTGACAGATATCCGTTAATAAATGATAGTTTGGATCTTAACTAGGCATAGAGAAAGTCAGAGCATTATGACTAAATGAATATTCCACAAATGCATTCTTTTAAACCGAAAGAGTTCTATTGATACAGTACTAATTGTCAAATTTGACAGATAGTAAATGTCGAGTTGACAGATATCCATAAAATACAGATTCTGAGGGTCTTAAACACAACATAGTAGAAGTCAGTTCGTAAAAATTCGAATTCTTCACAAAATCACGATTTTGAACTGAAAATTTTTCTTTTGTGTACAACAGAGGTGTGCAAGAACCGTTGAAATCGAATAAACGTCAAAATAAGTTTGTTCTGGTAGCATTTTGACAATTGACGTACATGTTTTATTTGACGTTTATTCGGTTTCAACGGTTCTTGCATGCCTGTGTTGTACACAAAAAGAAAATTTTCAGTTTAAAACTTTTAACACTTTTTAGGTGTAAAAATATATCAATATTTTTTAATGTTAATTTTACACCTTTTCAAGGGTAAAATTAACATGAAAAAGAGTAACTTTAACCCCTAATACACCTAAAAAGCATAATATTTACACCGATTTCGGATCAATACTGCAGGATAAAATAAACATTTCCGGAATGTTATTTTAACTTTTTCGAAGAAATCCGAAAAAGTTAAAATAACATTCCGGAAATGTTAATTTTACCCTGCAGTATTGATTCGAAATCGGTGTGAATATTACCCTTTTTAGGTGTATAAGGAGTTAATGGTACCCTTTTTCACGTTAATTTTACCCTTAATAAGGCGTAAAATTAACATTAAAAAATGTTGATATATTTTTACACCTAAAATGTGTTAAATTTCTGAGGAAAAAATGTTAATCGCACCTTTTTTTCTCAGTGTCTTAGTGAATAAACGTCAAGTTGACAGATATTCGTAAATCAATGATTTTTAGGGTCTTAAACTAAACGTAGAAGTGGCCAGATCATAAAGAATAAACAAAGTTTGCACAAAGGAATGATTTTGAACTGAAAGTGTTCTTTCGGAGGTATAGTAATTGTAAATTTTAATGAAGAGTAAACTTCAACAGATATTCGTAAATCATCTGTTTTTTTTTTTGATCTTAAATTGAATATATAAAGATCATAAAACCTAGAAAAATTCTGCAAAAAGCATGATTTTTAACTGGAATTGTCCCATTTGAGTGTAAAACTTGTCAAACTTGACGAAGAGTAAACGTTAAGTTCACAGATATCCGTAAACCTAAAAACTTTATGAGTCTCAAACTGAACATAGAAGAAGTCAGAGTATAAAATCTAAATGAATTTTCTAAAAAGGCATGATTCTGAATAGAAATTGTTTCTTTTGGAATATAGTAACTGTCAATCTAGACGTATAGTAAATGTCAATTTGACAGATATTCATAAATCAACGGTTTTTAGTATTAAAAGTAATATTAGCAAAACAAATGAATAAAATGCCAAATCGTTTTTGCATAGAGAAGATTGTAATGAAAACCATTGATTTTAAACTGAGCCAGTTAATTTGGGATGCACAGTAACTGTCAATTTTGACGGATAATAACTGTCAATTTGAAATATATCCATAAACCATCAGTTTTCTTCTGTGTTGAAAATAATGTTAGCAAAACTCATGAATATAGAGATAAAATGATTTTGCTACAAAAGCGATCCTCGTTTTTCATTAAAGCCCAAGTCACGATGGTCAGGAGGAGAAAATGTGCTGATGGAGAATTTTCTGGCGATTTACTGGAAACAATAATGGCTTTGGCTGTAAAATTGCGGAGTTCTGAGAAGTCAAGCCGAAGTATCGAGGAGATGTTCAATTGTTATTCGAGAGAAAATGCAAAGTGCCTTAAGTTAAATCCCATAGATGTGCATTAAAATCCCTCGTTCTCTTTTTATTGCAAGAGTTCTGGAGAGGCTGAGAGATGAATACTTGCGATTATGTGTGCCAGAGAAGATGCTGAGCATGGGCGTGGACGGCCTGACTCACGCTCAAGTCGAGGCCCAAGAGGGATTTTGTCCGCCAACTCCTCTAATGATGGGGTTGAGGATGTGGGATTGAGAGGGTGAATCTTTGGGAAAAATATTCTCAAAATGCATCCTTCATTTCTGATAAAATTACTTTCATCCTCGGGGGTATATTGTATGCTCTCAAAAATCTTCGAAAATACCCAAAAAAAAAAAGAAAATTCCTCCTGAATCTTCCTTTATATACTCCCCAAAGAAGTGAAATCCGTGACGGTGAGATTGAGTAAAGTATGAAAAAATACTCCTAAACCGGTTCATGTTGGAAAACATATAATATTAAAAATAATTCCTCTAAGTATCTCTTGTGTCTTGTGCGATGTTTCAAGAGAAAAACAACAAAACATCTGAGACTCTCTTTGCAGCCCATGAAATCCTCTGTACAGAGATGAAGAGAAAGAGCAATGGTCTTGTGTTGCAGAACCACTTTAGTAAACTCCTCGAAGAAGTGTTTTGCCAGCAATTCACCAGAGAAAATGCTGCAATTCGTGATTTTCAAACACAATGAAGCTTACAAGCATATTTTGCGATGCACTTTACCTTTGGCTCACCCCTCATCTCCTCTCTGACCATCACTGGCTTCGAGGATCTTTTGCATCTTCTTGACCACGCGGAAAAGAATCCGCTTGGATGGTAAATTACGCGTCGTCGGTGATTTTATTACTTTATGCAGAGTTAAAGGCCGAAGAATTGCCAAAGTGCAGTAAAGCTTGAGGCATATGATTCCTTAAGTATTTTTATGACTGTTCTTACGGAGTGTTATAGAACTACCGACAGACGGGGCAATGAAGTTATTTGAATTTTAAATCAAAAAGAGGTTATTGTCTTTCGCTTTTAGGACTAATAGGCTTTTGTCTCATCTCAATGCGCAAATACGCAATAAACTTTTGGTTTTATGTACAAAAGATTGAAATTTCAGTAAGAGTACATGATATCTATTACTACAGTAGACTCTCTCAAATTCGGGCATATGGGACCGAAATGTCAGCCGAATTAAAGAGAAATTCGTGCGACAAAGTTTTTGAAATGCAACGATTTTTTATTCATGTGCATATAGATATTGAGTTTACACACTCATATATAACATAAATTGCATGAAAATCCCTCAATAATGCAAAATCACATCAAAACTAAGACAAACCATGCCAAATTTGAGCATATTTGATTCATTTGATAATCATAATCAAACTTGAAAAATGACAACAAACTTTTTTTCAAATGTAACCGCTTCCCGAATTAAAAAGTAGCCCGATCTTATAAGAGCCGAATTAGCGAGAGTCTACTGTAGTCATTTTGCTTACTCTTTCTGATTAAATTTTGAACTGTCAACTATATCTGTCAATTATTATAGATTTTACTTTTGAATTTATAAACGGGCTGTGTAGATGTCAAGAGACGTCCGGCCCCGACAAAAACTTTAAAAAAGGAAGAAGAAGAATTTATAAACGGAACTCTTCGACATTCTACTCTCCTATATTCAGGTGACAGCTGTCAAATACACGAATAAGTCAAAAAATCTCACATGGGTTTTTATCTGTCATTTTCGGTCCAAATAAGCCGTCAATGTCGGAGATCTCTCAGTGTATTAATAATGCCTAAACGTTCAATTTAGAAGACTCTACTGTACTGTAACGGTTAAATTGTGAATTAAATATGTAATTTTTGACAGACAAATTACTGTCAATTTGACAATATAAATATAATCATTTTATTTTGAGTAATTTTATTAGAAATAATTTAAAGAAAAAGAAAAATAACAAAGTTTAAACTCTAAAACAATCTAAACAGATTAGATTAGGTAAGATTATAGTGGGGCTATGCCTTCATAGGACCTAGTGGACCACAGCAACCAGGCCTTCATTTGGACCCGTTATCCAAGAAGCATTTTCTTCTCAATATTGTTCTCAACAGTGCTCTATGTAAGGCATTATAGAGCCAAAATACTTATAATCTGCTTGTACCGCTCATGGTTCTATCTCTGTAAGTGAAGTGGCGCACTTTTAAGGAGCTTAAGAGCCTCTACAGGAATTTTAATTCAAGATTCTCATCATTAGCCTTTAAGAGGTACATTAAAAGACCTTTTAAAGTCTAGATTTTATAAGGTAGCTATTGTAGATCTTGGGTATGCATCCCCAATTGACTATCCCTTTCTTTAGGGAAATATAGATCATGACAGCTTGTTTTCCCGACAAATGCAATAAAACAGGGCTGCTTCTCACATCGAACTAAAAAATAAATAATTTTTAAAACGTTTGATGTAGAAATTACATCAAAGTAATGTCAACATACATTGTTGACTTTAAATTATTTCACGCCTAATTTTCTCCATAATTAGGGTGACATTTCGATCCCAAATGTTCGAATTTGAGAGAATCTACTGTATAATGAATGGGTGGAATGATAACTTTTCGACACTATCGAATCGACAGTATCGATAAATCTATATCTGTTGGATTAAGTGAATATCGACTTTTTACGGATTGTCGAGCAATTTATTGCGACATTCTTAAAAGAATGAGACTGTTGATAAACATTTATATTAGTTACAGGAAGTGCAGCTAATGTTTAAAGTTTTCACAATCGACAGTCGATAGTATCGAAAGTAAGTTATCATGTCACCCCTGCTTTATAAAACGGAAGCTTAAGGTGAATAGATAACTACTGCCAAATTTGACAGCAATGAAACTATACTAATCGACTTTATTAATTTATTATTTTATTAAAGAAATATAATATTGATGCATCGAACTACCTGACATTTCCACAAATAAATAAATCATACAGAAATGACATTTCGGTTTAAAGTGCCCGAATTTGAGAGAGACAACTGTCAACCTTGACAGCAAAGAAACTGTAATAGTCGTCAGAGTGACAGATATTAAGACAGTGCCTCTCGTAATCGGATCGAAGTTATTCGGATGACACCTTTACCAGTTTCATTTAAAATTTAGTTTATACAGTGAAAATGAATTAAACTGTAAAGTCTTTGTTTAACCTTTTAAGGACGATTGGAACACTGGTGTCCCATAAAGAAAATAATTTTTCCTGATCACCTGAAGTTATTTTTCTCTAATGTTTGTACATAATTGCAAAGTAGAAGGATAAAGGAATCTAGGATATTTTTTGCAAGCCTCCAGCTATTTGCTATATAGTAAAGTTTTAAGCTAAAAAATGACGAATTTTTAAATTCTTATAATGAAAAAAATAATTTTAATTATTTTTTATACTTCCAATTTGTTTTTAAACAAAACCATTTTGGAAAAAAATTGTCTCGTCGTTAAAGGGTTAATAAATGGATTTTAAAATACAAAAAATTATCTTATAATGTCTCTCCAATTAATCCTTCTGTCAAATTTTTGAATAATTTCGAAAGATCCATCCGAATAACGAAGCTGACGTCTGTCATTTGTCTCCTAATTATCCGAATAAGAAGGTGAGCACTGTAAGAGTTCTGTATCAATCGTTTCTTTAGGCAATTTCGAAGACTGCAGTAATTATGCGATTGCCATTAGACTTTTTTTGAATATTTTATCAAGGTGATTTTATGAAGCTTTTGGATTAGGGTAAGATGGGGTAATTTGGAACCATGTCTATTCCGGAACTTTGAGATTTCCTAACAATTTAAGATGACAAAAAGAAAAACCAAGAAGAAGTACTTTGGAATGTAAAGTCCTTTAGTTTGACTTTCCAATTCCTTATCTAATTCAAATTTGAAATCCAACTAAAATGTGTGCAAATTGTAATATTTTCAATCATTTTCTTAGCATCTCTCTCGAACTAAGTCAAGATCTCTCGATAAGCTAGCGATACTGAAAGCAAGTCAACAAGTTTGGCGCAATTTCTACACGGAAGTCCACCGAGAGAGTTTAAAAAATAATAAAAAAAAAGCTGGGCATGAGGTATTCTTAAGTCCAGCACAAAGTGACTCAACTGCATAAGTTTTATGGGGTACTTTAAATATTTCACTATACCTCCAGAGAGTCTAAATTGCACCAATTCTGTGCTCAATTGTTCGCGAAGTATTGGTTTGGATTTGTGAAACTTGCTTATTTGCTAAATTGCGCTTTGGTTCTCTCGAGAATAACATTTACCCGCCAAGATAAGAGGTTCATTTTTCTCGTAGGGCTTCAAGTGGGGTTTATGCTTTGGGTTTATGGTTCCCCATGTTTGTCGCAATACACACACAACTCATAATGTTGGCTACGAAACTCGTGTTGAGCAGAGGAGGGAATAAAAGAAGAAAATAAAAAGCAAACCAGAGAAACAAACAACACGGACCATTTTAGAGGTTTTAAGAAAAGGTATAAGCGGAGAAGTAAAAAAAATGCGACATTACAACTCTTGAGTCTGGAGAAACAAACGCAACACACGTAGATAAGAATGTCGTACAGAAATTAAATTCGATTGGAAAAACAAACACGACAATTGTGTAAATTTGTTATCAATTTTTTTTTCCAACTTGGTGTTTGGAAGCCCGATTCTTGCGTCTTTGAGCCCCGTGAAAAATTGTCATTCGGATGAAAACGTCATGGAATTTATGTCACATATTAGAACCAGCTACATAACATACATTAATAACAAAAAAAAAAGAGAATCAACAAGACTGCAGACTGATAAGATTTTCAAAGCTCTCCTGGGTGATCAAGAAGAGGTTAGAGAAGAAATTGATCAAGAGAGACCAACGTCTTGGTCATATTGACACAAATGCCGCATGAAGCAATTCGATTGAATATCGCAGATATCATCCTCTGGTCGTGTTTTACCATCATGTTTGCCCATCTAATTTCAATGTTAAATGCAAATAGATTTTTTTTTGTGTAAATATCATGGTAGAGATAGAGCATAAAAATCATCAAAGGATTAGTTTTATCTTTTGCGCAATTTACTGGGAAAATTTTCCACAGCAGAATTTATGCGAAATTGAGCACTGATATGCTGGAAAATCTCTATTAAATATTTGATGTTGATTATAATTTTTAATTTGGAGAAGATAACTTTGTGGTAAAGCTTTTCTTTATTGAAAAAATTGTACGAATGATTTCTTAGTTTGAATTTAAATCTTAACTGTCATTATTGGCCTGAGAGTAAGTGTCACATTGACATATGTAAAAATATGATGCACAATTGATCAAAAATTACTTTAGAAAGGGTAACAAATCATCGATGGTTTGCAAAATGCTCGAGCTCGTGACTTAACCCTTTAAGGACCAGGGGGTGACATTAGCTCTGAAAAACGCGACCAGTTTTAGTGTAATCTTTTTCCTGTTTTCGTAAACATTTCACGAGATATCCTACAAACTACGTAGGTTGTCAATTTGGGGTTTTTGGTTGCCTCTTCGTTATCAAATTGGCTTTTATTTTGTTTTAGTATTTTTTGACAATTCATTCTACAATGACAGAAAACAGCTAATAAACTCAGAAGTTTTTTCGGCGCGCTCGAAACATATGGGAAACATAGGAAATGTCATGCCCCTGTTTAAGGACAAGGGAATCAAAATTAGGGAATCAGAAAAAATCAATTATTCTGACTTCTTACAGCAAAAGAACTTTAGGAGGCCGTAGGTCCTTAATGGGTTAAATAATATTCCCCAAAAATTCTTTCACGTTATTCACCGGTTATTGGTCAAAACCGATTTTAACCGATTTATAAATCACTAAAAAGATAAGTCCAGAATAGCAAAGGTGTAATAAATTTGATTTGCGGGGGGTGGAAAAGCGTCCTGTCCCCTTTGTAAAAATGCTTGAATTCGTGACGTCAATGCTATATCTCAAGAGTACTTTCGCATCATTTACGTATACCGGTTCACAACTAATTTGAACCGATTTATAAATCAGGCAAAAAATCGCCCAGAATAGCCTAGAAGTAATACAATTGATACCGGTGTTTATAGGTTCATAACCTGCTCATTAACAGATCATAACCCCATAGAACCAGTTTAGTCTTGTCATAAATTCCAAGACCTTTCAAACAAGCCTAAAAATGACCCTTTCGGTTGAGAAATACATGCGTTTAGGTCCGTCTAGCTAACCTTTTAGATTAAGAAAATTTCATGAAGTCGAAATTTGAATCCCCTTCTTACTCATCCGTTTTGCATATGTCTATCTCATTCTTTCGCACTCTTCTTCTTTTAAACATCACTCCAAATTCAATTTAGTTCAATCTAATCGGGATTGCGAAAGAATGAGATGGACATATGCAAAACGTGTGAGAAAGGAAGAGATGTGAATTTTTATTTCATGAAATTTTCCTGATCTAAAAGGTGTGCAAGAACCAGTAGAAATCGAGATGACCCATAACTTTTTACTTTTCTTTTATCCAAGGAGCCTTTAGATATTTTTTTTTTAAATCTATCATTAAGAATTTTAAATTTGATTAGGTCACTGAAATTTGATTAGAAAGACACTTTTGTACTAGACTAAGAAAAAGTCTATTTAGGAAGTTTAAATTAAAAATCCTAATCTTTTGATATAAAAGTTAATGTCAAAGTGACAGATGTCAAGATATATATTTCTCTTGGTTTCACACCATCATTTTTTGGAAAGTAACCGCTTCTCTATAAAATTTTGAAAAAAAAATTCTAAAGGACAGACGACAAATATTTTCAAACATCAATAATTATTCATTAAAACGGATAAGGGGAGGTAGGATTACATGGAACTGGAACTATATTTAAAACACATTTTTGCATATTTTTAAAGAAAGCTGGTTCTAGCTATAATCTAATTTAGATTCACAGTTGTTTTGGATACTTAAATACTAAATTATGTCCACGACCGACTAAGGGCCTTGACAGACCCATTGCTTAAGCCAGGGGGTGACATTAGTTCTGAAAAATGCGACCGGTTTGTTTCGTTTTGAAATGTGTTTTCGTACACATTTCAAGGGATATCTCCAAAACCACGTAGGTTGCCAATTTAGGAATTTCGGTTGCCTCTTCGTTATTAAATTGAATTTTATTTTGTATTAGTATTTTTTGCTAATTCATTCCACAATGACAGAAAATAGCTAATAAACTCAAATTTTTTTTTCAGCTCGCTAGAAACACATGAGAAACATAGGAAAAAAGACATGCACCTGGCTAAACCGAGAGACGGGTTAACGGAACTTTATCCAAAATAACGATTAGAGTATATTCCCATCAGTTCCTGATTAAGCCGTATCTCGGCTTAAGCTGGAAAAATTGGTCTAATCATTATTTTGATTATAATCACGTTAAGCCGTCTCTCGGCATAAGTCATAAGTGTGTCTAGGGCATTACAGCTTAAACCGAGAGACGGCTTAGTGGGAAACTCATGGGAGTTTTGTTTAATCATTATATTGATTATAGTTACGTTAAGTTGCCTTTCGGCTTAAGCCGTAAGTTTGTCCAGCATATTACATTACGTTAAAGCCCAGCTTCATTTAGAAAAGATCCCTAATATCCCCTATGTCATAACCTTTCATTAATATTTGAATTTTTGATGAAACAATTTGTAGACAGAAAACTTTCGCTTTTACAAATACGTAATTCAGCAATTGATATTCCAATTTTTTTTAATAACTTTTGAAACCTTTCTTTTTAAGAAGATATACGGCAGAGTAAACATTTTTGGTAATTTCAGGCTTTAATGACATAATGGTTTTTGAAATACTTTGTAAACAAATTAATAAATGTCTTAATGCAGTGTTTAAAGAAAAAAATAATAATACTTTTTGATATGTCAATGAAAAAATGTTTTAATAGTGCTCAGGTGGCACAAAGGGGTTAATCCACCCTACAACTGTTTGGAATGGATCGATTGGTATTTGTTTTTCAAAAGATTTGCATAATTTAGTAGTAAAATTAAACATTCTGCACCTGAACATTAAACATTTTTAAAAAATTATAATAAATTAATATTACAGCCACAAGTGAATAATTGTTTTGCAAATAAACAATCTTTCCAGATGCCGTAAGAATTATTTTAGTTATTGTACCATTTGACTTTTTTAATTTAAAAAAAAATCACAATAGTCATCTTTTTTTTTAAATCTCAAGCGCAATTTCGAGTTTCCAGTACAATTTCTGAGCAATTTTCTCGATTGGTCAGTTGAATTGCAGAAAAGTGAAGCCGGATGGGAAAATTGGTGGGTTAATTGGCATTGCGTGTGCTTACTTTTGCCCTTGACAAACTCCGATGGTTGTTTGTCATCCTGTTGCACTTTTGGCGCCAAATCCGTGGTTAGTTGATGTTGCTGGTGCTTCCGTGGCCTGTCGAAGCGCTTCCCTTCGGGCCTCTGGACACGTTCAAGTGCCCCCAGAGACTCCACCGCGAGATGAAGCACAAAGAGCCCCACAAATAGGTATCCTCTCATAATGCAAACATTATCCCATCATCACACATCCACTAATTCACTCACTTCGTCCTGCCCAAAATAGAAATCAGGACAGAAGCACTTGTGCCCACTATGGATTTATTTTTCTTTTTCTTTAATTTATTTCCTTGGAATGCACTTATCCGTAATCCTTGGGGGATTTAGGGTCAATCTCTTCAGCTCGACCACTTGTTACGCACACACTCTAGCACCCGAAAAACTCTTTAAAATATTTTTTTTTTGATGTGTTTCTAACTGAAAGGGCATTTAATGCCTTCTATTCACACAAAATTCCCATAAAAATTCTTTGAGGAAAAACTCTTTAAGAGACGCGATCCGTCAATCGATTATGTCATTTGTTTATTATTTTTTTTGTTCCAGTGTCTCGACACAAATTACGTTCTTTAGTTGTTTAGCTTACTATTACAAGAATACTGGAAGAAGTTTCATGTGATAATAACTCCGTTTTGAATGTACCAAACGGTTCAAAATACCATTCGCTTTAGTGATTTATTTCACAAGACTGCGGTTTTATTCTCCAGTGCTGAGATTTTGTGCAATAAAGATTTTTGTGACAGTCACAACTGGAATAGAAAGTTGCCTCGAAGAATGTTTTTAGCCTCAGCATCGACAAACACTTGAGATCACGATCACCTCAATTGTCGAAAAAAACTTTTGGCTTTGAATTCAAATTCAAAAAAAAAATCAAGTGCATTCAATAAGATTTTCCCGCCAATTCTTCCCTTATTGACCAAGGGGATGGACTTTTCACGTGAAAACTCTGAGAAAGTTGCGCAAGACGATCGCGGGATCGCGCATGGTTGCACTCGATCAATGCTCAACACCAACTGAAGTTCTCGAGGCCCGAAGTTGAGGCGCGAAGCGAAAAAAAGCGACTTGGAGTCGTGTTTTTGTGTGCTTGAGAGATCGTACTCAACAACCAGTTTGCCCAGGTAGATGTTGGATTTGTTCGCACCTGAGATTTACCATCTCTTCATCTCACTCACAACTGCACCAGGTCAGTTGGCGTGCGAAGAGTTAGGCCGATCGAGCACCTTTACCTCTGTCTTGGTCTGGGCCTCTTTTCTTTCCACGTTCGAGAGATCTCTTGTGGTGATTGTAGAAAAGAAGTTCGAGAGAGATCCATAGAATTACAGGGTTATTTGGAAAAGTGTCTAAGAACTAACTGACTTGGAGTTCGAACTTAAAAACGAGTCAACTACAATCTTGGGGAAGATCATTTCAAGGCAGAGATTCGATCTTCAGACAGGATCTGGGATCTCTTTACTTAAACATAAAAATTGTTTAAGAACCCCTGTAAAGATCTTAAACTAAGACTTTAAATTCGAAATTAAGAACGGGGCACCTACAATCTTGAAATAATATGTCTTCAAGGCAAAGATTTGATCTTAGAACAGGATCTGGGATCTCTTTGGATCTCTTTACTCAAATTCAAAAATTAGTTACGAATTCCTGGGAAGATCTTAAGCTGACTTAGCCTTGGATCCGAAGTTAAGAATGGGACACCTAGATTTTTGAAAGATGTCTTTAAGGCAAAGATTAGATCTTAGAATAGGATCTGGAATCTCTTTACTCAAACTCCAAAACTTAACAAGAATTAAGATCTCAAGTTAAGATTTTTTGAAGGTGAGAACGAATCACCTGTAATTCTGGAGAAAAATGCCTGGAAAATCAGAGAACAGATCTTGGAATAGGAGCTTAAAAAATTTTTTATGATACCTGTAGGGGAATTCTGTAATAGTATGACAATGTAATATGACAAATTTAAAATTTTTTATGTGGTAAATTCGGAAGATTAATCAAAAATCCGGTTTATATTAGTTACTAAGGGCTTCACGGAGCTCTTTGCAATGGCCATAAGATGCTCACTGGGCTTTAATGTAGTCCTGATCCCGAATTTTACCACGAGAATTTGTCATATGACATTGTCATACTGTTACAGAATTCCCCTTCTGGAAAGAGCTCAAACTCAGATTTGAGATTTGAAGGTGAGAATGATTCACTTACAACTCTGTTAGAAAACGTATAGAAGCCGGAGATTAGATCTTGTGCAAGATCTGGGATCTCTTCAACTTCAAAATTGTCTAATAGCCTATGAAGATCTTTAACTAACTCAGATTCTAGATTCGAAGTTAAGAACGAATTACAGATCTTGGAATAGGAGCTCTCTACTTAGGCTTAAAAATTGCTTAATAATGCAAGTGAAGATCTTGTAAACTGATCATCGACAATCTTGAAAGATAACACCTTCAAGATAAAGATGAAATTTTCGAAATAGGACCGCCCTTATTACGAAAAATGTTTTTAATTCAGATATCAAAATTAAGATGAAGACCCTACAGTCTCTATGTTTTCGAACTATAAAGTCAAAATCAAAGTTACAGTTGGGTCATAACCGAAATCAGAGGCATGACATTTCCTATGTTTCCCATACGTTTATAGCGCACCGAAAAAACTTTTGGGTTTATTAGCTGTTTTCTGTCACTGTAGAAAGAATTAGCAAAAAAAATATAACTGCAAAATAAAAGTCAACTTAATATTGAATAGGCAACCAAAAAAACCCAAATTGACAACCTACGTAGTTTTGAGGATATCTCGTGGAATGTATACGAAAACAGGGAAAAAATTTACACTAAAATCGGTTGCATTTTTCGGAGCTAATGTCACCCCCCTGATCTAAATGATCGATTCAAAATTGCAGTAGATCTTAATCCGAATTTTAGGATCAGAATGAAAAGTTGAAGTATGATAACCTTATTTATCAAAAAAGTATTCCAGTAAATAAACAAAGTAAATCTTTTATACTTTTGTGTGGAATTTAAAAAAAAAGAATTGAGGTATGGCACGTCTATACATTTTCTATAAACTTATGGGTCTCAGGTATGCAGATTACCTTGTAGAACCATTTTAGAAGATTAAAAATAATTAGCAAATTCTTAGGATTATTTTAAAAAGTTTTGAAGTCTAACTGAGATATTTAATTTTCGTAAAGGAATTTTTAAAATAACTATTCGACTTTTAACCTTTGAAGATTTTCAAGATTGTTCTCTATAAAAAGAAGAAACCCAGAGAAACAACTGGATTAGATACATTACAAAATAATAAGAGCAAAAGAAAGACTGGAGTACCGTGTGCGGGTAACTTTGACACCCTCTTGTCTGATCGATGAGAACCGTTTTCAAACATTACAATTAAAGAAAAGCTTACAAACAGGAGGGTTTCAAAGTCACCTGCAGGGGATTAATTGTACTTACATCGCCATTAGTCTAGCCGTGGTCCTCCTTCGGGATTAAACGTGTATTTAATCTCTTACAAATTTAATACCATAAGATCTGAATATACCTGTCTAGGGTCTCATTATTATTATTAATATTTCCTCATTTTAGTACTAAAATTACTGAATCATTTACTAGGAAAGAAATAAGTTTAGTACTCGGAAAGGAAAGTTTAGTAACGTTTTTTGTTGAAAGTTTATTGTGAGGAAGTTCTTTCTGTTTGACTATTGGATCAGTGCATCTAATACTGATACAATGTATTTAGTACTATTGTACTAATACCGCCATACACCTAGAAGTAGTTCTACTTTTGCAAGCAGACGCGTATTTAGGCTCTTACAAGTTTAATATCTTAAAGTATGTATAGACATGCCTAGGGCCTTCATAAATATTTACTCACTTTAGTACTAAACTTACTGATTCTTTTGCTAGCAATAAAATGCGTTTAGTACTCTGAAAGTAAAGTTTGGTAACGCTTTTAATCAAAGTTTGTCGTGGGGAAGTTCTTTCGTATAGAATAGTATGACCATTCTACTAGTGCGTCTAGTACTAGTAGAATTAGTACTGAATGCAGCCTAGTATATGCTTAGTTCTTACACTGGCTCTTATTTAACGTATACTAGTAGTACTATATTCTGTACTGATCCAATAGCCATTATAGAACTAGTAGTAGAACCAAAAGTGACTGTTTATGTCTTTATGTAGACAAAAGAGCGTCAATCAGAACGAATGGTACTTATTCGAGGATTTCTAGGACTGAACTAGGATACTCATATGTTTCAATTTTAATCGTTTTAACACTTAAGTTATGAGGGTCATATGCTCTGATCGACTAATGCCATAGCCCTAAACCATTTGGGAGATGCAGTATTTTTTCCCAAAGGAAGAGCTAGTGTTATCAGGAAAATTCTTTTAGTATTAGTACTAGTTGTTCATAAGTATGTTTAGGTACTAAAAATGACAGTTGCTTCATTAGAACAACAAAATTGAGTGACATTAGTTTTAGAACCAAGTTCTAAAATTAACAGTACTTGTACTAAATAAGTGTTTGAACTATTAGTACTATGTCCTATTCCGATACGCAATTTGTGTAGCAACAACCAGATGATATACGGCTGCAACTACTGCAACTCTTCCTTATAGCCCTGTACTAAACCTGCTGGAGGGAGATGGACTGATCGTGGCAAGAATCAGAACATAATTTTCCTTGTTCTTCGCATATTGTCGTGCGCGTGCAACTTTGAGAGAATCTCTTGAGTGCCGCCAACAGTTTTTTCTCCTCCGGAGCCAAACCTTCTCTTATTCCCCGTGATCGAGTGAAGGTGTTGGATAGCCATAGAGAGTCAAAACCACCATGTTTTAAATGAACGGTTTCTGCTTTACTTTCCATCGTCTCTCCAGTTCTTTTTTTTTTATTTCTTCTTCTTCAATTTCGTGTACACGCACACGAACAGAGATTTTTTGACGGTTTATTTTTCTTCTGAAGAGATGGCACAAAGACAGAACTAACAAAAATACACAAAAAAAATGAAAAAAAAGAGAGCAAAACCATTTGATGGCCTTTTTGATTCTCGCCCGCTAATCTCTTGAGCAAACAACGTGATTATTGTGCTCTTTTTTCTAAGTCCAACCAACAATGTTCCAACAGTGAGACTTTTATTTTGTATATTTACTCGATTGCCATTCTAAATCACTTCAAAATGGGATCATTTGGCAAAATACAATTCTCAAAAACCCAAGAACCCATCATGTGTCTGGTGTCATAAAAGTTCGAAACATTTTGGTTCCAATGAGTCGTCCAAATTAATTTATTGGCCAAACTATTGAACACTTTAGTGGCGTTTACAGAGCAAAATTCTGTGAGAAATCTCACATGAGATTCTGCGTCTTTTGTCGAAAAATTCTTATTGGGTTTGTAGGAAAAGGTTCCCAAGAGATCGATCATCTAGAGATCAAGATCAGTGAACTCGTAGTCCAAGATGAAAAATACCTGGCGTCAGTGAGAAATAACAATTCCAAATTTGAACTTTAGCTTTTGAGACGCGAAAGCTCTAATCTCCTCAAGGTTGCCGCTCAATATGGCTGTCCAGTTGTCGGATCAATCTTAATGAATCACATATGGTTAGGTGGCCAATTGTTGTTTTCAGCCATTTCCTAATGTTTTTCTATGAATTTAGGTTAAGAATCCGGGGTTAAGACAAGTTAGGAATAAATATTTTGCATGTAACATTTCGCGATTTATGCAAAAACATTCATACACCACAAACTTGTTGAATTAGTTGTACTGAAATATTTTTTCCATAACCTCAAACATTTCGATTAATGTTTGATGGCTTTGTCAAAGTTGACGTTATTTTAAAATCGAATATTTATGGTTATGTCCATGTGAATACAGCACCTTTAGTACTGTTTTACAAAAACTATTAAAAATCATGATATGAATGATTGAGTATAACCTCAAAAATTCAAATCTTGACTTTAAACCTTATTCAGAATTTTTGTTGAGAGGTTTTTCTAGAATTTTAGGTTATGCAAGACGAATATTGGAAAAGAAAGTCATATTAAAAAAAAAACCTACCGATTTTTTTATTTCAAAATTTGATAAACAGTCTAGAAACTTTTTAAAAGATAAGCATCCATTTCGTCTTTAAGGTTAGAATTAAATCCATTTCAATTTTGTGTATTTTTAGAACAAGTATTTTTGTCGTAGCTCAATGATTAGTTAAAAAAGAAAAAAAGGTAAAAAAGGATAGTACTGGTTCATAAAAATAAAAATTTTTGAATTTAAGCTTTACATAACCTAAAATCTGCAATTAATATATTTTTTGTTCTGACTCAACAGGAGCTTCATAACCTAACTCTTTGTCAATAGTATCGAGCATAAAGGGGCTTTCGCACTCAGAAAAAATATTTTGAAATGAACAACACTTACTCTTGTTAGAAGCAAAACTTGTGATAAATTGTAGTTCGTCTGTTATCAGAATCGGAATTTTCGACTCACCTAAAAAGAGAGAAAGAAAAAGAAAATTAGGTATGTGAACTATGTACTGAATAAATTTTTAGTATATTGCTACAAAACTCAAATCCTTTTCGACAAGAAAAAAAGAACACTTATGGAATCGAATTTGGTGATATTCAAAAAGCAACGTTCCCTATTTTACTTGATATTTCAACGCTTTTGAACATGCAAAGTGCATTCGACTTACACTGAGGACGCTGTGAATATGAAAATCGATTTTGACTACATATAACCTCAAATATTAACACTCTCAATGGAGTGAATTAGATGATTATGCCTCCGGCACAGATTTTAGATAGGTAAAACTTTATGAAATCAAAGTTCGCGTCCGTGTCTTTCTCAAAAGGTTCGCCTAAGTCTATCAAACTCTTTCGTACTAAACATTGAAATGAACTAAATTTAATTTGGTGTGATGCTTAAAATAAGAAGAAGAGTGCGACAGAGTAGGATAGACATATGCAGAATAAAGAAAGGGATGTGAATTTTGAATTTATGAAATTTTCCTGAGTCCGTCCTACCTTCTTGATTTTAAGGATTTATTGGAGAAGGTTATCTTTGACAAATTTTGAAGTATTCACTGTAAATTATATAATATGCTGTCCAAATAATGCTGCACTAAAATAATTTTTGTACTAAAATATGTTTTTTGAGTGTCATGGAAAATACCAAGCTTTTATTGCAGTACTTTACAGTGTTTATCTTTATTCCTTATTTTAACAAATTCTTTTACTTTCTTTTTCAATTCTAAAATTTTGACAATGAGTTTGACAGGTAATATAAATTTAAATACGTTTTTTTAGATGTTCTTCACATTATATTCATCCAATGATCTCTTGCAAAAATTGTAGGAAACTCGACATTCTTTAGTATATCTCTTCTTTTGTTCTAAATCTTTCAGGACTTACTGATGTTCTTAAATTTTGACAGCTGAATTAATTCAGTTCGAATTCATCCATTTTCATTGAGAAACAAATATTTTCTACCAAAAATTGCAGGAAATACCAAGCATGTCTTTTAATACTCCAAATACTGATATTCTTCTCTTGTTCTAAAAGCTCCCTGACTCTTTTGGAGTTATAAAATTATCCCAATTTTTTTGAAGTGGAATTTTAGGTCCTCTATTTTATGTAGTTTCAAAGATATAAGATTTGGTGTTGTTGGAGACAATTCCAAATCCGTTTTATTAAACTTTAAAGAATCTTTTTTTCCGTGTTCTAAAAATTGTCTTTCCCCAGGGATGATGAAACTTTGATAATGCTATTGACAAGTAATTTAAATTTGAATTCATCTGATGGATGTTTGTCATTCGATATGAATTCTGTGTTTCCTTACAAAAGTTAGTTCTGTAGAAGATTTTTAGTATACATGATAGAGATTATCCGTTTTCTTGTTCTAAAACTTTCAAATGGCCAAGAGTAATTTTTTATAACTTACAATTGTTAACCGATTTCAATTTAACTGAAAACATATGTAATTCTAAAACGACACTCGCGAGGCAGTGCAATTTTCATATATCATCGGTTGGCTCAGTAACTGTGCTAAGTGCATCTGCTTTGTGTCTGCATTCGTTGCAAACGCCGCGCAGTGAAGCTTTGCTTACAACGAATGCTGACACAAAGCAAATGCAGTTACCACAGTTGCTGAGCTAACCGACAATATTTTGTTAGCACTTTTTGTTCTGGAACTGCTGACCGGTTAGCATATTTTTGCTAATCGATTCAGCAAAAATACGCTGAAAACTCTGGTTTTTTCAGCTCTACTTTAAGCATTTTGTTAACTTAAAACAAAGTGTCCTTTCCAGTTCTAGAAACTCCCTCACTGGCTCGGAGTAATAAAATTTTGCCAATCGTTTTGAATTTTAACTTAAGTTCTTCTATTTTAAGTACAGTAGAGTCTCGTTATAGTCCATATTTGGTTCTGGACATGAAACATCTCACGGTCCATATTTGGTTCCAGATTTGACACTTGGGTCGCACTATAGTCCATGTCGTTTTTTAAAATTATCAACGACTTTTAGTATTGAAATTGCTCGACGACTTCAACTTTCTTTGCAATTGTGGTACTTGTCCTTGCTCTCTTAATTATGGATCACAATTATCACAACTACTGGACTATAGAGCGATGGCCTATAGCGGGACTCTACTGTAACTTTAAAGAAAAAAAATTTCTGACAGGAAACTTAAAGTAATTTTAGACAACTCCTTTAATACCCCATAGGGAATATCTCCTCCTCTGTTTTAAAAACTCCCTGGTTTTCTGGAGTTTTAAAACTTTGACAATTTGTGTTGACAGCTATTTTGAATTTAAAAAAATCAGTTAAAAGCTAATTTAAGCTCAAAAGCATTGGAATTTTTTTTAAAGTTTTGGGTCAGAAAAACAAACATAAAAAACTGTAAATTAAACAAATTTATGGCTGTTCCCGCTAAATTTACGTAAGGTCGGCGAAAAGAGAAAAGTGCAAAAAATCAGCCGTTGAAGGTGTAAGACTGCAAATAAAACAATTATAACTTGAGTTGAATGTGTCAGCAAGGAAAGTTGTTGCAGAGATTTCATGAGACAAGAAGAAGAAAAAAACCTACTTTGGCCATGTACGAAAAGTGTTGGTTGGATTTTTATTTGATCTCGAGGAGAGCTAAGAAACTGCGAAGACGGCAAGCGCGTTTTGGCATCAAGTTTCAAAAATTAATTACATTTTTACGATGTTGAGTTGCGTGCTCCAAAGTCCACAAAGAGTATGAGTTGTTTTTTTTTCTTGGGGACCATTCTGTGAGCTGATGAAAAATATAAAAATTCTCTGGGATTTGGTTGAAGAGAATTTTCTGACCATTTTGGTAGGAATGTCTCTGGTTGGCCATAAAAGCTCTTGTGCTCTTTCATCACCAATAAATCTCAACTGTATGAAGATTCTCATTTGGTGGACAGCAGAAAAGCTTCTCCAAAATCCACTTAAATTCCCAACTTTTTGATTGTACTCTATCATAATAAATGGATTTATCATGGAGTGCAAAAAAAAAGATATATAATTTTTGTATTTATTTTCTCCACTTAAAATGTGCGCTCTTTTATGGAAGATGGCCATTTGGGCCTTATCTGTGGCTCATGCTAAAATCCACTAAGTGGAAGCGGAATATATGTTAAAGACAACTCCGAGGGGTGGACAATTTACTTATCTTTCAGCTCATACTTCGTGTTTCTATGTCCGTTTTTGACTATCAAATCACCTCAATAAAAGTCAAAAATGGAGAGTAAATTTTTATTCATCTCGTAAGTGCTTTTAATGTTATTGGAGAGTACGTAATTAAATTTGGAAGATTCTTTTTGGAACATAAAGATTGACGAATTCAGATATAAATGAGGTCAGAATTTTGGTTGTTCATAGTGAACTTGAAAGGCATATTAAAGGGCAGCAACTCTTCGGGATATTATAGCTTTGTGTGATCATCACCAGGGGCGTTGGAGTCCAAAATCTTCAAAATCGTATAGCTCAGTAAACTATGACCGGATAAGTTTAAACGGATTAGGGTTATTAATATGGGATCATGAAATCCCAGATCAAGACTGTGAGTAAAGCAGGACCCTAGGGGTCTCAAGATTTCTACATATTGCCATCCCTAAACACCGGGTTTTTCGGGATTTCAAGATCCCTTGATAGTTCTTATAACACTCTACAACGTTACTGAACATAAGAAGATTGCAAGGGGTTACTCAAACTTGGAATATCGACACATTTTTTCGTTCAAATCTATGGAATCCATGGAATTACTCGTAAGATTCTAATAGGATCTGAAATGCATTCCTTCAAGAATCACTGGAATCAAATGGAATCACAGAATCATTCTTAATTCAGCGATATATAAGCCATACTACATTACAGATATCTACGAATTTTTTCTTATTTTCCAAAGAAGATTGGACATTTTTAACTACAACAACAATCATATAATACGTCTCATTCAAAAATAAATACGATTTCTCCCGTGGCGGATATAAACTAAAATACCCAGTTAGCAAATGCGGTTAAGGCGGACCCCCGGGATACCAAGAACAAAATCGTTCTTCAATATTTTACACAGATTGAGGTGCCTATTATTTTCGATTAATAAGAGGCTCTATTTAGAGACAAGGATTCAGATAGGATTTTAGAAAGACAGGAGCCTAATTGATGAACTATTCCCAAAAGAAATCGTTTTTTATTATTATTAGACTTTAGGACTTAGGAAATCACTGCCGATTTAAGCGATTTTGAAGGATTTTGACTAAAGGTACAAAAGCATTTTCATGTATCTGAGTAGCCTTCCGCTCCAGGAAATTGAATTTTAAGTCTGAGGATTTCAAACGATGTTCTTTTAGAGACCAAAAAAGTTTTTAAACTTTATATGCTTGAAAAAGAATCAATCCTATTTTGATGATTTTAAGTGGTTCAAATAGCACATAATCAAATTTAATTGAATTCCAAAAATAAATATTAGCATTTATGTTTTAAGGAAAAGGGCTTAAGTGCACCTTACCTTCCCTTTTTTAAATTCTTAAGAAGATTTCGACAAGCTTTCTATTAAAAGTAAACAATAAATTAATTTTCAAGTCGTTTTTTTGATTTTTTTTGAAAAAACTTTTTTACATGTTTAAAATCAAAAATTTAATTAAGGCTTTTCCTTGAAGAAAATGGCGGAAAATTTTGATCAAAAATGGACTAATAATGCTGGTGTTTTAGAGTGTCAAAAACTCTTTCGAATTTGAATTCTAACCCTATTTTGATTATTTTGAGGCCGTGAAAAACTTTCTAGCTAGGGATTTCCTCTAACCTGTTTCATAGCGACATTGTAGCTGTTGCTATTGTAGAAAAATTATCTTGATCATATTTAGCAACATCTGAAATTCGATAAATTCGAAGATATCGGGGATAAACAGAATCACAGAATGGAATAATTGAGAATCACAGAATACCGAATTGAATTATTAAGAGAATCACACATTTGAAATCACTAGAATTACATTGGAATTCCATGGAATAAACGGAATATGGACACAAATTTTCGATCTTGAAATTTGTCAGACTAAAACTGGGACCGCTCCCGTTACAAAAACCAGATTCGGGTAATTTAAAACTTAAGCCAGATCGGAATATTTAATAATAATTTAAGTATCGTAGATACGGGTGACTTTGCACTCAAGAGGGGTGGCTTTGTACCCCTTTCTTTTCGTAAGCTTTTCATTAATTTTAGCACTTGTGTATGATCTTTGGAATATCGTAAGTTAGGGTGACTGACACCCCCCTGTTCATAAGCTTTTCTTTGTTTCTAGAACTTACGGATGGTCTTTACCTATCCGATCCGCCATGTGTGATCGGCAAAGACCATCCTTAAGTTTTGGAAATAAAGAAAATCTTACGAACAGGGGGTTGACAAAGTCACCCGCATTTACGTTATCTTTAAGTATCCTAAGTGTCCTTATTGTAACATGAAAACTACAGATCTAAGACCGAAACATGCTGGAGCGCTCTTCATCGCAGTCTTTCGGAATAAAGCCTCCATATCCCTTCCTCGAGAGCTCACGAATCCGGCTTCCTCTCAGCTTCACTGATGGGAAATCGATTCATATCATCTTTGGGATATTTCGTCGGTCATCGGGATATTTCGTCGTGAGCCGGTCCATAACCGATAACCAATTTTACTGCTCGAACTCCACGGAGAGAGCAGTAAATATAATCCCTCGATTTTTTCACACCCCAAAATTTCCACCTTCCACCCCCCGCAGACCAATTTTATCAACAAATCTTCACGTTTCAGATGATTTCTGAGAAATGTAGTCACGCTGTTTGTCCATCTGTCGCCAGCTCTAGAGGCCACACGGTAAGAGATAGCGACTTGGGACCTTCGGAGGACCCCCCATAAGTCGACCCAAGTATGGTTAACGTGCCCCTTATTTTCCCCCCACCCCTCCCCTTCCCCTCCAAAACCATGTTTTTTTAGGATTGCTCGAAAACGCGTCGTGAGATTTTTTCATTTTTGGATATGTTTTAGAGATTACCCAGGCGGACATTTCGTCCTTATACGAAAATACCGTTGAATCATTCCTTATAACGGGTTTCCAAGGTCAAAGGATAAAAAGTCCATATAGAGCGCATTTATCAAGCGAATGGGATCATGTTTGGGATAGTTGGAAAGGTCTTGGAATTTCCAACAAAACTGAATCGATTCCAATCGGTTTTGAACCGGTAATGAACCTTAAAACTATTTTGGGGGATCTTTTAAGTGATTTATGAATCAGTTCAAATCAGTTGGGAACCGGTAAACGGTAAATGATACGAAAGTACTTTAGCGGTATAGCATCTAAGTCACGAGTTTGAGCATTCCGCAAAGCCTGGGACTCTTTGCCACCCCTTTTATACGAAATTCAATTAGATCAATTCTGAGTTATTTTGGGCAATGTCTTGAGCGATTTATAAATCCATTGAAATCGGTTGTGAATCGGTAATGAACCGCTTATGAACCGATAGGTTATTTTTGTCCTAAAATCGATTTTATTTCTCTTCTTAAAATAAAATTATTTTGTGGGATCTTTCGAGTGATTTATAAATCGGTTGAGAACCGGTAAACGGTCAATGATGCGGAAGTATTTTGAGGGACAGGATCTAAGACATGAGTTCGATCACTTCGCAAAGCCTGGGTCGCTTTGCCATCTCGTTTAAGTGAGAAATTTACTCAAAAACCATAAGATTCTTTAAAAAAAAAGAATTTTAATGTTTTTTCGATTTTATGTAACATAAACCACTTGATTTGTAAACCTCTGGAATTCTCATTGAAAAAGATATTTCTTTAGATGTAAAACATTTGCTCTTTAGCCGCATTGGAGTCCATTTATGATTGATTTATGCTCCTGAGGTGGATTTACGTGAATTCCAATGCTCTCCATGTATTAGATGCCACCGAATTGAAGGCATTCGACTGATAAGAACAAGAAGTTTACATAAATCGCTCTCTCAGTTTTTTTTCTGACTTCTTCTTTAAGGCCCCAAGATAGCAATTTCTTTGGACACGCGTGTGAAAATATGCGTTGTGGATAAGAAAATTGATGGTAAATATTTTAAAAAATTTTATGGCGAAGTAGCTTACAGAAATTTTTGGTCATTTGGGAAGTTCTTCGTACTAACGAGCCAATCATTCAATTTGATGAGATTAAAATATTTTATGGGGATCGTCTGCGACACAATATTTTCTTCGTCCATCAACATTCGGAGATTCCGTGCATTTCTTCATTAAAAAAAAATCTCTATTGAAATGGTTTATTGGAAACAGTTTGAGTGACTTTAATGAACTTATGCTAATTTATATTTTTGTGTCTCTTTGTGCTTTCTATCGTTTCTGTTCTTCGTCTTGTCAAATGGCCAAATGAAGCAATTGAGATAGTTGATTTCTTGTGACTATGGTGTTGAGTGAGGAATTCAGTAGGAAAATCACCATCACAGTTGGGCATCTTATGAAAAATCTCTGGTCTTACCTCGGGACCAGGTATTTTTCATGGAAATGGGAAGTTAGAATATTTAAATGTTTCAATCCATTAGCCTCTGAATGGTATCCAAAAGACAGAGAGTAATCGTCTTTGCGATAAAATTTGTCAACGAGTTCTTTTTATCACTAATCGGGCTGTTTTTTTTTCACCAAAATACTAAACATCATCACCTCATAAGAAGCGTGAAAGACAGTGAAAAACTTGGTGAATTATGGTGTGTGGGGTATTTCAGTGAAAAACCTTAAGAGTGTTTGATGATGCTGAAATTCCGAAGGTGAACAACTCATCTCAATCCTCAAACAAGAGATGTACGTCACCATGAGACTTAGAATGTGCTGAAAAGTATCTTAAAAGCTCCCAGATATGCAAGTCTCTTGTTGTGTGCTATTTTTGCTTTTATGCATTTCATTAGAATACCTGCTTTTCATGATTCATTTCGTGGAATTTAATGGACGATAATTACTGCATATGTTTATAGACAATTGCGACAGTGCAGTAAGGCACCTCTAAAAACAGTGACACGTTGCTAATCCAAAGAGCACACCAATATAAGCTTTTGCTTTGGTGTTGTGTAGCAAGTTAATCAAATAACTTGGTGATGCAAGTATGCAATTAATTCATAAGGTTCGAATTAACATTTTTCCTTCAGATCGACACCATTGAAAGTTGATTGTTTTACGAGAAAAAGTCACTTTTTTTCCTGTGCAAAGTTGTCATGAATTCATTGAGAAATTCTATTGATTGCTCTAAATACTCTTTGACGCACTTCAATAATTTCTTTAATTTTTATTTTTAAATTTTTCATCGTTCTTGGGGGTGTATTCATCACGACACGCGTGAGAATTGTCACTGTTGCAGGGTGTAAACAAGTCTGCATTCACTGTTCATTTTAGGTGCGCGATCAGTGCAATCTTGGAGACTGATTGCGCGATCCTGGAGGAGAATTCTGTAACGCTCTGGCAATGCCATATGACAAATTGGATTCGAAGCTTAGGAGAGCTTTTTCGAAAATGCGATTCTGTAGCCGTGACATTGCCATTTCAGCTCAAGTGGAATTGTCAGAAGTCACATATTTGAGATTTCTGGAAATTCAAATTTAAATGTATTTTCATAAAATCATCAAGTAAAGGGATTTCATTAAAAATTCAATGAATTGAATTTTCGAGCTCATATGATATGACAAATAAATCTCGAATGGCATTGTCAGGTTTCGAACTCACGCGTGACAATGCCACGAAAATTACAGAATTCCCCTACTGGAGACTAATCGCACGATCTTGGAGAATGATCGCTCAATCAACGCAATCTTGGAGATCGATCTCGCGATAAGAGCGATTTTGGAGACTGATCAACGCGATGTGCCGATCTGCCATTCACGGTTTACTCGCTGTCTATACTTGTTCACGCGGCGTAGATAGGGTGGAATCACCACTTCTCGCCAGTGCCCCACTTCTCGCCACGTATATTGAAATCGCTATTTTTCACGATTCATGAAATAAATGAGCCGCAAAGTTACTTGTATTTTTATTGCTGCTACGTATAAAATCGAAAAACACTAATTTTTTGTTTTGAATTTAAATGTTAGGGTATTTGTTAGAGGAATATTTTAAGCAAGTGTATCGAATCCAATATTTCTTACCAAATATAGTAAGTGTCATGAAACTTCTATCGAACAAAATTTAATTTTTGAATAAATAATTTGCTTATTGAACATTTAATTACATTCGGTGAATACATAAAATTTGTATTTAGTTAGTTAATACTTTATTTTATATTATTTTTATATAAAAATGAGCCATGGCGGTAAGTGGTAATATTATAAAATTGATTCACCACCTGTCGCCATTGCTTTTCAATAGGCGACGCTAACTTCACTTCGTAGATTCTCAGTTGTTAAATCTGCTTTGTTTACTTTCTGCAACAGTCTAATAATTTGATTTCCCAAATAAAAGTGAAGAAAATTCATTTAAAGTCAGTAATAATAAGGTGATCTTGAGGAAAAAGAAATGCTAAATGTATTCTTTGCATAATATTGCCCAAAATAATCGAGTTTAGACGTTTTCAAGTGGGTGGCGAGAAGTGGTTACAGAACTGGCGAAAAGTGGTAAAAAGTGGCGACGAAGTGGTTATTTTTGCATTGTTAATACAAATCAGGTTTTTATGTACTCCCGCGTTAAATTGTAGGACAATTGTTTTGACGACTCTAGAGCCAATATATCTAAGTAGCTTCGTCTCAAATTTGAGTTATCTGATAATAAGGGGCCAAAAGTTATAATACAATTAATTTCACTTTTTCCTAAAAGTGGCGATAAGTGGTTACTTCACCCTAATTGTGTCGCTCACGGTTCACTCGATCTGTCGATCTCTTGGAAAGCTTGTGCCAATTATGCGCGGATTTGTCGATCACGTGCCAATCTGTAGATTTTTTTCTATAAAGAATGTGCCGATCTGCCGACTTCTGCCCAAATTTTGCAGATCTGCCGATATTTTGCTCCAGATTGGTGCCGATTACCCGTTAATCGCACACAATTCACTTTTAGAAACACTTCTTCTCCCCTTGACAGCATAGAAATGAATTAATTTACACACTACGATTAGATGTGGATGATTGCAAAATGGAATGTATGTTGAAAAGGTGTATAGATTCTGGCGATAGACTGAAGGTTGACGCTGTAATCGTATAGGGGAAATGCTTATAATTTTGGACAGTCTGCTTATAAGCATCGAAGTTCCAAGTTTGAAGTGCGATATTTTCAATACTAATTGACATTTCTTGTTACTCTCTTTTCAGAAGGGTTGTTTAGAAACTTAGCAAGCTATTTATCGTCTTATTTTTATTAAAATGAGTTTTAATACGTTTAAAAATGAATTGATAAGTAGAGGTGACCTTGGCTCTTATTTTGGACAACTTGTTTATTAATTTGGCCAACTTGGCTGTAAATTTGGACAGCTAATCCGCCTCAATAGGATGCCCATTGTTCTTCATTTGATGAACCAATCTTACCAAGTCCTCTTCCTGTTCATGTAAGGGAAACGTAGAATGTCACAGAAGCCCGGAAACTTTACATATCATTCATTAAAGTGAGTTGACTTCGATACTCCAAGTACGTGCGGATTCGCTCATTCCCTGACCTTTCCGGGAGCCTTTCAGGGCATTTCTCGCTACATCTCTTTCGTAGAGATGATGCTTCTTTGTTTCTCCAGGCATTTGTCCAGCCTAGTCATCACAAAAGCTAAAACTTCACGAAATTTCGTGAGAAAAACACCTGTCCAAAATAAGAATCATCACCTCACTGGTGAATGTCTTAAAAAATTTCCCATTTTTCACACGAAAAATATAATTCACAAGGCAAATCTCACTTCAGGTCAAATGTACAAATCATCAGTAACGTGAATCAACACAATATTCAATGAATATTCAATAATATCACTCAAAAACAGCGAACAAACTTTGTTAGTACTTCACCAAAACTAAATAAGACTGAAGTAAGCCACGAACTTCTGTCATATTTCTCGTAAGCAATTGCTCACACTGAATTTTCAACAAAGCAATTTCAACTCAAATCATATTCAAAATTTAACGTATTTAGTGTCAAAATCTTCCAAAAAGCACAAATATTTAGATAGAATTCATTTTTCATCAAATATTGGAATAAAAATCCATCATTTTAATCAATTTATTTTTAGTGTCCAATTTTACCCTCAAAGTGTCCAAATTTAGAAACTGTCCAAAATTATGAACACTTACCCTACATGAGGGCAAACAATTTAAGATTATAAACGTTTCTAATTTTTTACCGATCTTTGAAATTCGATATGGGAATGGTTTCCGAACATAAGAGACCAAAGAAGAAATATTCGCCTTGAATACCTCTAAAACGTATTCGAAAATGAAAGAAAACGTTGAAGCCGTTTTCGAAATATACCAAAAAAAGACGATTTTGGAGGGGAAGAAGGGGTAGTTGGGGAAAAAGACAGAAAGAAAGACTGTCCTAGATAATGTTGACTTAGGAAGCATCTAAACGGGGGGATTTCATTTCGAAACCGCCATTTTGACACAAAAATCCCCCACTGAGCTTTAGACCGGTGCATTTTTGCCTATCTTTCGGCGCTTAAAATCTTCCTCTTCGAAAGCTCAATTTGTTTATGTTCGAATATTTTGACATTTCAAGCGATTTTAAATCTTTTTTTTTATTTCAAGAGATGTTTTTCTCGTGAACTATTTTCTTTTTTTTTATTTTGTAAGCCCAGATGGGGCTCACCTAAATAAAATTACAAACTTATAGAGGGAAATTGGAGAACTGAAGGTGCTACCCATTTTTCACTTCATGAGAGTGAACTGTCCACGGCGACTGATGCTCACTCACTGAAGACTGAGGACATTTACCTAACAGTAAGAGCCCCAAAGCAACCTTTCAGCACCCATAGGGATGGTAGGGGTTGGGCGTGTTAAAGGAATGAGGAATTAGGATTGGTGGGTTATGGCCGTCGACTGGGTTGACATACGTCGAATAGGCCATACGCTCTACAATTTATAGAGCCGAAAAGCAGGTGAAATGGGGACACGATATCGATCACTCTTCTGAATGCATCGTTTAATCTTCATTAATGGTCGAATTGTTAAAGTTGATTTGTAGAAAAATAAAAAATTACGATATTTTCTTAATTTAGCAACAATATTAGCATAAAATCCTGCGGAAGGACGATTTTAATATAGAGGATGTGTGCCCCATCTCCTCTTCCTTATAAAGTATTTGTCACCAAGCTATCTTTAACAAATTCTTTCATTGTAAAACATTGTGTGATTGACGTTCGAAACGTTTCGAAATAAAATAGAAAGTCTTCCAGACTATCTATTTTAGTTAGAGTACACTTGGAGAATTTATAATAGAGGGTGGAGAAAATTTATCTCAGGAATGAACCACAAGGGGAGATTTCCCGAGACTCACCGGTGCATAGCACAGTGGGGTGCATTTCGAAATTCCCCCGTATAGAAGAAGCCTTATGGGCTGTCGCCGAAGATCGGAAGTCGATATCTCTTACAGTTTGGCCTCTAGGTGTGTCGCAAGTTGACAAATAGTGGATTATAAAGTGCTTTCTCTTTGAGTTTGAGCATCATATTCAAAAATTCAGAAATTGTTTATTCAAATATGTTAGGAATTAGAAAATTTGCTAACAGAGTTGTGTGGTAATTTATTTTTGGATTAACATAAGTATTTTCGAAAATTTTCGAAAAACATTTCGAATATATCAGACGGATCATTGATTTTTTTCAAAGAAAAAAGAGACAGGATTCTCAATCATATGCACACAGGAAGCTTTTTATATAAAGAGCTTTTAACGAATAGTTTTAAGCCTATTCGATGCAGAGTTAATATTGATACTTTCGAATCATTTTCGAATACTTTCCAATGCATATATTTAGGAGTTAGTATTATTGAAAAAAGCCATGAAATTTTAAGACTTTTATCGCACATGATTCCTCAGGAACATTCCACGGGAGGAGTTTTCAGAAGCATGACTCGTGAGCATTGAAAAATTCCAATTCTCAGGCATTTTTGGAGCCCTCATTGGGTATCACAAGAAGTGATCTCACGACAGAAAATCTCCCTTTTGGGATATTCAGTTCATCTTTTTTTTGAGCACTTCTCTCAGGAAAATATCGTGCTCCAGCCTCAAACCACAGAGTTCATGGAGCATCTCACGATTTTTCGGTTTGAGAGCTTCATTTTATGGAATATGCTCAATTAATTGATTTTGTTGTCGGACGAGTCGTGAATTGCAAAAATATCCATATAGCATTTTTTTATTATGTATTAATTCTCACTCAGGAGAAAAACCAGAAAGATCGTGTCCTTCATGAATGCCTATTTTTCAATCACCCAGAAAATGTTTGCACAATTTTATAACGTTCGGGACTTGGCGTATGTTCGAGCTTTTTTTCACCTCATAACGTGTATATAAATTGCTCTCGGTAAATACAGATTTCTACGGAGTTGAGAGAAATGGTGTTTACTCGCGAAAAAAATAAACCCAATACACTATCAATTTTGCAATATTAAGTAAAATTCTTGATAAGTTCATGTACTGCAAGCCCCACAAAGTTTTATGTTTTGAGATTAGCCTCAAACCTTCCTAAAGTTTGTCTTATAACTTCCTGATTCTGTGCATATTTGTGGCAAAAAATCTTTTCGAAATTCCAAAAAACTTGGCTAAACCAAAAAATGATCTTGAAATTGTTTTAACCCTGGTTTAAGTGGTCAGAATTTAATCATAAATGGTTCAAATGAAAGGTCTTGTGAAATGTTACATCTCTTTCAAACACAGAGGTTTCATGAGACCACCACCAGAGGCGCTTTTGTCAATACAGAGTTATCCATCTTTAAAGTTTCAATATCTCAGCCCCTATTGGATGGCTGGAAGAATCAAAGCTACAGTAAGCTAATCAAAGCTTATCATTGGCTTTTCCCGCTCTTTTTATCCAATATGGAAAATTGCTTGGGGATTTTTTTGCATGCCTCCCAGAGGGGATTTGGCGCGTATACCAGCATTCAATTAAGTGGCTTGACATAATATATCGCAGCATAGAATTTTATATGAGAGTGAGACATACAGCAGAAAACATGGAAGTAAAACTTTCATTTGTCCAGCAGAAAGACAGAGAGCCCAGAGAGCAGATTATTTTGTATTTCTTTTTATGTCTTTTGCAGCCTCAAGAAAGTCTTGCGATATTTCCCTCAATATGCTGCATGTACCAGCAACTTGTGCCACGTTTAAAAAAAAAGACACATTAGTCAAACAAAACTGTGCGCCGCACAATTGTTGCATTTCAACTTTGGTTGAGAAGTCAGCTACAAGTGGTCAAAAATACAAGGGCTTTTATTTTGGAGCTTGGAAGGCTCTTGAGTATGATTGGAATGTGATATTAATGGCTCCGGTACCGGTACACCTTTTAGATCAAGAAAACACCATACAGCCAAAATTCACATCCCTTTCTTTCTTAAAAGCTCTGTATATGTTTATCCTACTCTTTCTAGACCAAAAGAATGAGACAGACTCATGCAAATCTTTTGAGGCATACGTATTAAGTTTAAAAAATACTTTAAGAGCTCATTTAAACAATGGTATTGTGAAATACACCAAATTTAGATATGGATCGGTGAGTCCTGGATAATTTGCCCTAAGGTTGGTTTCTAAGATAAAATCGTTAATAAGAATGCCGTGTGTAATATTTTTTTTTAGACATTTTCAAAAACAAAATTTCAAAATATCTATTTTTGGTTTTTTGTATAATTTTGGCTATATATAAATTGCCAAAATTACAGATATTTAGAGATCTAGAAAAAGAACTGCCACTTTTACACTAAGGGCCTTGACAGACTAGAGGATTAGCCGAGAGACGGCTTAGCGTAATTATATTAGAAATATTGGTTAAACTACATTTCCATTATTTTCCACTAAGTCGACTCTCGGCTTAAGTCGTAAGTGTGTCTAGGGCATAAGACTGACCAATGCATAGGAGTTTGCGCCTAAATTTATACACTTTTTGTCAGTATAGCATAAAAGTCAAAAGGAAATTGATTTTTTGCAGGAATTGTAGGCTTAATGGGCTTAATTTACTCTGCGCACTTACGAAAAAGTACTTTTTATCAAAAATATATCTAGTAAAGTCCTTGATATTGTTACATGAAATGAAAATTAAAAAAATTTCCTATTGGAAAAGAGCAAAGTATTACAATTTACACAAAAGAAACATACGCCCGTGTAATACTAAAGTTGCAATGTAATTAGTCTCGAAACACTTTTGTCTTTTGTGAAAAGTAATTTATCTAATCCCCAAAACCAAAATCCCGAACACCAAAATTATGAGAAAATAAAATCATGGATGGATCGAAATCCTGAGTAGACAAAATTCCGAATGGGAGAAAATTTCGAAAATCTAAAATCCTGGAAAGCTAAGATCCTGAAAAGTCAAAATTCTGAAAAGTCAAAATTCTGAAAAGCCAAAATCCCGAACGTTGAAATTCAGAATGAGCCAAAATCTTGAAAAGCAAAAATCCCGAAAAACCAAAATTCCAAAAAGCCGAAATCCCGGAATAGATAAAATTCAGAATGAGCTAAAATGCCGGAAAGTCAAAATCCTAAATGGGTCGAATTCCCGAACAGACAAAATTCTGATTGAGCAAAGATCCTGGAAAGCCAAAATCCCAAAAAGCCAAAATTCTGAAAAAAAAAAATAAAATCTCGAATGGATCGAAATCTCGAATATAAACAAAATTTGGAATGGACCAAAATGTCTAGCCAAAATTCCGCAAAGCCAAAATCTTGAAAATTTAAAATTCTTTAAAAAAAATAAAATTCCGAATGGATCGAAATCTCGAATAGACAAAATTTGGAATGGACCAAAATGTCTGAAAGCCAAAATCACGCAAAACCAAAATCCTGAAAAACCAAAATTCTGAGAGAATGACATCCCGAATGGATCGAAATCTCGGATAGACAAAATTTGCAATGGACCAAAATGGCTGAAAGCCAAAATCCCGCAAAGCCAAAATCCTGAAAAGCCAAAATTCTGAGAGAATAAAATCCCGAATGGTTCGAAATTTCGAATAGAAAAAATTGCGAATGGGCCAAAATGTCTGAATTCCAAAATCCCACAAAGCCAAAATCCTGAAAAGTTAAAATCCCGAACGCTAAAATTCCGAAAAGCCGATATCCCGTAAAGACAACATTCTAAATGGGTTAAATTCCCGGAAAGCCAAAATCCCGAAAGCCAATGCCTCGAAAAGGATCGCAAGTTCTTAATAATGTCATGGTTATTCCTACGACTGCACCTACGCTTGTTGAATGTCAAGGAAAATTTTGTTTTTTTTTTTGATAGCCCCTATCCTTGATGTAGGTCTGAAACCTATGGAAAATTTTGTGTGTTTTGGGAAATTATTTCACACAATATCCTCTGTAGAATTTGGTTCTTTACAGTTTTTTGACCATTAGAGATTTTGGTTATCCGGGATTTTGACGTATTCGGGACTTCGGCTTGTTCAGGATATTGACTTTACGGGATTGTGACTTTTTGGGATATTAATCTTTTGGGGATTTTGAGTTCGTATTTTGGTATTTTGATCGGGACTTTAAACTTTGAGCACTTATTTTTTGCCCAAAACTTGGGCTATTGAACCTGTTATATGCTAATAATGCTTCAGGCTATTGGATCTCCATAATTTCACTTAAAACCTTCTTGTAGGACATTCTTTTAGCATATAACTATAGGAATTAGAAGATTTGAGAAACCTAACCTTACATTTTTATACGATTTTCAGTGCTTTATCTTTGTAGATGCGAAACGGTAAGGCCGCTTTCAGACTGGAGGTTTAGTCCAGTTCCCAAATGTCTCAAAAATCTAAATAACAAGCAATTTTATTGGTTCTTCTAAATCTAATGGATCATTTGCCCTTAATATTTAATCCTAAACAAGTATTTTCAAAAAAAATCGTGCTTGATAAGGAATTAGAGGAGTTAATCCAAATGGCTAAGCCTTAGGCCTGAAGCCCGTATAAGGGACATCTACTTTTAGTTACCCTTGGTGTTCTTCATTCTAAACTCTATTCATTTTGAAAATGATTTCATTCCACAATTTCATTTATTTTTGAATATGATTTGTTGATAAACTAGGTGGAAATTTTATATAGAAAAATCTATGACCTTGAGATATTCTCCAAGTTGAGCTTTGAGGTCAAAAATAAACCACTGTAGAAGGCTTAAGAATTTAGATTTTAAGAATCTTAAATAAAATAAAGCACTGGTAATTGATTTAGTTTAATTTGTCTGTAAGTCAAATGGAATGTCATATTGCCTTCCAGTTTGTCGTGACCCATCCTATCACAGAAGTTTTTCCTTCAATGAGAAAAAAAGAGGGTGCGATTAACTTTCTTTCCTCATAACTTTAACACTTTTTAGGTGTAAAAATATATCAACATTTTTAATGTTAATTTTACACCTCTTTAAGGGTAAAATTAACATGAACAAGGGTAACTTTAACCCCTAATACACCTAAAAAGCATAATATTTACACCGAATTCGGATCAATACTGCAGGGTAAAATAAACATTTCCGGAATGTTATTTTAACTTTTTCGGATTTCTCTAAGTGTTTATTTTCCATCTAAAATCTCATTTTAGTGTCTTATAAAATAGAAACCTTTCGACTAAGATGTCCATATTACTTCTCACTCTGTAGTACGCTTTACTACAACGAATAATCCATTGACTTTTGAATACATTAAAGCAATTTCGAAGTATGCCAAAAATGTGTGTAATGTTCAAATATTTACTAAACCTCAATAATCCTCTGATTATCTATAAAATTCTTACATTTATATAAATTCTCAGTGTTAACAAGAACAAGACCTTGAAAGTCCAACAAAGAACCCCTTTGATTTTGAGCCCCTGAAAGTGAAACTCGCACCAAAGCTAGGTAAAATGTTAAAATTCTGCTGTTTTCTCTATTTGAATTACACAAATACACTCACTTAGCGCACATTTGGTGTTTTTCTTACGACAAACATTCAACATAAAATTCTTATACCTCTTGGGCAACAAGCAAGTCCAAATAATCGCTGAACAAGGTGGAAAAATTCTGGCATTAGACAACATTTTGAGAGTGCTGGAGGACAGATTTTTTTTATCGTTCTCCTTTTTTTTTTGTTAAAGTCTTTTCTTCAAAAGTTAAGAAGTTTAACTGACCATCTTACGAGGCGCAATTTGTACAATTATGAAATTACGTGATCATTAATCATGGTACCTTTTGTTAATGCTTTTGGGGTTCTTGGTATGAGATTTGAGATGTGAGAGAGAAGAAGTAATACCTTCAATCACCTCTGACCTCAGGTGGAAATGAGATTTTTCTCCAGAAGATTAAATTAAGCGTGTTCTTGTTAATTTGATCTCTTTTTGGTTCTTGGGAAAATTTTCATTTCAGCCTGGATCAGGGGTATATTACTGACTTGTTGATGATTCCAAGACCTTTCCAATAAATCCAAAAATATTCCAATCGGTTGAGGAATAAGCTTTCTAGAGCTGTTTATGCTTATTACTTTGACAAATGTTCGCAGACAAAAAGTTTCAAAAGCCTGCCTTAGGTGGCGTTCTCACGAAAAAGGGTTGAAGGGAGCTTTCTTCTGGCGGGAAAAATTAGCCCAGAGAGGTCAAGCTCCTCAAGAGGCTTCTGTTGTGATTTTAATCGCAGTAAAAAGGAACAGATTGAAATTAAATTCCACTTCTCGTGAATCCATTAAGCCCACTGGTACTCGAGTGTTAAGAGCCAAGAACTCAACAAAAAGAAAGCAAAAGAAGCAACCTCGACAAGCGACCTTCACCATCCGGTCGTGGATGATCTTTTTTCTGCCCAGTTCTTCACTCTCCCGGACTCAAAGCTGCTTTGCATGGTGGAGTTCCATCATTTCATCTCGATCATTTCTTGCACCATGAAACCATACTCTCTTAGCCCAGTCTTCGGAGAAATTCACTTTAGTCTGGAGAGAACAAAAAAAAAAAAAGCCTGTGCTCGAGTGAAGAGGCCAAAAGAATGCACATTAATTTGGTGCATGAAACATCCTGACATGATCCTCAGTGGAAAAATAATGATCCTTCACTCTATTGACTCCTTAGATCCAGCAACAATGCATGGGATTGTCCAAGGAGAGCGCCCAAGGAGTCCTGCAGAGGTACCCTACTTGGCGTCCCTTTTTTTTCAATCCACCTTCGCCCCTCATCCAACAAAAGATTGGCTTTTTTACCACGCACCTTTTGGACCTTACCCTCCAGATGCTTCAACCATTTTTTTCTGCGATCCAGCCAAAGGTGCATGTGAGAGAATTTTGAGGAATCATCCATAAGAAAATCAAATTTATTTGGTGAGACTTAACAAGTTTACGGATGGTTGAGATTTGTCAGTTAACCTACAAAAGAGACTACACTGAGAAAAAAAGAGGCTCCGATTAACTTTTTTTCGTCATAACTTTAACACTTTTTAGGTGTAAAAATATATCAACATTTTTTAATGTTAATTTTACATCTTTTTAAGTGTAAAATTAACATGAAAAAGGGTTAATTTAACCCCTACTACACCTAAAAAGGGTAATATTTACACAGATTTCGGATCAATAAATAATTAAAAATTAATAATTAATAAATAATTTCGATTTCGGATCGGGTGGTCTGATACTTCAGCGTTGAAACGGTATCCAGAAGGCCCGAAATACTTCTGATTCATTCAGGAATATAGTCCATTGCTAGTTGAACCATTGCAGCTTAATGGCACAGCAATTGCGAACTATGCCACGTCCTAGATAATGCAGGGTAAAATTAACATTTCCGGAATGTTATTTCAAGTTTTTCGGATTTCTCTCAGTGTAGAAGCTTCATCGATTAAAATACGGAATTTTTGCAATATAAATATGAGGTTAGATTTGAAAACATATGGTCTTGATTGCGAAACATTGCTGAGGTTACCCCTAACCTTAAATATTTCAAAATATATGAATTTTTAGTATTTCTTTGGTTATTTAGTCCTTTTGTTAATAATATACCAATGCGGAACTATTATTCAACTTTCAAGTTTCTGTGTTTCGTAGTAAACCATCGGATTATTCGACTTCTAAGTTAATTCTAACCTCAAAAATCCCAAATTTTCTTCCTATGGATATCTGTGAATTTTATTATTAGGGTAAGTGTGCCAAATTCCAGCCAGCTTTCAATTTCGGCCACCTTTTTTGTTCTTCGAATTTCCATGAACTTTTAGATTTTACGTACTCTAGAGATTATACAATGCAAGAGAATAACAAAAAATGTAGCTTCGACAATCGAGATGACGTGTAAAAGATATTGGATGAATTCCCGAAGGGCAAGGAACTATGAGAATGAAGGTGACCGAAATAGGGCACCAAAGCTATGTTTATATTTTTATACATTTTAAAATCTATTAAGAATGATATTAGAGTAAATAGAGACGATAAACTCTTTACAAGGTTCCAAGCAACACTCTTTAAGAAGAAAGAATTAAAAAAATCAATTTGAATTTAAAATATAACATTTCAAGCTTGAGACTTTGATGCTTGCATGCAACTCTGCCGAAATTTGGCACACTTACCCTATTATTATAATTGATTATTACTGGAAGTTTTTCAGCCTTTATACTCTATTATTTTTGCCTCAAGATCATTGACTCCCGCAGCGTATAGGTGAATTCTAACCTCAAATATAACATGACTTGAGTATTACGAGGATTTTTATAGTTTAACGAAATCGAGATATTATTAAAAATTAAAATTATTAAGAAGTCTTAATAATATCTCGGATTGGATAAACTATAAAAATCCTCGTAATACTCAAGTCATGTAATATTTGAGGTTAGAATTAACCTATAAGCTGAAGGAATCAACGATCTTGAGGCGAAAGATAGAGTTTAAAAGCTGAAAAAACTTCCTACAACATCCATTAGAAAGCATTAAGAAAATTCACAGATATCCATCGGTATGAATATTCTCAGGTAATTATCACACTTTGGAGGTTTTTCAAAATTTGAGGTTACTTGTAAAAATATATAAGTTGAAGTAATTAAAACTTTTAAGTTGACCAAGAGTGTTCATATTGGGCAAGGAAAACTCTTCAGACGAGTTGTTAATTCAAAAGTTACTTTATAAATACTTGATATTAAAATCTAAATATTAAGAATTATTTAGGACATATTTGAGGTTAAGTTTTCTAATATTTGACTGAATTGATAATAATATGATATTTCCATTACTTTTAATGACTATCCAGAGGCCCATCAAACCTAATAAAAAGTGAAGATATTTTTCGCTTTTCCTTGTAAAAATTTTGCAGATATTATACCGCGACTTAAACAAATGTGCTCGTAGTTCTTGTATTATTACA
This sequence comes from Phlebotomus papatasi, assembly GCF_024763615.1. NCBI lineage: Eukaryota > Metazoa > Arthropoda > Insecta > Diptera > Psychodidae > Phlebotomus > Phlebotomus papatasi. The sequence continues at coordinate 101,013,099 of NC_077223.1, forward strand.
GCGAACATTATGAAATATGTATTTTTAGACAGACTGATAAGTCAATTTTCTTCAGGAAAAAACTTGCCAATAGTCTTCAGTGCCTCTATGCAAAAACATATGGAAAAATGAAATGTCGAGAGGCCCCTGGACTATCTTATGTGTTCAATGATAAAAAAAGATCTACTTTTTTCTGTATTCTTATAAGTCATAAATTTTACCGTAATTGAGGTTAGTATTTAAAAAGATACTCGTTTAATTCAAAAATAAAAGATTAGAGTTTAATAAAATAACTATGGTGTATTGAATTATTTTAAAAGTTTTTATGAGCAGATTAATCAAGAAAAATTACACAAGTTTGTCTTCATCTGAAAATCAGGTATTTTACAGGTTAGGATTTAATTGCCAGTCTGAATTAGGAAACTGTCACATTTACATTTAAATTTTGACTTTTTGGAACTTCTAGATACTGATTATTTTCAATAAATGAAATAATAGAAATTTCTAACCTAAAAATTAGCAATATTTGAGGTTATGACTTGGGTTTGGACTTATTCCTTTATTGTCTTCTTAATACGTTTCTCGGATGTTTGTTCCCTTGTTCAGGTATGGAGATAATTCGGATAAGGGCTTTTCTCTACTGTCACATAACCCAAATCAAATAAAACTGACTGAACATAATTCTAATTTGAGGTTATGTTTATAAAATTCAAACTAAACGAATTTTATTGACTTATAAGTGATCATGCGGATGTGCAACGTCATCTTCATGGTTATGATTATACTAATCAGTAAGAACAACATGCAATATCCGTGACTTGTGACTTCTGTTAGCGCACCTCCCGAGCTGAAATCGATCGTGAAGAGAAAGCCCGATTTGGTCAATTTTTCATGATGAGAAAAGACGAGAAGAATAAAATGAATAAAATCATCTTCCCCAGATAAAAGTGATCGGAATTTGATTCTTCTCATGTGGAGGATCATTAAGGGAGATATTGAGATCCGTCAATACGCAGATCGTGGCCTATGAATATTAATTGGAGGCTCATTCTTACAGATCGATGAACAATCAAATTCCACCAAATGAAATCCCACTCCTCCAGGCACCCTCTTTCAGCATCTTTTATTGTCCATTTTACCATTACTTTTATAATCCACACATAATGGACAGCACATTCCAAAGCGCCAAGATGACTTTTCGGAATGGAGCACTTCTCTGATGGACAGTTGGATGGACAGCGCTTGAAGATCAGCACCGAAGATCATCGAGGGCCTCATTCGTGAGCACCTTCCAGGTCTGATTGTTTGGCTTAAACGCCTCTCTTTTGTTTGAGAAAATTATTATCATTTTCATCCGACGAGATCAACATTTTTATCTAAGCTCCTGAGGGATTTACAGGCGTCTCGAGAGCAGCTCTCAAAACTTCTTTTTTTTTGGCAGAAGAATTCCATGAAATGGGTAATTTTTACTTGTTTTTTTTTGGATTCGCATGTTTTAGAGATTTAAGTTAAAAGGAAAACAGTAGAAAAAATCTGGGCGTTTTTCGGAACTTCTTTTTGCAATTTATAATTTTCTTTCGATATTTTTTTGATGAGTTTCGATTTCGGAATTTGATATTTTCGACAAGTAATAAAGCACTCAAGCAAAGACACTTTCGAATATGTAAATGTGGCTTCCTTTCAACGGAAAGAAACAATGTGAAAATAACAAACTGTCAAAAATATACTGATTCGGACATCTGACAAACATTTTCTCCGCATGGGGGCACTGTTTTCTCCCAGTAAGTGGCACTGGATGTATGTACACTGAGAGAAATCCGAAAAAGTTAAAATAACATTCCGGAAATGTTAATTTTACCCTGCACTATTGATCCGAAATCGGTGTAAATATTACCCTTTTTAGGTGTATTAGGGGTTAAAATTACCCTTTTTCATGTTAATTTTATTTTTAAAAAGGCGTAAAATTAACATTAAAAAATGTTGATATATTTTTACACCTAAAAAGTGTTAAAATTATGAGGAAAAATGTTAATCTTTTTTTTCTCAGTATAGTTATAACGGTTCAATTCGGTGCGGAATTTTAAGATTTTCATTTATCTTTAAGTATCAGGTAGGCAAAGAGAAAAAGAAGACCACGAAAACGTACAGACCTTTACAGTTGAGAATGCTTCACCATTTTGTTTCTTTTGCCATCTAAAACAGAAAAAAATCTGAAAATTCCGAATTTGACATGATTCATATCGGGAAGATTATTACTGAACGAGAGGATTCTTTACGTTAAGTAACAACCATTCCGTTTGGAGAGCTCTTTCCGGTTGAGCCGGTTGAGCTTTATACCGTACAGAAATTTCCGAGAACTCCATTGGAGTCCGAAATTTTAAACGGACGAGTTGCACAAAAGTGAATAAATTGAAATTGAAACGCTTGCACTATTGTCGACGATTGAAAGATGTGTCGAAGAGGTATAGAATATCGAAAATTCGAAATCAAGGAACAGCCAGTACTAAAGCGACAAGTGAACTTGCTTTTTATACATCCGATTGATTTTCGAAAAGATTTGACTTGATTGCAGTGGATTTTGTCTCTTTGAAAGGATATTACTTAACAGACTTATTCGAAGGTATACCAGTTACAGCTTACCTAAAGCCTTTCGGAAGTTCGAAAATTTAAATAAACTACTTGCACGAAAATTATTAAGTTCATAAACATTGACTTTAATGAAATTGAAATAGTAACGTTCTGCCATTTTAAAATTCATCGCACAACTGTTGACAATTGAAGTGCCAAGAATATCGAAAATTCGAAATGGAAGAATAGTAAGCGCTAAAGCGGCTAATATGTGAACCTGCGCACTTTAGACTTAGTCCTCTTGTTCAGTAAAAACCTTCCCGATTTGAGAGCTCTCCGATTGGGTTTTTTTCTGTACTGATTCGAAAGTTATATCAGAGAGAATTACCTAAAAACCCGTTGGAAAATCGAAAGTTTAAACCGAAGAATTCTACTAAAGTGAGCAAGTTCAACTTGAAATTCTACAAAACTACACAAAAATTCACTTTTTGCAGTAAACTTACACACTGTTGTTGAAATTGTTGACGATTAAAATGTCGAAAATACCGAGATTCGAAGTGGCAGAACAATTAGCGCAAAAGCATCGAGCACGTAAACTTGCACTTTAGGTTTCCGGTAGATTTTCGAATAGGTTTGACTTGGCTTTGACTGTTCGAAAAATTATTGCCAAGCAGAGACATTAGAATTTAGATTCCAGAACGCTCAAAAATTGTAAAGTCAAAACTTCTTAACTGTTAATCATAATACGGGCTACGGACCTTCTAAGGCTTAGCTATATAGATTAATTTGTCAACATTCTTATCAATGCAGATTATTTTTTTGGAAAATTTCGACTTGGAATTCAACATTGAAAACACTTATTTCTCAGGGTGCTTCAATTCAAAAGTACCCCACTTCCTCCTATTGAATATTTAAGATTTCTTAGATCACGGAAGAGTCTTTTATGCCGCATTCAGACTGTAGGTTTATCCCAGTTCCTGAAGGTCTAAAAATTCTTAATAACAAGCAATTTTATTGAATGAATCTAATGAATCTTTTGCCCTTAATATTCTATCTTAAACAACAATTTTCTTAAAAATCATGATTGATGAGGAATTGGAGGAGTTAAGTCAGATACCTAAGCCTTAGGTCTGCAGGGCCGTAGCGTTGGGGGAGCATTAAGGGACAATGCCCTACCTTAAAACTTCCAATGCCCTACCTTAAAATCCAGAAACTAAGATAATGTTCTAAGTAAACTGTTCGTAGTATGATATGGTTGAGAAGAAATTAATCTCCTATTAAATGGCCTGATGCATCTAATCTAATAGAGTTATTGATTGAAGTGCTTATTGCAATTGGTTAAAATCGTATGGAAAATCAAACCATAATTTTATGGAAAATTTAAATATTTTCACAAACATCTTAAAAAAAATAGATTATTTATCCATCAATTTTGGCATTGTTATTAATGAGTTGAAATTGCAATTATTTGATGGATAATTAAATGAAATAATGTCTTTCAATGATTCTGAGCAAAACGAGCGTAAAGTTTCTGACATTTCTTACATAAAAAACTCAGTATATTTCCTTTTCTCATTTACGCATTCTCGAGGTTTGTTAAGGGGTTACGTGGATCAAGAAGACTGTAAAAATATACATAATTTCTCAATTTTTTTCAGCATAATAAAAAACATATTTAATTTAAGCTCTTAGGCATATAAAAGTACAACATTAACATAACCTATATTTTCTAAACTTTTAATTTAAAATTTTTAAAAATTTGGTCATTGAAACCATATTTTTGGAGTTTTTTTTGGAAAAAAACATAATTTTCGGTGAAGAAGTTTTCTCGGAATTGGTCCATCTTAAGTCCAAAAATCAAATATTTCCTGTTGGCTGATAAGTCAAACTAATCCTTAAATGAAAGATTTTATGTTCACTTGATCAAAACGTATTCTACATTCTACAAGACGAAACATTTTTTTTTGTTTTACCTCATTCAATTACATTCAAGTGAAGTGGACGGCAATCGACTACCCAAAATAGATCAATCAAAAATCTTGAATAGTGCCCTACCTTTAACTACTGATGCCCTACCTTAAATTCAACTCTAGCTACGGCCCTGTAGGTCTGAAGCCCGTATTAATTAACGTATAGATGGTGCACAGTGGCTGTCAATTTAGCTTTGAATTTCGAATTCGAATTTGATGTTTTAGAATTTCGAAGAAGAACAGCAAGTCCCTCTAAAATCTCCGGAATACATTGTTGTGAGTCTTGCTAAGATTTTACCTTTGATCTAAAATTGCGGAATAATAGTTACTTTTTGTCTTTGTACAATTTATTCAAATAGAGCAATTATATATTTAAAAAGGCTATCTTTATAGAAAACGTCTGTGGTAAAATATTCCAATTTAAAGCATGACTAGAACAATTTCTTGGTGAGATCTCTTCTGCACGCAAGTCTAGTCCATCTCCGGCCCCAGAATACCTTATTCCATTCCTTATAGAAATCCTCCAACAAAGTGCTGATGCAGGGCAAAAAAAAAGGCGGACAAAAGGCTCACAAGTGAGCAACAATATAAATCCCTATAGACTAGAAAATATTCTTTGGTTCATTTTCAATAAATGTTTCTCACTCTTTAAGTTTGCTTTTTGATCTTCTTGTTTTTTCACCATCATGTTCTTCCCATTGTTTTGACCTCCAAGGAACAAACAATCCTCCCCAGAAGACCTGTACCGCAAATGGACAATCTTAGCCCCTGATGTCTTTCCTGAAGAAATATATCCCAGGCTTTAAGACGCGCGCGCAGATTTTGCATAGTGACATTTTTTTTATGAAATAAAGTGGCCAATAAATCAAATTGAGATTTCTTCAGATGATAAAAATGCAAAATCCACTTTTGGGGAGGGAAAAGAAGCACTTTGGAACGAAGGTGAAGATGAGGAGAAGATGTGAGGAAATAAAAAAAAAGCTGTCCAATTACTATTGTTGCTAATTTTTTCTTCATCGCCAAATTAAGCACAATTTATACAAGATGTTTTTTAACATCTCCTCGACTTCTTTAACACGTAAATTGGTCGTCGAGATTGTGTATTTTAGTCTCCTCTCACCGGGAATGCTTTTTTATGCGAATGGAATCACGATCTTCTGGATTTTAAGCTTATCTATTATGGGTATTCTAACAAATGTGGTCTTTTGCATTTTGAATGCAACATTGACGTCTGATCCTTTTGAAAATTTTGCGGCCGCAGAATAGAGCTTTATATCCAGGCTTAAAATTCACTGATAAAATTGATAGTTTCACTGTTTTTACTCCTAACTTTTGAATTTTCTATTTCCGATTTTGATTATAATGGCTTTGGCACACGTTTGAGATCAGGAAAATTTTATGAAATCAAAATTCATATCTCTTTCTTTCTCAAACGTTTTGATGTTTAAAAGGAGAAGAAGAGTGTGAAAGAATAAGATATACATATACAAAATGTGTGAGAAGGAAAGGATTCCAATTTCGAATTAATATGACATTTTCCAAATCTAAACGGTGTTCCAGAAACATTAAATTCAAATTTCGAAAATAATTTTCTAAACCAATTGAAAATTTGGACAACTTCCTGAAACTTCACAAAAATTAAATATCCGTCCGATCAGATAAGTGTGAATTAAAGCCTTTCTTAGGGTCTTGACGGACCTGAGGGTTAGCCGAGAGACGGCTTAGTGTAATTATGTTTAACATAATGCTTAAACTTCATTTCAATTATTTTCCACTAAGTCGTCTCTCGGCTTAAGTCGTAAGTGTGTCTGGGCATTACATGCCTTACTTTTAAGAAGTTTTAATAAGAAATCCCTTACCAAATATATGTGATGATCATTGTTTTGCGCTCGTAGTGGCGAGCATTGAAACTAAGAAAATAATGATGCCGGCCATATTGCTCAGCTGTCACTGACAAAATGAAATAAATATTTTGCAAGATAATGCAAAAATTACAGTAATTTAATTTAAATTTTACTATTTTTATAAACAATATGAATAATTCAACTCTGTGCAATGTGTATTCGGTCAATCACTTTACCCCGAATGATTGAAGAGTTTGATCGTTTGATGCATTCGTTTTGTGGAAATCCTGGAAATTTTCCACATATGCAAAACGTCCCCTACCCAACGAAACCCACAGATCTCTGACAACAGTCGACCACTGAGGAAGGCACGGAGCGTGTCGAAAGCCCTGGAAAAGAGGTAGTATTTGATCTTGTCACATCCATTAGATGTATTTTTGACATATACAACCTGTGAAGGAGTTTTCCACCGTTTTCACTCTGGAGGTTCGACACCAAAACTTCGACGGCGGTGGCCACAAATTTACAAATCTCCCATTGCAACTGAGCTGTATTGCGTTCGCAAAGCGTTGTGATGAATAAAATTATCTATCTATCTATCTTGTGTTTTGAAAACTTCACAAATAATATTGCCGCATCTGGACGGAGTTTCCCTCCAAAAACACCACTATAATCTACACGGCAATTTTCTATGGTAATGCCTAAAATTGCGTATTATTTAAAGGCTTATCCTAAACCCCCATTACCCTATCTCAGACAGGTAATCTTCGGAATAGGGTTATTTGCCAAAAGTCGGACAGCGTTGGAAGTCAGACACAATGAAAAATGATTTCAGCACACAAAATACAGAAGTTTTGACTGTACAATTTTTGAGCGTTCTGGAATCTAAATCCTAATGGCTCTTCTTGGCAATAATATTTCGAACAGTTAAAGCCAAGTCAAATCTACTCGGAAATCGATAGTGGATCCGTTCAGTAATAACCCTTCGAAGATACAAAGCCACTCCTAAGTCAAGTCAAACCTATTCGAAAATCTACCGGAAGCCTAAAGTGCAAGTTTACGTGCTCGCCGCTTTAGCGCGAATTGTTCTGCCATTTCGAATTTCGGTATTCTCGACACTTCAATCGTCAACAATTTCAACAACAGTGTAAAAACGTTTGCTGCAAAAAGTGAATTTTTGTGTAGTTTTGTAGAATGTCAAGTTGGCAGAACATTTGAATTGCAAATTCATTCTAAATAAGGTAAAGTGCCCTCACTAGACCGAGTTCCTATAGTCTTAACCGGTGGGTCAATTTTTGAATGTTTGATCGGTTTGATGATCAATTTCTATGAAATTATCACTGAGTCGTATTATTTATGTAATAATTGTCCTATTAATGTTAGATCATACGCTGAATTTTGTCGTTTTCACCTACAGCACTGCAAGTACAGTAGACTCTCTCTCAATCGTGCATATGGGACGAAATGTCATCCAAATTATCGAGAGATTTGGACATCAATGTCATTGTAAATTCCACAAAAAGCGCTCAAATATAAAGAATCGCGATAAAACAAGGGGAACTACAGCGAATTTGAACGAATTTGCTTTAAAATCAAACGTGAAAATTGTCAACAAAATTTGACGCCCGATTGAAAAAGAACGGATTGAGCGAGAATCTACTGTATTTTCCTTCAAGAAAGCAATCTTTGACGAAATTATTGCTCCGAATGTGTAAAAGCCTTAACTACTCGGTTTAAATATTCGAATTCCCAACGGGTTTTTAGGTTAGTTCTCTCTGATATACCATCGAATAGGTAAAAGAAAACCTCAAATCGGGAAGATTATTACTGGATGGAATAATAACGATCAAAAGCAAATAAAATATGTGCAGTTTACTTATCCTAAATTGATCTTTTAGCTGTTCTTGGTTTGATCAAGCTTTTTAATCAAATTTCCGCCGCGTGAAAATTCACTGCTCACAGTTCCCGGGGCAGGGATGGTGGAAAATGAACTTACCTGTAAGAAAGAAAGAGCATTACAAATAATCTGGCTTGTTGGTAAAGCGGGAAAAACTGGAGTGCTTCTGATCATTCTGGTAGACAAAGTGCTTGCAAAATGTTTCCAATTTATGTTTAGCGTGTTCACAAGCTTTTACTGCACCAAAGCAATGTTTTATGTCGCAGCATTGCAATGGAAGGGGCACAATTTCGCTTTAAACAGATTTTAAGAATGCTTATAGATGTGTAGGGATACTTCTTGTGCCACTTATATACCTAATTTACCTTGAGACCTCTACACATTGAGAGCAATTTTCTTCAAAAATGCTTTTTCGAAGGAAATAATCTGCACTGCTGTAAGTGGAAACGTCAAAATTGTGTCAAAAATGCGTTTTTGTACAAAAATTGCCTCCGATGTATAAAGTCCTTTAGATAGGCACAACTTTTAAAACTTAGTATTCAAATTATAGTGATTGTAAAATAAATTTCAAAGCAAAAACTACCGAAAATCAGAAGATCGTTAAAAAATTGATTAAGCCATTTACATTGCATCTGTGCGATGTTTATCTTCTTTTGTACCTCCGTCACACTTTTGCATGTTTACCCCTTGTTTTCGTTAATCCATTTTCACGTTTGGACGCTGGACAAGAAAATAAAAAAAGCGCATCAGCCAATTATTTTTGATACACCCATATAGAATCCTCCGATTTGGACAATGTAATGCTCAAAAGAAACGCATTGTCCACAATTTTCTGTGTTTTTGAGATGTTAAATTCGAAGTTCCATTTGCTAAGCTCATTTGTTCGGCAGAGAAGAAAAGGATTGACTTTGGCAGGACAGTCGGATCCAGTCAAGGCAAGGAAGGGTATACCAGAGACAATTGCCGAGTGTTATCAGATCGAAAGGGAATAAGTCGAAGAATCTCTTGGAATTTCTTGTATGTATGGGGGATTTATGCGCTAAAGCACGTCACGATGAACCGCAAGTGAAAAAGAGAACAAGCAAAAGAACTTCAAGAAGTTCCACCAAGAAAACGAGTTTAGCTTCGTATCGGGTTTTCTTATCACGACAAACAACTCCACAAGAGGGTGACTCCTTGGTTTCTTCATTTATAGCTTTTATACGGAATTATATTACGCCAAATGCTATGTGTAATAAAATATTCTATTCCTTGTAATAAAATCTTGGCCTCTGAGACTTGGGATAGTTGACAATCACTGTGCCATTAAGCTTCAATGGTTCAACCAGCAATGGACTATATTCCTGAACGAACTAGAAGTATTTCGAGATTTCTGGATCCCATTTCAACGGTGAAGTACAGTAGACTCTCTCAAATTCGGGCATATGGGACCGAAATGTCAGCCGAATTAGACAGAAATTCGGGCGACAAACTTTTTGAAATGCAACGATTTTTTATTCATGTGCATATAGATATTGAGTTTAAACACTCATATATAACATAAATTGCATGAAAATCCCTCAATAATGCAAAATCAAATCAAAACTAAGATAAACCATGACAAATTTGAGCATATTTGATTCATTTCATAATCATAATCAAACTTGAAAAATTACAACAAACTTTTTTCAAATGTAACCGCTGCCCGAATTAAAAAGCAGCCCGATCTTAAAAGAGCCGAATTAGAGAGAGTCTACTGTATCAGATCACTCGAAAATGAGCGAAAATCTGAAAAAAGTTTGTAAAAGAACCATCATTTTCATTCTAAATAATGAAAAATTATTTATCGGAAGCTTTGATCTTATGTTAACCACAAATATTTTAAGGTTAAGTTACTTTAATGAACTCTCCACATCGGGGACATTTTTCTTCAAAAATTGCATTTTTGACGGAATTTTGACGTTTCCACTTACAGCAGTGTATGTAATTTCCTTCAAGAAAGCAATTTTTGACAAAAATTGCTCTCAGTGTGTAGAGGCCTTTAGGTTATTTTTAGAAAAGTTTAAAGTATCTGGGTTTATAGTCAAAAGCCTTTAGACTGAACCGTAGAATATTAAGAAAAAAACTGTCACCCATGGCTACCAACCCCAGTGGAAAGTCACGAACCGCAGGCTAACGTACAAGGCATCTGGTCCTTCTAGATAGGGTTGGTCAACCGTAAAACAAGATCGTTACGAAAACTCTCAAATATCGTTCGATAGAACGGACTTTTCGACAACGATCTATATGCTACAGAGAATCGCCAGGACTGGAGAGGTTAGTACGAGAAGCCCGGTCCCTTAAAGGGACATTGCAGCCACTTAAGTAAGTAATTATGGCTATAAGAATTGAAAACTTTGAGGTTATGTTCAGAATTCATTTATTTTATTCCAATAAAGCTATAATGTTCTAAAGATACTGAAGGAAAGAACTTTGTCTTAAAGCAAGAACGGTCAAAATCAGATAATTTGACCTCTAAATATAAGAAATAAGAGTTTTGAGGTTATGTTCTGAAGATTCTTTTTGAAAAACTCTCATGCTCTTGACATTGAAATAGTTGAAATACCCGGCTTATTTAAACATACAATGCAAATAGTCACGGTTGCAAACCGCGTACTGGCTAGGATGGTAAGGAATATTCTAGGTTATATTCATAGTGATTGAGACCATGAGCTTTGGTGTTGTTGATAAATTTTCTGAAAATCGTCGGTTGCAGTGAATTTCCAATAAATGCGGACACAAAGCAAATGCAGTTAGCACAGATGCTGATCAAACAGAGCAAGGTTACGAATCTTTCTATATTCCTAGTAATTCCGATCATGACATTTGAGGTTATGTTTTAGAAAGTTACAGAAACTCTCGTTATAGTGTTTCTATTAACGAGAATATCAAATGCTCTAAAGAATGAAAATCTCAAGTTAGGAAGCACCATTTTTAAGAAAAGGATTAAAATCTTATGATTATAACGAAAGATAGATATCTAAGGTTAAGGGTTCTAATGGTTACGTAATAATACTTTAATTACCATGAGGATCTTTAGCTTAAATTTCATGCTTCGAAAAATTAAACTTTTCCATATTCCTTTTAATGAATCTGTAGGTCAATTCTGAACAACTTTTTGGTAAGATGTAAGATAATTTTCGTTCGTGGTGCTGGTGGTGTTCGCGCACTTTCGCAAGTCGCAACCTGAATTTTCACAGATACAGTTAAACAAATTCTGTGTACGTGTATAAAGATCTATCTTTTTCTTACCAAAAAGATGTTCAGAATTGACCTACTGATCTATTTTTTCAGGTCACATTCATTAAAGGAATATAGGAAAAATATGAAGTGTTCGAATCCAGAGCGTGAGCGAAGCCTGAAAACCTTACCCTAATACTATATATTCTGGTTTAGATAAAAACAAGTGGTTTAGGATTGTTATTTGTTTAACAAAAGTTTATATTATTATTCACTGAATGTGACTTAAAAGTTACTAAAAATTAGAAATTTTGAGGTTATGTCTAAAAATTTTGAATAATTTTAGATCGAATAATTCTTCTCCTCTGAAGCTCAGAAATTTTAGAGAGTTACAATGGAATGAAAATTTGATTTAGAGCAAAAATAGGCAAAGTTGCATGATTGCAATTCAGTGTATATCGTTGCAGAAGATTTAAGGTTATGTTGAGACCGCTTCCGTGACTTTAACTGCAATATTTTTTTAATTTATATGCTTTTAAAGATTCTTTTAAGTAAAAATACATATTCTCCGAGTAAAGAAAATTTCAAAATTGTACAATAATAATCAAAGCTAAATTGAGGTTAGAAACTTTTTAGGTTATGTTTGTAATATTTTCTACAAATAACCTGTGTTAATGACCTTAAAGATCGTTCACATAACCACAAAATATTTGAAATTGTAAGCGTTTCAACAGATTTTGCAAATTGAATTATGTCGCGTAAAAAAATCATTGTTTGTGTAAAAAAATCGTGTAACTTTTCATCACATCTTGCTAAAATGTGAAGCAAATCGTGAGATTCTCAACGTATTTTTCAGCAAATCGATTCTAATACGATTATTTATTGATATTTTATGCTAATCGCTGTTTAGTCATACGCCACTAATTATTTTTTTGTGTCCATTTGGTGTTGAATATTCAATAATTTGATATTTTTCTTGATCATCTTTTAACAGTTTTTTTTCTGCATAGCTTTTTTCGCGATCTCACATAAACTTTTACCTATTGATCTTTTATATTTTATGAGAACCCTGTAGCATAAACTAAATTGTTGATTTTAACTTCAATGTCATGTCCGATTTGATATTGGATTTCTGCGCATGAAAATCCGCTCAAGTGATAAAATATTCAGCTCGTCATAAGGATTTTTTTCTGAAAAAGAAAGATTTCCAACCGTGTAATTCGATCAGGACAAGAAGTAAAAAAAAAGTATTTTTCTCGAGATTTTTGCCATGCAGAGGTTTTATGGATATTTATTGCATCTCCTTTTATTTTGTCTAAATTGAATTCCATTTATTAAAAATAGGATTTTTTAAGCTTTTCCTACAAGCCATAAATCTCCAAATTGCTGTCCAACCACACTTTCAGAGCATTATCTCATGGAAATAAAATATATAAGTAGAAAAAATAATAAATGGGAAAGATGTTAAACACGAAATTGTTGTGAGAATCAAAACTAGAATCCTCGGAGACTTGGTGGTTGGGCTTAAGAGGTCAGAAAACTACCACAGATGTCTTCTTGGGAAAATGTTAATGACGATGTCCCTTTGTCGTTTTCTTCCTTCAAACGAAAGATACGCTGAAGAAAATGAAGAAATTAAACTCAACTCGTTTTTTACATCATAAAAAAAGGTCTTTATGATCATCTCACACTCGCTAGTGAATTCGTAGAAATTCCATCGTGTGACATACATAATTTCATGAGGAAGCATTCACAAGACAAGTCCCCAAAAAATTCGATTGGTGAAAATTCTCATGCTAATGGCCCAATCATTGAACCTCATGACTATTAAAAATGTCGACAAATTTTGCTTGCATCATCGAGAAGGGGTCATAAGACAACAGCTTACGCGAATAATGTCATCAAAAGTATGCCTCTTTCTGCTATTTAATCCAACAATTTACTGGATAATTCAGTATTTCACGAAAAAATCTTTATCACAAGTTATGTTGTTGTTAATTTTAGGAAAAAAAACACTTAAAGAAAAGTTTGAGTAAACTGATTGATTGAGTTTCAATAAATGACAGGTAACTTAACGAAACTGAACGAAGACTAAAAAGATCTTTTTTAAATATTATTGGTTCTTTGGTCAATCTAACTGAATGTAGATGATTAATGTAGATAAATAAAGCAAACTTAACGAAAGTGAACAAAAAAGTATGTCTTTAAAATTAGAGATTGAATACAATTGCCATTATGTAATATGCTATTGAGAGAAATTCAAAGATCAGGCAGTAATAATAAAATTTTAGCAAACTTCGTAAAAAACTGAGCAACGGAAGATGAACGAAGACTTAAAGTATTTGAAACAAGATTCACTCACTATAGTGAAAAGCTTTTCAAATTGTTTATTGAATTTATCAGATATAATTTTAAACGCATGACAGCTAACTTAACGAAGGTTAACAAAAAGTGGGTGTGTTTAAAATTAGAGATTGAACAGCATTGTGACATATTCTGTTACGAGAAATTTAAATATTGGGCTGTCATAATAAAAGTTTAATAAACTTCGTGAAAAGTTGAGTATGACTAAATTTGAACGAATGACTGATAGCTTAACGACACTGAAATAAGACTAAAAGTATTTGAAACCCGATATCACTCATCATAGTGGAGTCTTTTAAAATTAAATCTCAGGCTTATCTCAAATAGTAAACAGATGACAGTTAAGTTGACGAAAGTTCGCTAAGTTAACGAAAGTTTAAAAGAACCTCCACGCGTATTTAGGGCTCATATTGGATCTAAATCGATGCTCCTGGACAGTCTCCGGGGTCTGACTGATCCCTCCACCACGAGGCTAAAACTTAGTGTCGGCACGATTATTAATAAATAATAATAATAAAATTCGAAAATTCACAAAGAATACAACATCTCTAATATTAGAAGACGAACATTGTGAAATAAACTTTTAAAAGAAAGTTGTAAATTAAGTTGTCACTATAAACAAACAAAAGGTAAATTAATGACAAAGAAGCTTAACGAAACTGACGAAAATACAAATTATAAAATAAAATAAAAATTACAAACACTTAAAACACAATGTCGAAAAAATATTTAGAAATTAAATGAGAATAATTTCATGAGATTTCAAACATATTTAAAATTTAACGAAGCATAGAATAATTATCACTAGATGGGGGTGGTCATTTATGAAACTGAATTTCTTAACGAAACTGTTATCAGATAAGCTTTCTAATGGAGTAGCAGATATTTTCAAGTGCAGATATCTGCTACTCCATTTGAGATAGATTAGCTGAAATTAATATAAGAGTTTAGTTAAGATATTCAGTTTATTTTCTTTTCGATTAATTACCTATTACTTAACATGCAATACTGTGATAATTGTTTCTTTGCTTCGCCCAGTTTTGAAAAATTGTATTATGTCGTATCGTGTATCAGGCAAATACAACATAACAAAATTATTTAAAACTTGACGAAATATAGGTAAAATATTTGATGAGGGGTAGTTGATCGATCAGAAGTTTGACAAATTATTTTAACGAAACTGTTATGTTAATCTCATCTAAACTATCTGCTTTTTATCTATCTGCTAGTTTCTTTTTAAAGTTTAGTTGATATTAATACAATAGTTTTGTTAAGATATTCAGTTTGATTTCTATTCGATTAAGTACTCCTCATTGAACACGCAATACAGTCAAAATTATTATATGCTTCGTCCATTTTTAATCTCGGTTACTAACCAAACAATAATTATACGAAGGAATCGACACTAAGACGGCGATGGCCGCATAGGGGGTGGGAAAAACAGAGATGATAATAAAATTCAATTCAATTCAATTCAATAATAGAATTGTTTAAAACTGAACGAAGCTTAGAAACAATTATTACGGTATTGTATGTTAGATGATGGACAATTGATCGATCGGAAAATAAACTAAATATCTTAACGAAACTTGACGAACTGTTGTTTTAATCTTAGCTGAACTTACAGATGTTGTAACAGATATTTTCAGTGGTAGATATCTGCTACTTTACTTAAGTTTAGCTCAGCTGAGGTTCTATGCTTCGTTCAGTTTTAATTCCGTATACTAACCAGATAATAATAAGTAGGTATACAATAGAAGAAAATTATTTAAAACTGAACGAAGGATGGAAACAATTATAAAAGTATTGTACGTTAAATAAGGGACAATTAATCGTACAGAAATTAAACTAAATATCTTAACGAAACTGAACGAACATTTTAGGAGTATGAGATACGCTGTATCCCACGATATTGTAACGTATTGTGAAACGGAAAACTCTTAAGAGCTTTTTGCTAATGGGTAAAAGTTAAAATAAACGACAGATATCTTGACGAAAGTAGAGGAGAGCTATAAATTTTTAAAACACAATAACGCAGGTTGTATAAAGTCTTTTGCAAAATTTAATTGGAAATGAACAGTATGTCTCTTGAGGCTAAATAATTTCACATTTACAGAAAATATCCGAAATTTCATAAAGACTTTATCCCAAGTGATCTTTTAATTAACTTTTCGGAAAGAGCAATAAGTCCAGTCAAAGTTTCAACAAGTCCCGCAAAATGTTAAACAAGACAGCAAATTTATTTAAATTTTATATCATGTCGCAGTAATTAATGAAACCATCTTTCGTACCATAAATTCATTGGGTCAACTTTAATATTTTATTTGATCAAAAAATTTGTTTTTTTGCTCATTAATTAGTCCGTGTCTTACATTAAATTTGTCATCATTAAATATTTCCTCCCTGAATTCAATAAATTGCTTGATAATTTACGGATTTCAATTTAATTAATCAAATTACTAACTGGATGAATTCAAATGACAGAATTTTTTTTGCATAATTAATTCATAAAATGGCAAAAATTTGCAAATTTTTCACTCAAAGCAAATTAAATGGTTTTTATTGTAGATGTGATGAGACCTAATTTTCTCTATAATTGCAATTTATGTCTGCAAAATATTTCATTAAATCTCTATTAGTTTAGCATCTTCTTGGTAATGAAGAAAAAATTGTCCTCAAATATACTGCAATCAATTTAAATTTGAAAACAGATTTTCGAGATGTTTTATCATCCACAAACTGCTCAATTAATTATCAGAGAATTGTTTTGAGGTTCAAGAAAAAAGGCTCATTTGGGATTAAATTGAGTATGAAATTGTTGAAGAGTGGCTTAAACTCTTGAGTATGTCTCTGAGCTCAAGAGGAATTCTTCAGGAGATTTCTCTGCCACCAGCTGAGAGTGTTTATGTTACGAGGAACAACCTCCTAAATCGCAATTGACTTCATTTAATTCCACATAATTGATTGACGCAATTTTGTGAAGTAAATGCTCTCCAGAGGAGTTTTGTGCAGAACACCCAATTGTCTTCCGTATGGAGCTTTTTTGTTGTCTTTCTGGGGCCCCATACAAAAATCCATTAAAGCCAGAGCCAATTTTCACCGACAAGATTTATGAGGACACCAACAAATGGAAGGTGAAAAAGACAAGATATCGCTGAAGTTCTCTGAAATGCGCTCGATGGACTCTGGTCGCTTGGAAGTAAAACTATTTTTATGGACATAATTACTAATTGCTGCTACGGACAAAATCCACGGGGAAAATATTTTGCTGACACGTTGATATTTTTTAGATATTTTGTGACTCATGATTTTCCCAGAGAATTTCTCGCGGCATTGTGAGAAAATTACGAAACAGAGGCTTCTTGCAAAAAAAACGTTGGAATTTAACGGACGAAATTTAAAAAGAAAGGCTCCACATTCTCCACATAACAGAACGAAACTCAACCTTTATTAAAAATCTACAAAGATAATTTAAAAAAAGTGTAAAAATGCTTTGAAAATAACAGAAATAGTTATTGAGTGACTGGAAGATGTCTTAATGAAACTTAACGAAGATTAGAAGTATCTGTAAAATGTGTAACACCAAAATATATTCAAGATTATAAGAAGAGTAGAGAAAATTGTTAAGCTGCATTTTATATTCCATTCAAACAAAATATGGTACTGAAACACATACATCTTAACGAAAATGAACGAATACTTCAAAACATTTGGAATATGATGTAATAAATTTTATATAAACGAACTCATAAGAATATATGAAACTCAGTCCAAAATAGGTAAAATTTAAGGTAATAGCAATACTTCAACGAAACTTAACGAAGACGAAAAATATTTGTAATATAAAATCTAAAAAAATACTCAAATTGGATTATGTGATAAATAAAATTCTACTACAATTTATTGAAATTCACTAATCACTTTCTATTCTCACAAAATAAAATGAAAGTTGAAAGTACATAAAACCTAATAAAAATTGAACGAAGGTTTAAAATGCTTGACAACGAATTTCACAAGACACAGCAAAACTACTCTAAGGATTTTTGAAAATGATCGGTTAAATTAAACGCAGAGAAATTAGCAAATGGATATTGAGTGACTGGATAAGATTTTAACTAAACTTAACGAAGATTGAAAGTGTTTCTAAAATCAAATACAGCTTGTAAGTGAATTGGAGAAAAATTAAAAACTACATTTTTTGTTCCATTCAAACAAAAAAAAAACTGTTCTCTCTTGAAGTTCAAGCAGTTAAAATTATACTGAATAACATGCAACTTAACGAAGCTGAACCTAGTATTTGAAACGCTTGGTATATGATGTTATAAATGTTATATAACCGTACCCATGGGAATATAAGATATTCACTGCAAAATGGATTAAAATTAAATAATAGAAGTAGATTAATGAAACTCAACGAAGACTAGAAATATTTTAATTGTGGAATGCAATAAAATTTACTCTCTTTAGATTGTGAGATAACTAAAATCTGCTACGATTAATTGAAATTCACTAGTTAGTTTCCATTTTAACAATTTATATTATGGAATTCGATAGTACATAAAACTTAACGAAACTGTATGGAGATTAAAAATGTTTGACGTTGAATTTTGCAAGACACTATAAAAGTACCCTTAATATTTTTGAAAATGGAATGTTAAACTGCACAATATACAAAAAAAATAAAGATTGAATTAAGAGAACTAGTCTAACGCACCTGAACAAAAACTATAAATATTTGTAATATAAAATCTAATAAAATTTACTCTGTTCAGGTTTTATGATATATAAAATGATGCTATAGGTCATCTTAAACTGGCGGAAAATATCTTAACGAAAGATTTTTTTAAAGAAACCTACAGCAATTGCTAATTTATTTTAGTAATTTTAGTACTTGTAATAGTTGTTATTAAATTCTAACAATTATATTTCTAAACTCAACGAATACGTAAATTGAAAAATATGACACAAATGTTCAACTGAACGAAAGATATTTACTTTTATGAATTATTTCACAACTATGAAAATGACTTAGGGGAAAGTGTCTTGTTTTTAAAATATATTACAGAAAATTCTACAAAATGTCATCTCAAAGTGTCAAAAAAAAAATAATTTAACGACAGATTATTGAACGAAACTGAACTAACTTTCCATGCATCAGTGACTTCTAAATAGAAATGCATACAATAAAACCCTATTTCTTTAAATCTAAAATTGATTTCCCGTGCTGATTCAATTATAACCTAATTCATCAAAAGAAAATCACATTTGAAATCACTCAAGTCGTCTAAAAAAAGTCCTCTCGCTTCAATTGATCACACCAAAATATAACTTACATTGAAATTACTGTAATTTGTTCTACATGGAGGCAAAATTGCTCAGTGTATGCAATTATTGCCAATGGGATCCTCACAGATTGCTCAAAACACCATTAAATTATTATTCAATCCAGTGGAAAAATCAGTCAAAACGTGTCAATGGACAAAAACCCAATCAATTATTGAATATATTGAAGAAATATAGTTACCAAGCCACACGATTGAGCCTGTAGATGAGTTAAATTATTAAATTAAACATTACACAGGGAATTGTTGTGTAAGAAAAAAAGTTTTTGTATACAACTTTTGGAGATAACGACCTCGAGGTGTTCTAAAAATTAAAAGATACTATACTAAAAATTTGAGGGAGATCTTTGCTGATAGGGCTTTTTTAGTACTTGATTTGGTTGCTTGGATTTCGATCTAAATTTAAAAGATGGGTGATCTTGAGCTTTTAGTACACAAAAGTTCGATCAGTAGCTCAGTGGAGATGTGTCTTTGCTAAGCTTTAACCAACTGAGCAAATGTTTTAGTACTAAAAATTTCTTTGATGCCGATCTCAGCTACTAGGTTTCGCTAGTGGCGTTGGAATGATACCAAGAGAATTAGTACAAGAAACTACAATTGGCGCGTTCCATTGTAAGCACAGTTGGTAAACAGAACGATCTCCATGTCGAGAAGAGAGAGAATTTTAATTGTACGAATTACACACGAGCCAAAGGTCATCAGCGAATAATACGAAAGAAGTCAACTGCAAGGGAAATTCACTTCTTAGTCTGGTCTTTTTTTTTGGTTCATCCAGCGCCCAATGCTCAGGGATTAATTAGAGATCTTGGGCCATTTCGTGTCTTTAAGTACCACACAAGCGGTTGCCCAAAAAAATGACTTTATGAGCATCCATAACGGGAATTAAAGGTTCTTCTTTCTTACAGCGTCTTAAGAAAAAAATGCCGGTGGCTTTTGGAGTCATCAAGCCAGGGGAGACTAATAAGAAAGTGACAAAAAAGGACAAACAAAGCCCAAAAGACCGCCTTTGTTTTTTTCAAGAAAAAAAAAACCAAAAGACTATGATTTTTGCAGATGAAGTATAAAATAATTTATCTCAATTATTTGCTCCAAATCTCCGGGTCTCAATTGAGATTTAATCAATGCCACAGGGCCATCCAATTTACCCCAATTTGTCGATCTCAACTCTTTGCCAAGATAGAGTGAAAAGAAAATTAGTTGAGGATGGATTTTCCACCAAAAACCAACATCTCAGAACGCATTAATAGCCATGGGTGTTAATATGTCGGCGTTGCGTGTCTTTACCACATAAATAATACTAATAAATCACCATGTATTCCACACTTACTTGCCCAGAAATTCAATATTATTAACTATCAAAATATGGCCGACAAAATTGGTTCAGACTGCGCAACTAGCTTAAAATTGTGACATGAATATTTTTAGTGAAAATTTCAAATAAATACAATGTATTAACATTGAGCTCTACTTTCTGGACCCATAATTGGAAAATAAACAAAGAAAGCTGTTTTTTCCATTAATTATCTGTTTCATTTCTCTTTGGAAATTTATAGGGTTTAAAATTTCGAAGATCAGCTGGAAGTTCGAAAATAAAGTTCACATCTTCGCCGCTGGAGCGCTGATTGCCCATTCTGTACGAAATTTAGATTTTATACTGCTAGAAATGTATTATAAATGGATCGAATTAAAGGTCTTTCGAAATGATACCATTCTTTACAAAAACAGAAGTTTTGTGCAATAAAAGACGTTGATATCGTAAAGAATTTCGATGTACCTGGCAATATCAATCAAATTTTCTTTGTCATATCAAATTAGTTCGAAAATGCAATTCATTGAATTTTACAATAAGTTTCTTTACTTAGTGATACAGTAGACTCTCACTCAATCGGCTCTTTTTCAATCGCGCGACAAATTTTGTTGACAATTTTCACGTTTTATTATGAATATAATTCGCTCAAATTCGCTGTAGTCCTTCCTATTTTATCGTGATTCTTTATAATTGAGCGCTTTTTGTGGAATTTACAAAGGTTTTGACGCTCAATTCTATCGCTAAACCGGATGACATTTTGCCCCATATTCCCAATTGAGAGAGAGTCTACTGTATTCAGGAAATTTATTGTCATTTGAATAGCCAGAAATCGGAAATATGTGACTTCTGACATTTAACAGCCGCACAAAGTCTCCTATAAGTCCGAAAATGAATTTTATATTAATATATATTTCAAAACGATTTTTTTTAAAGACAAAAAATGTAAATACAGTAGAGTTCCTCAAATTTGAACATTTGGGGTGTATAGATGACGTTTCTCACTCCTCAAATTTGAACAATATTTTCAAAAACGTAACGGAATTAATGTAAAATGAACTTTTTCTAAATTAAGAAAATGAAATTTACATTATATGTCAATATAATTTTTTGTTAAATAAATGAAATTTGTTGAGGAAGTTAATATAATACGATAATATTGAAGAAACATTAGAGAAAGCTGGTTCTAATTCAGACTCTACGCAAAATTTTCTTCACATAACCTCAAATTTGACATTTTGAATTCAAACGTCGTCGTTCAAATTTGAGGAGTTCAAATTTGAGGAACTCGACTGTACTGGAGATGCTTATACAAAGTCAAGTCTGATCATTTGTTTTGGAATAAAGACGGCGTGTAGAGTTGCTGTAAAATCCTTCAAGAAGTTTAGAATCCAAATTTGATAGTTTAGAATTCCGAATTCTGAATGCAGATCATTGTCTTCGTTTTCTACAGTTTGTGATTCATAATTGTAGTATTATTCACTGAGAGAAATCCGAAAAAGTCAAAATAACATTCCGGAAATATTAATTTTACCCTGCATTATTGATTCGAAAACGGTGTAAATATTACCCTTTTTAGGTGTATTATGGGTTAAAGTTACCCTTCTTTCATGTTGATTTTACCCTTAAAAGGTGTAAAATTAACATTAAAAAATGTAGATATATTTTTACACCTAAAAGTGTTAAAGTTATGAGGAAAAAAAGTTAATCGCACTCTCTTTTTTTTCTCAGTGTAATAAAATTTAGAACATCTTCAACGTCATCTCTAAGACAGCAGATTGAGCCAAATTTAATTTTCACTGTCATTTACACCGAAACTATATTCTTTACTGCTTTCTTTTGAACTAAGGATAAAACTAAAAAAACAATTGCAAAAATATTTTATATATTGGTAATGTATTTGTTGCTACAAAACATGTTTTCACGATTATTGTTATAGTTATTGCCATGTGAACAGTTAGGAATACATATTAAATTTTTATTTGCAATTTTTATTTTATGATGACAAATTGTTGATAGTTTCAAGTTTACCTTTTGTCATCCTATGTTGCTTTGTCACGAATAGTCTCATTGAATTCCCAGTTTTTTTAAAGATCTTTTCAAAAATAAATTTCTGTCAGGATTGGACTCAATTAAAACAAATCTCTAAATAAAATATATTGCAAAACAAATTTTTGAAGATGAAAAAGTAGGAAATATTAAAGATTTTTGTACATGCTTCAAGTTGTTTATTTCTTTGAAGTACAGATGGCGTGTAGCGTTAACGTCAAATATCAGAAACATTGTCAAATTCTTCGAAGAGTTCAGAATCCGAATCTGACAGTTTCGATATCCGAAACCGTATAGTGTCCATCTTCTAAAGAGTCTGTTAGATTTGCTTTTATTCACTCTTGGTATCTTCTATGGCCAGTTCGGGACACGAACTATTGAAACATTTTATGAAAAACTGCGCATCACCTTTTCGGCAACAGATGGTCCTAATAGAGTGACAGCACATTTCGTTAGAGATTTTCTTCATACAATCCGTCCAAAAGGTGTAAGTTGAGCAAGTTTTTCGCAAACTTTCCACGATTTCCATTGAAACCCCTAGAGATTGTCCAACAAGGAGCCCAATGAAGATGATTTGAATATATCCAATTTTACCTGCCATGTTCACCGAAACTAAAATTAGTACTAACGATACTAAGAATATTTTGCACCTGTTTATATTGCATTTTTTATGATGTAGATAACGATTTTTCACGGTTATTCCTATTGTTATTGTCATGTGAACACAGTTTGAAATGTAATTAATTTTTAATGTGCAGTGTATTTGATTTTTAACAATGCAATGATCGATAAGCTCTTAATCTTTAAAACAAGGTTTCGCACATTTTGGAAATTCCATGACGCATTTTTCAAATTCATGTGTCGTATTAGATTCAAACAGACAAAAGCAAACGACTGCCCAAGAAGGAGTACAATGATGAAAATTTGTAAGAATTTAAAAATTAGTGCCATATTTTACCGTTCTTTTACTTTGCAAAACTGAATGAATTGTATTGAGAAAAGCCTTATCGACTTATTTAAAATAATTGGTACACAGATTCCCAATTAGCAAAATTAGCAAAAGGAAAATACTTTATAGAATTAGCATAAATTAAAATGTCGCATGTTAAATAAATATTCAAAAAATAAATATGGATAATCTATATGGATATGGTATCATTCCAATGAAAAATGGAGATCTTTCTACTGAGCATTTTTTAGTACATGGCTGTTCTCAAGTGCATCTGTGTTATCGACTTTTTTTTTTAGTCTACGTCATGTTTGAAATCCACCAAATAGTCTTGACAGAAACCAAAACAAGAAAAATTGATAACGCAGAAACCGATAGGAACAGCCTTGTACTAAAAAAAAAATGTTTAGAAGAAAGATTCCCCCTTTTCATTTTTAATTAATTAGATACTAATTTCAGTTAGTAAAAAATAAATTTTGCCAGTCAAAAGTAAATAATTTGATCAGTAAAAAACTTAATTTATTATAAAATGGGTCTAATTTATTGTTTTCACTGCTAGTTCTAAATAGAATACTTATCTAATATGATTTTTTTCCTTTTTTGTTGGCCAAATTGTGTTTTACGGTAAATTTTTACATTTCCTGATAGAAAATCTTTGAGAGAAATCTAATAGGTTGTTGGTAAAACCATTATCGTGATATGTGTCAAAAATATCAAATATTAGAACAAGAACTAAAAGTCTTCACAGCTAGTTTCTGTGAAATTATTTTTGTAATTTGAAATATAATAAAATAGGTAATTTATAATTCCCTATTTATAATTTTTATTATAAATGGGTATTTATTTCACTGACCAAATTTGTTTTTTTTACGGCTCATTTATAGAAGATATTTGAGAAAGATCTTCGAACAAAGATATTTGACACTTGCAAAAAATATTATTAGAACAAGTACTAACATCGCTCTGAGACCTTTATAGTTGTTTTTTTTTTTGTTAAAAAATTTAGTACAACATTTCGAGTGGGATAATTTAATATTGATTATTCTGATCTCAGAAAATCTTTAAATACTATAAACAAGATAGCAAACTATATTTCACTTTTGAATTTAGTAGCAAAGAAATAGTTTAGAACAGTCCTGTTCTAAAACATTTGAAATGCGAATGTTTTATTTCAAATTTGTTGGCAATGTGGTAGTTTCCTTATTGTATTTGTTATCAGAAATTTAAAGAGGGATTAAAAAATGATTCTGGGATTCAAAAACCGAAAATAAATAGAAAAATTTTAATGTTATAGATCTGTAATGTTTAGAAACCGATTGTAGCATTTCCATTGTGCATTATTCAAAGTAACATTAAGAAAACCATTTAAATCATTATAAAACGGTCTTGATGATAAAAAACATTTGCAAATAGATTAAAATTATAAACGTGCCATCTTCACACTTTTCTTGAGGATGTCAATCAAGTGAACAACTATTTGAAAAAACTTGGTACATATCCACTTGAACACTAATTTAGTGCAAGAAAGATGTCCCCATGGAGAGAGGAGGGCCCTAAAAGATGAGGCGCCCGCATTCTTCCTCTCCGAGTCTCGGCCGAGAGTGTCTTTGAGACTGGGAAATTGATTGCTTTCAATTAACAATAGTCGATCACAAACGCCTGAAGAGCCAGTGAGCAAATTGTGGAGGCCGTCAGAATGACGAGCATATAGAAAAGATCTTTGAGATTCTGGACCTCAATTGATGCTGATGAATGATTCAGCTTCGGGAGAATTTCTTTCACTATGCTCGCCACTTTTCTGGCCCAACGCATGAAAAATGAACTCTAATAATCCCCCAGTCCTAATTAATCCCAAAACATTACCCAATTGTATGTCCAGGAGAAAAGGCCCAGATCATTGATCTCATGTATACACTAAGTGTTAGGGCAAAATCTTGATATTTTTGGAACGCTGATTGCTTTCAAGATTACAAGTCTGCGCGGATCAATTAAAAAACGATCATCAATTTCAAAAGTTGATCATTTTGCCTGTTTTGCTTTAATGGTCCATGGATCAAATAGAGCACAAATTTTTCCGACAAAGACCCTTGGAGTAATGATATTTAAGTCACTTTGAGATGTGAGATGATCGATTTTCTCAAATCCAGCACGCTCCAAATTCTAGTGATCACCATCTAATGATCACTAGTAATCGTATTTATTCCCCAAACTATCTTTTATCGTTTCAAAACTGTTCCCTAGCATTTTGCCTTTGAGTCTATTTTCATGATGTTCTGCATGTTCGGTGCTTTAATTAATTGTTGATGTTGAAAAATGCTATAAAATGACGAATGATCCATTAGGGTGGGCAATAGGCGCTCATAAATGTCATCAAAAAGCCGAAAACATACTCCCCATCAGCTATGTTGAAATATGTTACACTGTATTTATACAGATTTGTTTACATGTCTGTTGTGTAAAGTAATAAAATAAACACTTAGCCTTTTGAGGGCAAGTGGGACACCTGTGTCCCAAAAACAAAAGCATTTTTTTTGACAATAGAGAATTATTTTGACCTCTAAATAGTCCGAAAACTTAGTTTTTATTTTTGGGTCATCGGTGTCCCATTCGTCCTTAAAGGGTTAAGAATTTGAATTTGATTTGAGGTTAAGTTTAGATGTAGAGCTTCAACGCTACGATTCTCACTGTGTTTATCACACTTGCATATTAAAATTTTATTATGATTCACATTAATTGCCGCTCATGAGAGTCCAAATGTGTAATTTGTGTGTTTGAATCATTTTATATTCAAAATTTGATCTATTTGTTGATTAAAAGTTAGATGTAATTTAATTTTTTAATGTGAAAAATATTTTTGCTTTAGGTAAATTTAAACTTATTTTTGCAGGCCAAGTCCACTTCTTTATCAATAAATAGAAAAATCCCAAATATTAAGTGACTCAAAGACACAAATAACATATTTGGACGCTCACAAGCGACAATTAATGTGAATCACATTAAAATTTTAATGTGCAAGTGTGATAACGCCGTCAAGGGATTTCAAATGATTTTTAGAGCTTTCATTTGACTTTGGAGATACCGAAAACGTTTGATAGAAATCCGTTCGACAGTATTGTAAAAGTTTTGAGGTTATGTCTGTTACATTTCCAAGACTGTAGACTGTAGAGGCTTAAGGGCTGTTATAGATATGCTTCAAGGTTTTGAATAAAAGTCATTTGAGTTAAAAGTAAATGAAGTATATTAACAGCAATAGAAGCCATGAAATATGTAAGTCTTGAGGTTATGTTCATTATATTTGCATGGCTGGAGCACTACACGCTTAGTTGTAAATTTTTTTTCAATTCCAAGGGAACATTATGCACATAAAAGAGCTTTTATTTGAGCTAATAGAGCATGAAACAGACTGATAAATACCAAAGGCAAAAGGAAAGGTTAGGAAAGGTTTAAGGTTATGTCAATTATGTTTTAAAACTGCAGCGTCACAAATATTGCTGTATTAAGGGAGCTTCATGTTTTTCAAACAGCTTTAATTTGAGCTAATAGAGACTGAAACAGATTGTCGATAACAAAAGAATAGAAAAGATCATATAGAAAAGATTTAAGGTTATGTAGGTTATGCATTTATGACTGCAGCGCCATAAACGTTTCTGTGGAAAAGTTTAAGTGCGTAGAAAAATACTTAAAAAAAAAGCTTTCAATTGGTTTAGAAATTCATTGAAGAAGATTATAACCAGAAGAAGGTATGGAGTATTATTTCTAAACTTTTAGGTTATAATCGTTATATTTAAGTGATTATAGTGTAACCACTCTCTTTTATTTTGTGCAAATTTAATTTATTTGCAACATTCGAAACGCTTAAATAGTGCTTTCTTTTGAAATCAATACAATTAATTTAGGAAAATGTTGGAAGACTCTTAGCAAAAAATAAAAGATTTGAGGTAATGTTCACATTCGTAATTTTTGTACGGCTGTAGAACCACCTTTTAGAAAGGTTTTAAAACTCAAAACCATTGTGGTATTCTATATGGGCTTCATGGTTTCATTAATTTATCTGATTTTAAATTATAAATGGCAACGGAAACTATGGATATGGAATATTATTCTTTGAAGTTATGTTTTTATCGTACGGAGCTTCGTTCCGAAAATTTCCACTGAAGTTGAACAGTAATTTCCCCACGATAGCTTTGAGGTTATGTTTACTTAAAATCATTGGAAGAGCTCTATCTTATTAAAGGCTAATTTAGAAAACTTATGTAGGTCAAAAGTCTTGAAGTTTTTCGCACATAGCTTTATTTTGAGCTGAAAAGCTAGAGCAGATTGAATAGTTGAATAAGCAGATTAACTATTTTAGGGTTATGTTTAATAAATTTTTGCAACAGCAGCGCTGTTTACTGTATTACAGAACGGTGTTGATTCTCAAAAGATCTTAGGGGCACTGTTAAAGGAGCTCTCATTTAAATTATAAATGATTACACAATAGCAAATAAAAATAAAGGCGATTCATGATTTCGAGGTTATGTATGATTTATTTGTATAGCTCCAGCGCCATTGATGCTATTAATAATATACCAAAATAAAAGCCAAGACAAAGCTTCTGAATTCTAAATTATTAAAACAAAATAATGACAACTCATCTTGTTGAACAACAAAGGTTTTGAGGTTATGGTAGCACTATTTATGTTACCCTTAGTCCACTAATAATGTTATAGAAGAAATTTAATGCCCAACAATTTTTAGAATTCTTAAAGGACTTTGCATTTAGGTTGTAGAAAATCCAAGTGGATCACGGTTACTAGAACTGAGGGACATTAAATATTTTAAGGTTATGTCCAATTAATTTGTGTTGTTCAAGCATCATAAAGCTTTCATTTTAATATGATTCTTTTTGTATAAAAAGATTAAAATGGATGTTTTTTATTCAAAAAAAAATCCTTTAAAAAATTGAAGCTATTTAAAAAAAAACACTAAAGATTTTAAGGTTATGTTGACAAAGTTTTGCAGTTCAAAATATTTGAAGAATTTCAAAAGTATTATTCATTTGTGCTTGAAGCAATATAATGTAAAACCAGCAAAGAGTAAAGTATTTGAGGTTATGTTCCTTACGTATTAACGACTGTAGCGCCTCTAGCATTGGTCTGCCTAATGAAAAAAGCTCTGCAAAGTTGTAGTATATAAATAAATGATATCATTTACATTACTTTTTTCAAATAAAAGACATTCTAAATTTATTTACACATAAAAAAAAGAATATTAAACCAAATATTTTGTGTTTAACAACAATGTTCCCAAAACAGATCACACACGATTTTTGTGAAGTTCAGTGTAAAGCCATTTGTCTACTTCCTTACAAATCACAAAAACAACTTCCACATAATTTTATTTCTACAAAGCACCTAAAATGAATTAAAATAAATAGTTGTGAAAAAAAAGGTGAAAGAAGTACTTCAATGCTGAAGGATTTCCTGTAGACACTTTGTTTCTCTTAAATGGCCTAAACATGCAATTGAAGACGCATGTGATGCTCATCATTTTCTTGTAATGCATCTTTAACATAAGTCAAGAAAAAAAAACAAACAAACAAGAAACTATTCCACTGACCATCATCAACCGTTGTCTCGTGAAAATTAATCCCCTCTGTTATTGCAGAAAGAAGAGTCTTTTACAGCGTACAAGATTATTATATTAAATAATTACTCATCGTCTCTTGAGATTTTTTTTTAAACTTCGTATTTGCCATCATCTTGCCCCTCATTTAGGCACATAAATTGTTCAGCTACAGCTTGGTATTCACACAAAGTCGCAATTTTTCGGGGGGATTTCATTAATAAATTTTTACGGAATCACAAAAGCTCAACAAAAGCACAGTTAAGTAACTATTTAATCGAACATGGCATGAAAATGGGGATGTAATTAATTTTTGTTTTGGCCAAAAAAAAAAAATTAATTTGCAGTCACAATTTTATTTTTGGTTTTGTGGAACAAGACACTGAAATATTCAATAAGCCAAGCATTAAAATTTATAGAAAACATTGAAAAAATTTAATTCAGTGTCATATTTCATGGGGGAATTGATGTGGAAAAGAATTACATTTTTAATGTTGAACTTACACAGTGTGGCATTAAAATGTTCAGACTTTATAATATTTTTTTGCAAATGAGAAGCAACATGTAGGAAAATTGATAAAATTAAAAATTTTCTGTACATTAAACGCAATTATGGTTTCATTTGGATGAATTTTGTATCGTATTTCCGATTCGATGATAATTTGTTTAAGTAACAGATAACGTTCAAGGCTAACAAATTCAAAAAATCGTTAAGTAAATAATTCTTGATTAAAATAACAAATTGCTATCAAATTTACTATTTATGTATTGATGAATTAATTCAATAAGTAAGAAAATCTCCATTTTGAAATTTTAAAGGAAAATATTTTAAGTACTTTAGAGGGTCTATTTTTCAAGCGAATTGGTTAAATATGGAGTTTTTGGAAAGGTCTTGAAATTTTCAACCCGATTGCATCTGTTCCAATCGGTAATGAATCCATTAAGTACCCTTAAATGACGAATCTTTTTTTTTATATTCCTTGTTTTGTGCCCGTGAACTTGTTACCCATTTACAGGGTGAGTTAATTGGTTTGCGGAATCTTCGTTTATTCCATTTTGCCTTTTGCATTTTTGTTTTTCCCAGTTTGTCTTTGGAATCTTTGTCTTCGGTAATTTTTGTTTTTTGGAAACTTTGTCTTTGGAAATCTTGTCTTTCATATATTTTAAACAAGTATATTTTATTAAATGAAATAATGAAATCACATTGGCTTTTTTAAGTTTAAGGTTTCGTCCTTTTGGGCAAAGGGAAATTTTCTGTGTTTTGGGAAATTTCTAGTTTCGTCCTTTAGGGCAAAGAGAAATTTTCCGTGTTTTGGGAATTTATCAGTATCGCCTATCGGGGCAAAGGGAAATTTTCTGTGTCTTGGGAAATTTTTAGTTTCGTCCTTTGGAGCAAAGGGAAATTTTCTGTGTTTTAGGAATGTTTTTAGTTTGGTACTTTACGGCAAAGGGAAATTTTCTGTGTTTTGGGAATTTATCTGTATCGCCTATAGGGGCAAAGGGAAATTTTCTGTATCTTGGGAAATTTTTAGTTTCGTCCTTTGGCGCAAAGGGAAATTTTCTGTGTTTTAGGAATGTTTTTAGTTTGGTACTTTAGGGCAAAGGGAAATTTTCTGTGTTTTGGGAATTTATCTGTATCGCCTATCGGGGCAAAGGGAAATTTTCTGTATCTTGGGAAATTTTTAGTTTCGTCCTTTGGAGCAAAGGGAAATTTCCTGTGTTTTGGGAAACTTTTAGTTTCGTCCTTTGGGGCAAAGGGAAATTTCCTGTGTTTTGGGAAACTTTTAGTTTCGTCCTTTGGGGCAAAGGGAGATTTTCTGTGTTTTGGGAAGTTTTTAGTTTCGTCCTTTGGGGCAAAGGGAAATTTTCTGAGAAAAGGGAAATTTTTGGAGAGTTATAAAAACTTGTGCAGAATGTGTCACAGACAAAATTTCCTATAATTGTGCAAAATGTATAAAAGGCAAGATTTCCAAAGACAAAGTTTCCAAAAAACAAAAATTACCGAAGACAAAGATTCCAAAGAAAAACTGGGAAAAACAAAAGTGTAAAAAACAAAATGGAAAAAACGAAGATTCCCGATTCCGAGTTAATAACTGCAACTAAATTTAGATCGCTATAACTTTGAAACTGTTCCGAACAACATGCTCAAATTTTGCATAAAGTTAGTTCATTTTATTGGTTACAAGCCCACAAAAGCATTTATGATTTTTTTTGTGAATTTTTTTTATCCGTAATGGCACCTCGCTTGGCTGTTAGAGGCCAATTGCCGAAAATCAGCTTATATGATGGGCAAAATTAGCCAATTGAGCAATCCGTGAACAAGTAAAACGGTTGTGTCTACCTAAGGGAAAGATCGTACTATTATTTCAACAATTGAACGTCCAGAAATAAAGGAACATAATTTTTCATGGTATGAACTTCCGCAATGTCAAATTATTGCTTTTCTTTGGTATTTTTGGACTATTTGTGTCAAAATGAATATCAATATGTATCAGATAATTATCCTGGAAGAAGCTCTGAAGTCGTGAGTACACAAAAAAAAATCGGTTAGAAATAGTGGAGGTTCCAATAAGCCTCGGAACCATTCCGGAAATATAAAAACTCAAATTTTTCTCCAAAGCTTTCGATCCTTGGTTATTCCAAATTTTTATCCTATGGATATCTGTGAATTTTATTATTAGGGTAAGTGTGCCAAATTCCGGCCAGACTGCAATTCCGGCCACCCTTCTTGTACCTGAATTTCCATGAATTTTTAGTTTTTACATACTCTAGAGATTATACAATGCAAAATAATAACAAAAAATGTAGCTTCAACAAACGAGATGACGTGAAAAAGGCATTGGAAGAATTCCCCAAGGGCAAGGAACTATGAGAATGAAGGTGGCCGAAATAAGGCACCAAAGCTATGTCTACATTTTTATTCATTTTAAAATGTATTAAGAATGATTTTAAAGTAAATAAAGACGGCAAACTGTCTACAAGGTTCTAAGCAACACTCCTTAAGTAGAAGGAATGAAAAAAATCAATTTCTATTAAAGATATCACAATTTAAACTTGAGACTTTGGCGCTTGCATACAACTATGCCGAAATTTGGCACACTTACCCTATTTTTCTTATTTATAGGTATTGAAACGAAGAAGACCTCTTAGGTAAATAACCCTTCAAAATATTTTGCAAGATAATAGTCATAAAAACGTTACATTCACGTCAAACTCTATCTAATCCCAAGACCACTAATTAGTATTACTTTGCTTTAATGTCCACCGAAATAATGTCGATAAATTTAATGTAATTAGAAAATTTTGTCATAATTATCATAGAAGAACTTTAGAGACAACTCTGAAAGGTAGATCAACTTTATGACCATCATAATTTGCTGCTTTGATTATCAAGTTGCCGATAGATTTTTTTTTTGCAAAGTGTTTGAATAATTTTGGCAGTTAGTGTGGTTTTTATTGACTTGCAAATTGATCAACAACAAAGGAAACCTTTTCATTCAGACTTCTTCCTTCATGTCTTTTCTTAATGAAATAATATAAAACAAATTACAATAATTTTTATTCTCGCATGAAATATTTTTTGACAAAAAGTGGAAATTTAAAACAGTGGGAGATCGGCGGGAAAATCACAGAAAAAATCATAAATATTCAATGCAGTTGGAATAATGTTGGACTAATGGATTGATATCAGATTTCGGTTGATGAAAAATTGATCTGAGATGGAGGATGAACCTATAATTGCTTTGAAGACAAATTGATTAATCTCGGAACCTCTGAGGTGCCTTAAGACCTGTTCAAAAGGTTTCAGAGCGATGGAAATTTTCAATGGATAAAGTTAACAATGATTTTGGAACACTCCCTCTGAATAATTTCAAAGAAGTCCAATATAGATGAGTGGATTAACTATAACTGAGCCTGTTTATATGATATAAATAATCCGGGTTTATTGCGAAACAACTACATAAATTTATTTTTGTAAGATTGTTGGTAAATGTTTGTGAATTCCTACTCGGGACTTACGAAATGCTCGTAAATCGTATAACTCACTAAAAGATTTGTAAAAGTTTGTAGTTTTTCACACATTTACACAGACATCATCATCAGAGCATTTTTGTTTTTCTTTTCTACAAACAATTGTTCGTAAATGTTTGTAAACATACAAAAATGTTCATAAAATTTTGTTATTTGTTTGTAAAGTTTTTCTTAGATGAACAAAAATGAAGGAATAAACGTTTCTAAGGGAAAAAGTATTAGTAAAGTGTTTATGTTACGAACAATGTTTGTAAAAACTACAAACTTTTACAAACATTTTGGTGGATCAATGCCCAGCGCACAATAACTTTTGTTTTGTAAACATGCCCAAACGGCAATTTAGAGAAAGATTACTGTTGGATGTATGTATTCTGGATCCAAAAATGGGTCCTGTGACGGTCGTCAGAGCGTCGAATGACGGAAAGTGGGGAATAATATGACGGTTATTACGAAAGTCACTTGGCGTCGTAATAACTCTGAGATTACTCGCCCACGACTAAAATATGACGCGCCAAAATAGGCTCTTCCATAGTGACTTCCAGTGTCCCTATAAATAATCTTCCCCTCGCTGGGTATGTCTGAGGGGAAATTTCACTTGTCAAATGGCAAATAGAATTACTCAGTGCGGTGAATTCGCAAAGTAGTTGGCAATTTGGCGTGTTTTCTCGATAATATTATAGTGTAACATTAGGAGGAAAAGCTCCTCCAGTAGAGAAATGTGTTGTGATTTAGAAAAAGACACTGCCGACAAAAAATAAGCAAAAATTAGGCAGTGTTTTGGTTGAAAATATCCGGACAATTTTTATGGAAAATTAAATTTCGTTATTTAGGTGTTTGCTCCTGTCTCAGGAGTATTGTGTGATAAAAATCTTGTGTCTAAAAGTCCTATTTAGTGAAAATTTTAAAAGATTTGTGTGTGTTGTTACCATCCAGCTGGAATATTTTCGACATGTCGGGCGGCTCATTCAGCAATAGTCGAATGAGAAAAATATTCGCAAATGTGAGTAGTGAAAATGGAAAAAATTGACCAAAATTCCATAAAAAGTAGCAAAAAACAATAAAATATGTGAAGAATTAATGAGAAAACGGTGTCTAAGGTGATAGTATAGTACAAAATTATGGGGTGCATTTGACTTTTTCATTGAGAGTACGTACGTCGATTTCGCACATATGCGGTAGAGAAGGATGGCAAGTGCACTGTTTTTGGCGCGTCATTTTTTCGTACGGAAAAGGACCGTCTCTTGGAGTCGCTTTTATTACTTTATGTTAGAGTAAATTCTAAGCCCGTAAAATAACTAATGTGTTACTGACTCAATTTTGAGTAATGCTCTGACTAAAATTCGACGCGAATACGACTAATTTTTAAGATTCCAATTAGGAGTAATTTTTTGACCATTTCTTGTAGAACAAAACTCAGTCATTTTTGAGTCGAAGTAATTGTTTGCCCATTGGGTGTTTTGACTTTTCAGTGAGAGTGAGTGAGATCTAGATCTAGTTATCTCCCTCACTCTCATAGAGAATTTTGAAAACAAATTTACAAACAAAAGTTGTTGTGTGCTGGGCATAAACGATTTGCAAACATTTCGTAAGTCCCCAGTGAGAATTCATAAACATTTATGAACAATTTTACAATTTTTTTCTGTGTGAAAAAAAGTGTCATCAAAACGTTCCTATTTCCCAATGTAATCTTGAGGAAGAAGGATATATTTTGGGTGGGAAGAATATAAAGTGACCAGCCTTCAAAAGGGGCGTGGCCTTGGGCGTGGCATCGATTATCATTTTTCTACTCCTCTTTATTTTCAACGAACAATATTTATACCAAATTTTTCGACATTTCTAGATAATAAAGTTACTAAAACTACTATGTATATTATTTAGAGGCGTGGCTTAATTACTAAGGGTGAGTCTACTAGAGTTTTGTAGCAGTAGCTTGTGTAAGAGGCGTGGCCAATATTATTTCTGTCGTTTTTCAATTATTTTTCGCTAGACTAAATCATAAATCTGGAACGTTACTGGTATGAGATTAATTAGTGTATAAACGTAGCCTTCGGAAGCAACAAATTGTCCTGAAACGCGTGTCATGGTCTCGAATGACCTCTGACAAGTTTCTTTACCTGTTGATTCTTAACCAAAGGTATATTTTGTCACCAATGTTGGGAAGCGTCGGTCGTTGCTCAGCTCGCATTTTATGCAGAGTTTTTCGCTTCGCTGAACACTCAACATCGCCTCGAAAACTTCTAGAGTTTCCAAAATGCCCTCTTTCATCATCAACAATACACACATAATCCATCTTCTGTCTCCTTCCATCAAATGGGCTCTTTTTTTGGACCCCGAAGAACCATTCTCCGGAGACCAAGTTTGGCTCAGAGAGGAACAAGCAGAAGATCCCGAGGAAAAAGAACAACAAACAATATCAGCAGCAAAAGAGAACAAACAGATTGAACGACAATTCATCGCAGAAGATCTCTCTGAACAAGTCTTCTGACCATCGCGTGATGCTTTTCCCTACCCAAAAAAAAACCGAGGGTCTCTTGGTAGAACAAATCACTGGTCAGAGAGAACCATAGAATAGCTCCAGTGACACTTTCATTCGCAACATACTCCAACACATTGGAATTTATGCTGCAAACCGTTTTCGTCCCGCTTTATTATTTTTCCACGAGGAATTTCTTTTGTCTAACCGAGGGCACAATACCGATCTGGCAATAGCGGGAGGGATCACTTCTTGGCAATTGATGGATTTCTCTGGCATGGGACTCCACTGAGGCGCGCCCGAAATGCTCTATGGGTCAATGATTCTCGAGAAATTGAACATCTTCAGGCGGAGTCGGGTCGAGGGGTGCCCTTTGATTGCTTGGAGGCAATTCGTTTCGCAGAAGACAACATTGCGTATACAAGAGATTAAAAGAACACTGAGAGAAATTTCATTGTTTAAACTTTACAATTTTAAATTAAACTGTCTTTAGGCTCGTGTCGTGACTAATCTTTGGTAGGTAAGGCCGGCTTCAGACCTAAGGTTTAGCCCAGTTTGCAATGGTCTCGAAATTCAAAATAGCAACCAATTTTATTGGTTTTTTCAAAATTTAATGGATCACTTGCCCATGTTGACCAATCTTAAGTGATAATTTTCGAAAAAATCTTGATTAAGAAGAAATTAGAGAAGTTAAGCTATTTGGCTAAGCCTTAGGTCTAAAGCCCGTATAAGATAGGGTAATTCGGAATCTATTTTGGAATTTTGAGATTTTTCAATGTTTCAGAAGGTCAAATAAAAAAAAGAAAAGCACGAAAAAGTACAAAACTTTACATTCGAGAACACTTCTTGGTTGTTTTTTCTTTTGCCATCTAAAACTGTTAGGAAATCTCAAAGTTCCAAATTAGACATGATTCCAAATTACCCTATCTTACCCTTTGTGTTGTTAGCCTATAAGAAATTTTCTTCAATATTTGGTAGATTGAAGCAAATTGTTAATGCTTTTTATGATCTCTACACACTAGAGAAATTTATGTCCATTTTGAAGCGAATTCCCTACGATAGTCTAGGAAAACTTTTCAATATGGACATAAATTTCTCAAGTGTGTAGAGGCCGTTAAAAAAACCTGTCAAACTTTCTTGCATAATCTAAAATATGGACATAAATATTCTCGGTGTGTAGAAAGAAAATTTTCTCAGTAATGCCAAATGTTGATATGAGAGACCCTAATAGCCTTCTGTAGGAAAAAATGTCAAAATTTCATCAATAATTCCAAATATGGACGTATATTTCTTCAGTATGTATGGATCCAAATGGCATTATGGAAGATAAACCATCAAAATTTCTCCAAATAATAACTACATAAGCTAATAATAGCTAAATAAGAAAAACAGTGCCCGCTTCGTTATTCGGATGGTTGGGAGACAATATGACAGATGTCCGCCTCTTTATCCGGATGGATTTTTTGAATTTGTTCAACGTCTTTAAAATATAATATAAGATTGTTTTTGATTTTTTTTGTAGAATTAGAATAAAAGTTTTAAAGAACATTAAAAAGACATATAATTAGAAAATTCTATCCTTCATTTATTAAATAGCAACATCACAGGATAATTCATTTTCACAATTATTTTAAATGTAACCGTCGATAACTCGCCCGGATTACGGCGATCCGGATTAGAGACAAATACGGGCATTTTGTCAAAATTCTGAACGCTCTCGGAGAGCCAAAATCTTAAAAGAATCGATAGCCCGAATAGATAAAATCCCGAATGGGCTAAAATGTTGGAAAGTCCAAATCCCGAACGCCCATATGCCAAAAAGTCGTAATTCCGGAAAGCCAAAATTCCGAATGGATCGAAATCCCGAAAGCCAAAATCTCGAATAGGTCAAAATCCTGAAGGGCAAATCGTCAAAAGCGTCAAGAAAAATTAGAGATAAAGCGGTAAAGAGTTTTGAATTGAGGTTATGTTGATAATTCATGAAGGCGATCATCTCCCAAAGATCTTAGGGTGACATGATAACTTCTTTTCGATAGTATCGACTGTTGATTCTGAAAAATTTAAACGATAGCAAGATTTCCTGTAATTAATTTAGATATTTCATCGGGTGCGTCTACCTCTGTCGTATCTGCATTTTTTTGTGTCAGCATTTGACGCAAGAGGGGACGTTTGTATTGTAGCTTGCACCAAATGCAGGTACAAAACAAATGCAGATACGACAGAGATAGCCGCAACCAACGATTTATCAACAGTCACATTCTTTTAAGAATGTTACAATGAATGGCTCAACGGGCTCAACAATGCGTAAAAAGTCGACATTCACTTTATCTAACAGATATAGATTTATCGATACTATCGATTCGATAGTGTCGAAAAGTTATCATTCCATCCCTGAACTGCTATCTCTGACCGTTTGGCATCTAAATCAATCGTCTTAACAAAGGTGATTGTTTTGTATTATTTTTGTTTTATAAATAAATTGGTGACATTTCGGATGTTGCACTTTCGTACATAAAATGTTAGAAAAACATGTTTTTATTAAACAAAAAAGACTTGTACGATCGCAATAATTGTATTTAGCCCACATGATCCAATCGTTCACGTGTGATTAATGCATTTATTTAATAGCAAATTATAACTATTCAAAACCTTGCACTTTTCCTCAAATTTCATGTTGAAATCACCTTGATATTTCACGACATTCTATCGGTTTTCCTCAAATGCCTTCTCAAGAAGACGTGTCGATGGATATCTTTCGCGGGATTTTTCTCCCGCCAGAATTCTTAATAGGATTCTCAATTTGCAGCAAGAAAATAGGCGGAAAACTCCAGAGCATACACCCGAAGGACATTCAGTGAGCAAAAATATTGCTGGTCAAGAAGGTGGACAGCCGTTTGCAATTAATTAAAAAATTCTCCTGATATTTATTTACCCGCCTCGGCTTTGGACTTTTGTTTGAATCATTTTCGTTCCACCATTTGGATCCAAACCATCTCACATTATGTCTTTCTCACTTACTCCTATCTCCCTCTCCACTCATATATATCTCATCGACTATGTGTATTTGTGATTATTGCTGTATAAACAACGAGGAGAAAAAGAATTTTTCCAGTTGGAACAGCACAAGACCCAAGTCATAAGCTCTTTTGTTGCGTTCCCTCCCCGAAAAATTCTGTCTCGCGGGCAATAAACAATTTTTTGACTCTAATTATTCTCGTTTTTTTATCTCTGCCTTCTCTTCTTAAATACACAACAGTCTGAAAGTGTTAATTGTTTTGTGTGCCTTCACAGTTGGCTTTCCTTCAGTCACAAAACTCCCAAAGACTTTCTTCTTGGGGCTGGATTTATTGCTCTTTACACCACGAAGAGGACAATGTATTTATTTCCATTAGTTTTTGATATCTTGGAATATTCACCTGATATCCACCAGATAGCCCTATCTTGTGTATTTATCTGTTTGTTCGACCGTTAGAGTTAGTGGCCGGACTGTTAATGACATAGACTTGGGGTCTTCGAGAACCTCCTCATAAGTTGCCAAAGGGGATTTTCATTGCTGCGAACCTGCATTATGCACTATCGACCCTTAGTAGTTGTGCCCTATCGGATTTTCAATCTACCCGTATAATTCATGTGTACAACACATACCTGTTATGAACTAAGTTGATTATATGTGTTCTCATAAAGCAGTTTTGAACTTGATTTAAATCACTTAGGAAATTAAGGGAGGGATATCCAGAGAGAACGCTTGGTAACCTGAAGAACTAGATAAGAATGCTTGAAAATCCAATATATTCAAGAAGAATGCTCGGGAAGGGAATCCATTGGGAATAAGTCAGAACAGAAACACCGTAAAGAAAACGCCTGGGAAATCAGAATACCGTGAGTGGCACCCAAGGGACCCGAGATGTTTATGGAATCCAAAGGATTTAAGAACCAAGAAACTGGATGAATTCTCGGGGAATCCTTGGGAATCGGAGCCACGGCCGCGAGAAACTTAATTGCAAATTTGGGTATCCTCAGAAACCTCAATGAACACTGTAATGATATTTAATCAAAAGGTACCTTATAACTGAAAGCTCTGAATAATCTGGCTGTGAAAACCATGGAACGGAAATGCTTGGGAACCCGAAAAATCGGATAAGAATAGTTAAGATCTCGTGTAATCCAGAGGGAATACTTGGAAACCTGTGGTACCCATGGGGAATGATTAAGCATCAAAGGACCTTACAGAAAACTGCCAGTGAATACGGGAAACCTTTGGGAAAGGATTACGAGGAAACCGAGAAAGGCACATTACCGCGCGCGGCACCGAAGGGACCGGAAATGTTCGTGTAATCCAAAAGATTTAAGAACCTGAAAACCCGAAGAATTCACGGAAAACCCTTGGAAATCCTAGACAGGTCCGCGAGAAACTTAATTTGCGAGATGAACACTTGAGAATTTGGGTATCCTAAGAAACCCTAATAGAAACTCTAATCAACCTGGCCGAGAAACCCATGAGGAATTCTTGGGACAGAGAAAATTCTTGGAAACCTGAGGTACCGGCAAAGAATGGTTGGGAACACAAAGAACTTACAGGAAATGCTTGGGAATTAAGAAAACCTTCGAGAAAGGATTCCAAGGAAGCCGAGGAACTCGTATGAACGCTAGAGGCCAGAGTCACCGAAAGGACATGAGAGGTCCGAGGAATCCAAAGTATTTAAGGACCCGGAACTCCGATAAATTCACGAGGAACGTTTAAAATATCCTGAAGAACTCCAGAAGACTCAGTACTGGAGAATTCACAAGAAGCGCTTGGGAATTTAAGGAACTCACAAAGACTTCGGGAGTACCTTACGAAGATCGCTTGTGAATTCAAAAAATAATTAGGGTAAGTGTGCCAAATTCCAGCCAGCTTGCAATTTCGGCCATATTTTTTGTTCCTTGAATTTCCATGAATTTTTAGTTTTTGCATTCTCTTGAGATTGTAGAATGCAAAAAATAACAAAAAATGTCGCTTCTACGAGCAAGATGATCTGAAAAAGACATTGAAAGAATTCTGGAAGGGTAAGGTACTATGAGTATAAAGGTGGCCGAAATAGGCCACCAATGCTATGTCTACATTTTTATTCATTTTAAAATGTATTAAGAATGATTTTAGAGAAAATATTTTATTTATTTTATTTATTTCGATGTACCGGGCTTTTATTGCCATTTTGTACATTGTTCATTTTACAAGTTTATTATTCAGTTTACAATGTTTCGTGAAAAATGTCCATTCAGACGCTTCAATCATTTGAACCGGGCGGGACTCGAACTCACAACTGTGACAGTCGAGCCGGGGGTCACACCGCCCAAGAACCGAACGCTCTTACCAATTGCACCACGCACCCCCTTTAGAGAAAATAAAAATGATAAACTGTCTGCAACGTTCCAATTCCAAGCAACACTCCTTATAAAAGAGTAACAAAAATATTCAATATTTATTAAAAATATTACATTTCAAACTTGAGACTTTGTTGCTTGCATGCAACTGCAACTATGTCGAAATTTGGCACATTTACCCTAGATATTGCCAGAAACCGGTAAATGAAACTACAGTAGAGTCTCTCAAATCTGAATCTTTCAAATTCGAACGCCGTTTAGATTCAAAATATCAATTGTGAGGTTATGTTACGAATGAAAATCGTATTTATGTGCCTCTTCAGGAATGTTTACATACATTATGATTGTATACAATGAAAAGGAAGTATGTTATCACAAAGACTTGTGAGAAAGTACGGGAATTTGAGAAGGTGAGAAATGTCAAAAATACCCCCCGAGCGTTCGAATTTAGGAGACTCTATTGTATTCTGGAAACACAAGGTTAGGCGTTTGCCGAATATTTTATTTTCATAACTTAAGGTAAGTATATAAGTCAATGCATTAAATGAAGTACTTATTAAGGGCATTTAAGAACTTCATATTTTAGTCCTCCCGGATACTAAAGTTAAAAGAAGACGAAACTACGAGCAATCTGCAATGCTGCGATGCTTTGCCACATCATTCATTTTTCCATGTTGCATTTTCTGGACTTGTGGAGAGTATTTGATGGGAAAATTTTGCATTAATATTTTCACGAGACGATTTTTATGGGCATCTCTCTCCCTATCTTTTCACATATCGTAAAAAATCAAAGTAAAAAGCCAGCAAAGCCTGCAAAACACTCACTCTCATTATTCAGATGAGATTCAAGAAGCAACATTTTTTCTTCATCCAACCCATGTCGTCCATTGGAAAAACGCATTTATCGAGATTCCAGTGTCTTGGGATGCA
Source organism: Phlebotomus papatasi (assembly GCF_024763615.1). Lineage (NCBI taxonomy): Eukaryota > Metazoa > Arthropoda > Insecta > Diptera > Psychodidae > Phlebotomus > Phlebotomus papatasi. The sequence continues at coordinate 101,054,968 of NC_077223.1, forward strand.
AGATTGGAGGCCCAAGAGAGAGAGAGAGTCTCGATGCGCGTGAGAATTCGGTTGTGAACCATATGGCGTGCATCCGATGCAAAAGAAAAATGCTACAAAAAAGCACTCTGCCAATTCCCTCTTGTACCCGATCTCGTCGAACGGACCAAACAATGGGAATTGGCCTGATAGCCTGATTTGAAATCTTCTTCCACACTCCCCTTTAATCCGCCTTCAGTCCCAAGAAACTCCCAGAATTGTCTTATCGCACTTGAGACTCCATATGGAACACACCACAGAGCTAAGAAGATGGAAAATTCTACGCAATTGTTGACTCACGATAAACAAACAAGGAAAACCGTTATTGCATTAAATTTAAATTTTTACTCACTCTTTGGCATGAAGTTGGCTGCTAATTCTAAGGTCCAATACAGAGAAAAGACATATCAGAATTGGAATTATTTTATTATAGCATTTAAAATGAGATTAAAATAACTATGTTTTCCTTTTTAAGAAAAGAACAAATAATTTAGAAAATTGAGGAATAGCGTGAGTTATAATATCTGATTGGAATTTTTACAGTAAGTTGAGACACCCACCAAAAGAGATAACTAGGAGAAAGTGCCCATGGTTTGCACGGTGTCCATCTTAATAACGACAAATTTTTTCTATGTTTTTCAATAAATGTGACTCATCGCACCCATATTTTAAAAATTTATTCAGAAAAATAGGAAAACATTTGTCATTATGAAGCTTGGGATCGTACCAAGCATGGGAACTTTTACCTAAACTTTTTGCTCTTGTAGTGGCGAGCATTAAAACCACAAAAATCGTGTTGCCGATCGTGTTGCTCAACTGTCACTGACAAGATCAAATATTTTCAAAGAGATTTTAATTCTTTTTAAAATGTATACAAAGATTTTGGGTAATTTTCGTGCAGAGAAGAGTATAGAGATAACAATAAATAAATTATAACTTTAAAATAAGTGTTTTTATTTCTTTCTTTTTGATTTTTTTATGAAATTATTTATTTACAAGATGGTTTTTGGGTTATCTGAAGTGTTAAATCGTTAATAGTGGTTAAAGAAAACATATCACTGTCTTTGTCGCTTCAATGTGACAAAATCCAGTCCTTTCCCTGTAGGCTATCGGCCGCAAAGTTTCACAGTAACAGAAAATTTCCTAGAATTTGTCTTTTATTTTTCCGCGAGAGTTTCCGTGGAAATAAATACTAATATTCCGTTTGGAATTCCGCGGAGTTATCAGCTTTTTTTCGCGTGGATTTCCTGGAAAAAAGTCCGAGGAATTTTGTTGCGACATATCTGAGAGCATTCCCTGGAAATTTATTCAAAATTTCCTTTAAATATTCCGAGTATATTTTCTGATATCTTTCCGACCAAGACTCCATGGAAGTAAGCGCGAAAATTCTGCAATTATTTTTCGCCCTAACGCTATAATTCTTGCGAGCTAGACATACTCAAATGGACGATATAGTAGCAATATTTTCAATTCAATAGTAGAACAATTGAGTGTTCGTCTTCATTGATGTTTTTTTCTGGAAATTCTCTATGAAAGTTCCACGAAATTTTTAATCAATTTTTGGAATTATTTTGAAGAAAAATATATTTAAAAAATCCACTGGAAAAGTTGTGGAATTCCGTAATATTAAACCACGGAAGCCTCTAAGGCCGTTGCATGGAAATTTCCACGGAGAATTTCGTGGAAATAAAGAGGATTTTTCCAAATTTTTAAAGGGCTGACTGCCGATTATACGCTAATAATCCATAGGAAAAGCCGTGGAAATATTCGTCAGAGAAAAGTCCATGGAAACTCGCGGACATTTCTTATTAGACGGTCCTATACAGAGTTCCGCAAACGTCCATGGAACGCTAGGAAGAAATTTAGCATCAAATTCCATCTCGGAAGCTTACGCGGATTTTGAGCGGTAAAATCCAGGGAATTCCACGCGGATTTTTAGGTAAAATCAGCGGACATGGCAGAAAAGGCTGCTGGAAATCCAATGGAATCGCTGCGGCCGTTGGCTATAGGGTTAGGAGCTCCCATTTAGGTCTTATCGATAAAGCCTAAAATAATGCCTAAAGTTGGGTGTTAATTGAGGTCTTAACGCTAAGTACCCTTAACCCTGTGTCAGACGGGTTTCTGAGTAAGCACAGTTAACTGGAAAAGCCTTTTCAGCATATTATTGCCAAGTCGATTAGTAAAAATCTGCTGACCGGTCAGCAGTTCTCGAACAAAAAGTGCTAACCAAATGTATTGGAAATGGCATTACCTTGTTTTAAGGTTAGAAGTATTCAGTTGATTAAGGTGCTCACTTAGTACCCAGCGAGCACCCAATGCTAACCGATTTCAATTGGAGGCAGTTCCATTTCCATACGTTTGGTTAGCACTTTTTGTTCGAGAACTGCTGACCAGTCAGCTGATCGACTTAGCAAAAATATGCTGAAAACATTGTTTTCAAACTTTACGGTTTAAACCGTAAATAATTTTCCGATTTAACTTGATAAAGTTATCAACATAATCTTTCCCATCTATTCATATCTCTTGCAATTAGTACAATCCAATTAGCTTTTAAACCCTTATAAAAGCGATTACTGGATAAAGAGCTAAATTCCAATTGAGTATTAATTGATGAAAATGGTCCATTTGGGTGCAAGTTTGAGAATATTGTGAAAATTTCCCACATAAAAGATGCTCAAATGGGGTGCTCACGATGATTTTCATTGGTAAAGGATTTTGTGGTGTAAACAATTGTGAATTGTTTATTGTGGAAGACATCAAGATGCAGAGGAATTATAGCTTAGTGGCAATTAAAGAGGCATTAAAACGTATTTTCAATTGTACAGTATTTCACTTTAAAGAGGCAAACATATGTGAGATAACAAACAAATATCAAAATTTTCTATTAGGGATTTTGTCTTAAGATGAGATGCACTTAAATGCCATCGAAGCAAGAAGAGGGAGGAATTGAATTGCTTAGTATTTTTAAATAATATATTGAGAAATTTTATGGCATAAAAAGCCTTTTACCGAGAGTAGTCGGAAGTGATTATGTATGCTGATCCAACAAATTAATTACGCGAGGCATTTATTCACGTTCATAACTCAACTCTTAAGCGAGAGAGAATTTCTTTGGAGGAGACAGTGAACGTCCTCAGGAAGCAAGACCAAGTTCGAGGCTTCACACTCATCTTTTCTCATAATCCCATCTCTATTGCAAGTTCTTTTGATATTTCAATTAAACACTATTCCCAGTGTTGATCCCCATACAAGGGAAATATTTATGAAATTCAGTTTATTGACTCCTCTCATCCCAGAATAATAGAACGGAAGTTTGATTACTGCAATTATAGCTGGAACACTTTTTTTTATCTCCTTCTTCAGTTTTGTATTATTTTGTAAATGCCACGGAAATAATTCGAAAGAAATAAGACATAATCTATCCCCTTTGGCATTCATCTCAATAATGTCACGTATTTGATTCTTCTCTGTCACTTTCACCTCTTTGGCATATATTGAAAAATTCCCCCAGCACCATCACAGCTTCAGCAAATAAGCATCCAATTCCTCCCAATGAAAACTTTGTACAAGAAAAATTGTGGTTTCGACATAAAATGCATACACGAAGAGAGCATCAGAAATTGAAGCACGCAACTTAGAATGATTCTTGGTTCTTTTCTTATGCTTCGTTCTGCTTCTTTTTTCGGGCTCCTACTTCATTGAAATTCTAATTGAAGTTGCGCAGAGAAAGAAATTTCTCGGTGAAGTTGAGTGGAATTCGATATGGACTGCAGTGAAGATCTTATTGTTTGGACCTCTGGAATTTCATCATCAATTTTTGGGTTTTACGAGAAAATGGAAAAATTCCGCAGCACTGGGACTCTTTTTCTGAACTCTTTCAATCTCACTGTGGAATTCATGATCTCTTTTTCTCAGTACCATCTTATTGGATTTTAAGACAACATAAATCATGTGAACTACAGCTTAAAATTTGTTTGACTTCATGAAAACAGTTAAAATCGTTAAAATATTCAATTTTGAAATTGATTTTTACGTGTAATTAAATGCAATATAATACACAGCGTAATTTAAGTATAAAATAAATTACTGTATACTGAGGTGGTTGCAGGGGGTGAATTAGTATGGCTAGCGAGGAAAGCGTGAGTAGTACGCAACCATAGAGCAATTCACATAATTGTGCTAATCGGGACCCAAAGTGAACTGTAAGTGACAGATCGGCAGATCGCAACGATTAGATCAGTAAAAACCAGTTCTCATCTTTTCGTAACTTGTTATGGAAACATAAGATGGCGCAGTAATATGCTGTCAAAATTACCAAAGCATTTAGAATCAACTGTCAAAATTTTCCAGCTGAGAATCTGAATTATACGGTTCGGAATTTTGAAAATAGATATTTGACCAAATATTTATAACCTCAAACACAATGAGAAGTCATTCAATGAAGCTATTTAGACCACCACCGTATATACACAGTAAAAAATAATTACTACGATTATCGCGTGTAATAGGAGAGCATTGATAATTGTAGTAAATTTCAAACAATTATCGTAGCAAGCAAAGTTGAAAAACAAAGAAGTTGGATTTTCGTAGTTGAAAAGCAAAGTAAATTAAATTTTCCTTTAAAAGTTCCACTGAAATTACACAAAATATAAAAAGAAGAAGAATGAGTTCAAACGAAATTAGTTGAAAGTTGAACTTTTTGCTACGATAATCGGTTGAAATATTACAACGATAATCGTATTGACTCTATTACACACGATAATCGTAGAAATATTCAACCAGTAAATTGAATGAAGTTTAAACTATTTTGTTGTTTCATTTTAGTACTATTATAATAATTATTACCATTATTTATTGCATTTGGGCCATTAGTAAGGGTTGAATTTTACTAATTCTGCAAATTTAATTGATTCCTTTTCAATTAAAAGATGATTTTTTCAATGGTTGTTATTCGAAATTTCAACTAGTTCAGTTCAACTAATAGAATTCAACTTGCCAATTTCATCTTGTTTTTACTGTGTACAGTACAATCCAATATTGGATTGAGATAGAGTTGTCCCAAAATGTCCCAAAATCGGTTGTAAATAGCCAAATTCGGTTGTTAATGTTCAAATTCAGTGCATTTGGTCTCATTTGGTTTGAGGTTTGAAGATTGTAATTGAATTGTCCTAAAAACGATTTTTGAACAATTTATTCTTTTTCCCATGCGACGGTCTGAATTACCTAAATAAGTTCATAGGATAACACATAGATGGCGCCGCAATGAAAAACCTTAAAAATATCTTGAGAAAGCCATCTTTCAAAGGAAATGTGCAAAAATTTGACAGCAATCGAAGTATTTTTAGCTCTAAAAGTACAACTACTGGACTTTTCACCGTTAATTAAGACGGTACAGAATTGGTCTTCCAAATTTTGGTGTGGTAATACAAACAAAAAAAATGGTATTGAATGATCTCATTGCCCTTAAAGATGTCAACTGATGATGTTGAACTGGTCTTTCAGCTACCATATTCGAGAGATCAGGGTTCAATCGGACCGATTTTCGACTGGATAATAGTTGAAAACGCTTTATCGATTTTAATCAGTATTCTCTTGAAAAATAAAATCGAATTTGACCAAAGATACAACATTATTAATAGCAAGTTAGACATTTTTATGACATTAAAAAGCTGTCTCAAACTTTATGTAATCTGTTATAAAAACAAGACGCAATAGACTGTCAAAATATCGTTACTGGATGCCAAAATATTAAAAGGGCTTAAAATATGGTTTGGATGTTTGAAATAAGATATTCTTTTATAATCATGAACGCGGTGTAGCGTCAGAGTTGCGTTGCACATTTTTATAACAGTCAAAACCTATCCTAAAGTGTGTATAAACTGTTATAAAAATGTCAAAAATAACACTTATGATGCAAAATGCTTATTGTTTATATCTAATAGGAGTGTATAATGGCCTCTACACTCTAGTAGAAATTTCTTTAAAAAATGCCTTTTTAAAGAAAATTTCCCCTATCCTTGTAAGCAGAAACGTCAGAATTAAAAAAAAAGACCATTTTCGACGAAAATTGCTTCTAGTCTTTCCGTACAGAAGTAAATCTTGAAAAATTCGAAAATCTATTTGAAGATCCAAAAAAGATACTTTCTTACTTTCGCAAGGTGGCGGAAGTTACATTCTGTTCGAATTTCGAAGTGATCGAGTGTCAAAACGTGTCGGTCTTCACATTGTTGTGAGGAATAAAACAGAACAGCGATGCTTAATGTTCTTGTCCCACTATTTTATCACTCCATAATCACTGAGTAACTCTTGTGCCAGCTTTTTAGTGTGATATTTGATAAATTTTCTCCACTTTGTTCGAAAATTTAGTATGAAAATTCGAAAATTATTTTGAATTCTTCGAACTTCAACGACTTTTTGTGCAAATAGAGTTCCATTTACTTTTTATCCAAGACACAATTGGAGAATCAAAATCTACTTCTGTTTGGGCTCATAATGTCTTTCTTGCAGAATACTAGTTATGTAGCGATATGAGAGTAATAAAGAGTTTCGTTAATAGTCTTTCGTGTCTTCAGTAGACATAGTTCGATTGAGTTTTGAGATAGATTTTTGGTGCAATTGCAAGTAGTTACTAAGTGCTGGAAGTCTATAAAAAGAGAAGGTTCAGAAATCTGACGTTATTAGCGCTAGTAGACCTTGCATGAATTGTATTGATATTTTATAAGTTAAGACTTAATCTGAAGACCGATTCAACTAAGTCATGAGTAATTTCAAGAGAAAATAACATATTGTTGCGATATCTTACGCGTTTTGCGATCAAAAGACAATTTTTCACTTTAAAGCTATAATTCTTGAGAGCAACACATACGCAATTAAAAGTATACGCACGTGGAATATTTCACTTCGCAGTTCAAGTCTTTGGGAAAAATATAAGCAAAGCAAAACAAATTTGATGGCAATATTTATTTTTTTTTTTTTTTATTTATCCCCGTGTGGTTGGGGTACCCATCGGGCGCGTCCCAGGTGGCGGATAGGGAATGGCTGTAGTTGGTTTTAGAACTGGCTATAGTTTGTTTGGAAATAGCTATAGGCACGTATCGGCATCTTTGCGTCTACGAGAAGTCCTTAGTGAATACTAAGCCGCGGACCACCCCAAAACCCGTGTCTCCTGGGTAAGGAGGCCTGTGCATCAGGTTTGCACCCTGTTGTCACAGTAACCTGTCAGCAAAAAAACACAACAAAGAGCCTCGGATGTCGGACGGATTGCACCGGAAACGACCTACGCGAGACAATGGACAAGCTGTTGCTTCAACCGCTGGTCCCGGGGTCGGAGGGCACCAGAGTAACGGAAGAGGCTCTGGAGTGACATCAGGTTTGACAAGCCTACCACGACGACAACGGCACTTCAGAATGGCTACATGGAATATCTTTTCACTCACAGGGAAGCACCAGGAGCTTAAGAGCGAAGCAAAAAGATTCCAATTAGATATAATTGGTGTTTCGTCTACTAAGCAAAGAGGTAGTGGAACTGTGGATCTTGAGGAAGGGTGGCAATTTTTCCTGTCCGGAGTGGCACCGGAAATGTCTGCACAGGCGGGTGTGGGGATACTCACAAGCCCTCGGCTGTCAGACAGGGTTTGTGATGTCTGGACACACAGTGGGAGAGTGATGGGTATCAAGATCAAACTTGAGAGATCTTCCCTGGCGGTGTTGCAGGTGTACGCACCGAACGCATCGTCAGAGTACCCAGCTTTCCTTGATGAAGTGGAGGAAGTCCTGAATAAGGCATCTTCTGAAGCGGATTCAGTTGTGTTGTTTGGGGATTTCAATGCCCATGTTGGTGTTGACTCTGAGACATGGAGGGGTGTGATTGGGAAGAACGGGGATAAGAGTGAGAACCCGAACGGTAAAATGTTGCTGGATTTCTGCGCAATCAAAGGTTATTCGATCATGAATACCTTTTTCCAGCACAAGGAGATTCATAAATACACCTGGGAAGACACAAAACGAGGACTTAAGTCAATAATTGACTTTGTCCTGGTTCCCGGTGTTGATAGAAGAATTGTCCAAGACGTTCGAGTTTTTAACAGTGCTGAACTGTCAACTGATCACCACCTGCTCTTTGCAAAAATTAACCTCAACGAAGATCCTCCCGCTCTACCTAAGAGTAAGAGCAAAGTGCTTAAATGCATTAGGTGGGAGAGTCTCAAGAAGAAAGACGTTGAGGAAAAATTTGTGAAGGGCATACAGGAAAGGTTTGAACAAATTCCACAGTCTCCTTCTGACATAGAGGCTGAATGGGCCTGCTTCCAAACAGCCATTTTGGCCTCGGCTACAGAAGCTTGTGGCGTTAAGCGCATTAATGTGACGAACAACGTGAAACGGTCATCTTGGTGGGGAACACCGGGAGTAAAAGAAGCCGTTGGAGAGAAAAAGAAGGCTTACAAGTTGTACATACAACGTAAGGATTCTGATTCTCGTGATCGTTATGTTGAGGCGCGAAAGGCTGCAAAGCTCGCAGTTAAAGCCGCTAGAGAGGAGGCGTGGAAAAAGTTCGGTGAAAAGCTGGAGCTTGACTATAGGTCGGCAAACAAAACTTTCTGGCAAACAGTCCGAAGACTCCGAGGGAAGAAGAGCAATTCCATCCAAGGAGTAACATCCAAGGAAGGGAATCTTCTGACCAAAGAGGAAGAGGTTTTAAATCGCTGGAAAGAGTACTTCTCAGAATTGCTCAATCCTCAGCAAGGCACTGATGATGACGTACCCACGAGTAAAGGCAGGGAGGAAAGTAGTCCTTCAGAGAGTGAAGTCCTGTATGCGATTAGTAAATTGAAGGATGGAAAAGCTGCAGGAATTGACGAAATACGTCCCGAAATGCTAAAACTCATGGGTATAGCGGGTGTCAATTGGCTCACGCGTGTCTTTAAGGTGGCTTGGCAAAGTGGGAGAGCACCAAAGGACTGGCAAGTTGGGGTCATTGTACCCATATTCAAGAAGGGAAACAAGAAAGATTGCTCCAATTATAGGGGAATTTCCCTTCTGAGTTTGCCCGGCAAAGTGTATGCCAAAATCCTTGAGAGAAGATGCCGAGAAATAGTCGAACCCAGACTGGGTGAGGAACAATGCGGTTTCAGACCTGGTAGAAGCACCACGGATCAGCTTTTTACCCTGAGGATGATTGTCGAAAAGGCTTGGGAGTATGCAATTCCACTCTATGCTTGTTTCATAGATTTGGAAAAAGCATATGACCGAGTACCGAGAGAACAACTTTGGGATGTACTGCACGAGTACGGACTGGATGAGGAATTGGTGGGAGCTATCCAGTCATTGTACAGAGACTGTAGTAACTGTGTTCGTGTAAACGGATCCAAGTCGGAAGGTTTTCAGGTGAGTGTTGGACTGCGCCAGGGGTGTGTTCTATCACCATTGTTGTTCATAATATACATGGACAAGATTATGGAACGCAGTCGGGGGCGGAATGCGATTCGTATTGGGGATTTCAGGGTGAGCCATCTCCTCTATGCAGATGATTTGGTTCTTTTTGGATCTTCCGAAGAAGAGCTTCAGCGCACACTTGACCGATTTGTAAATGTTTGTGCCGAAACAGGTATGAAGGTGAACGTGGATAAGTCGGAAGTAATGGTGATTTCCCGACAATCTGTGGAATGCACTCTACATGTTAGTGGAGCCTCATTGACACAGGTGGAGAAGTTCAAGTATCTCGGGGTGTTATTCACGAGTGATGGTAGGATGGAGGCAGAACTCTCGTCGCGAATCGGTCAGGCTTCTGCAGTAATGAGGGAGCTTGGCAGAAGCGTGCTGAGGAAGGTCGAGCTTAGTCGATCGGCTAAATTATCGGTCTTTAAAGCTGTGTTCATTCCTATTCTCACCTATGGTCATGAGATTTGGGTAATGACCGAAAGGGTAAGATCGCGAGTACAAGCTGCCGAGATGAGGTACCTTCGAGCGGTTAAGGGAATCACTCGTAGAGATCGAGTGAGGAATGTGGCCGTTCGTGAGGAACTAAGAGTCGAGGAGCTGCTTCTTCGGGTTGAGAGATCACAACTTCGATGGTATGGACATGTTCAACGCATGAATGAAGAAAGATTCCCCAGAAAAGCTATGCAAGCCATTGTGAGGAGACCTCGGCCTCGAGGCAGACCTAGGACAAGGTGGCTGAATCAAATTCAGAATCTTGCCTTGGAACGCCTCGGGATCGAACCCGAACATCTTCCTGAAGTGGCGGAGGACCGACAGGCGTGGGCTGCTAGATTGGATGTCATGGGCCCGCGACCCCAATAGGGATAAGCGGTTGAAAATGAATGAATGAATATTTATTTATCTATCTACATTTTATTACATTACTTAAAATACGCGTACAAAACCAAGCAATAAAAAGAATTCTTCAATACAATAAAATTTCGAGAAACAAACCGATGCATTTTGTATTGTAAATTTACATAAAATACTCTGTAGATGGTAAAACTCAAAAAGTGCAGTAATTAATGAAAACCTCGCCAGTTTTAGAGATTTGAGAGAATTCTCATGCTCACAATTTTTCTATTAATTAGTGGCGCAAAATTCTCATTCACAACTCGGCGTGAATGAATGGGAAATTGCAAGTAAATTTGGCAATTGTTCGTATTTTCATCTTTCCGAAAGCATTTCATCATTATAGACAGACAAAATAAACAAGGAGGAAAGATTAAATAGTGAACAAGACTTGAGATAAGACCCCATAAAAGTCCCCTTATCGAATTGACGTAAAATCAAATAGCGTTACTTAATCCCATCTGTTACACACCTGAAATTCACCTGCGAATAACGTTCAATTTGGACATTTTGCGAAATTCACCGAGAAATTCTGGGCGATTTTTGAGATTCATTGCCATAGATTATTTTGGAAAAATTCCCACGTTTTGCTTCAATCGACTGGATTGAGTGATACACTGAGAGAAAATTAATAAAATGACTCATCAGCAGCTGATTAAAATTCATTCTACTTTAAGACTGATAAGATTGGATTTTGTACGCCATAAAAGAAACATTAAATGAACTTAGCGCAGCTTAGAGCAGCTTGAATTAAAAATAAACATTTTGTTGATGACAAATGGATGTGTTTATGCGATTAATGTTTTTAATCAAAGTATTCTTGAATGATTAGGAAATTAATCACACTATTTTCTGAGAAATTTGACTGCATTGCTGTATATTTGAGAATTAAACTTCAATTGTGTTTTTTTTTATTTTTGTTCTGATAAATAATTTTTTTTAAATTTCAATGAAATAAAAAATAAAAGTCTTATCTACGTTTGAATTCAAAGAAATGAAAATTTGTTGGTAAATGTTTAAGAATTCCTACTGGGGGCTTACAAAATGTTCGTAAATTGTACAACTCACTAAAAAGTTTGTAAAAGATTGTAGTTTTTCACAAACATTGTACGTAAAATGATCATTTGAGGAGCTTTTTTGTACTTTTACAAACATTTGTTCGTAAATGTTCGTAAATACACAAAAAAGTTCGTAAAATTTTGTCATTTGTTCGTAAATTTTTGCCAAACAAACATAAATCTACGAACAAATGTTTGTAAAGGTATAAAAAATGCTCGTCAAATGACAATCTTACGAATAATGCTTGTGAAAAAGTATAAATTTTTACGAACTTGTATATGGGTCATACGATTAACGAGAATTTCTTAAGACCCCAATAGGAATTCACAAACATATACGAACAATTTACGAAATATTTTTTGCAGTGTAGAAAAGACTAAAGTGAAACATTTATGGTAATCACAGAGTAGTGAAAATTAAAAAATAAGTTTGTAGGTATTACTAAAAAAATCGTTAAATTATAATAATTGAACTAATAGCGATTAAACTGATTAATCGATAAAATTTCTCAAAAAATAACTCAGTCATATATCAATCAAAATTACTAAGAAAGTCAGTAAAACTAACAGTTTACTAACATCAGCGAGGACTGTGCCTTATTAAGCGAATAAAATACGATTAGACTGACGAATGTGTCTTTTAAAATTACAGATTGATTGACGAAACATCGGTTAGAATTATTTAAAATTCGCGAACAAGGGGTAGATAACTGTGCCTCTCACGGTTCACTCGAGTGCCGATCTGACGATCTCTAACCGGCCTGCCATAAGTAAGTTTACAAGATTAGTGTTTCCGGTACACTTAAAATTTACCACTGGAATTGTCTGTAGGAAATTTATAATGTTACACGAGCTTAAACAAACGCTATATTTCATAAGAGCCAACAGACACTTAAATCCGCTAATTTTTCGCTAAAATCATGTCCATCTGCTGATTTTTGAGAATACACATGGCATGTTAAACATGCCGATCTGTAAATTTCTGGTCAAATTGGTCCCGTCTGTCGATTTATTAGCACAATAACAGACGATTTCCATCTCCAGATCGGCACAATTTTGCCAATTGCCGCTCATGGTTCACTTTGTGAGCCACTTATTCACCCCTTGTTCTAAATTCTAAGTTTAAAATAATTTACTTCCTATCAGAGTATATAACCGATTGCTACCGTACAAAATCGGTAAGTATTTCCGTTGTCAATGAACTACCTTGACCGTTTGTTAATACGAAAAATAGAAAAAATAATATAATTTCGAATAAATAAATACTAAAAAATTAATAATCAAGAAACATGAGTTTGATTTTATGCGTAAATTTAGGTAATTTGAAAGGGATAACAAGGGGTGTGTACATGGTAATAGCTGTGCCGCTCACGGTTCATTCGAGTGCCGATCTATCGATCTTTTGTAAAAATTGTGCCGATCTGCACAATTTTATGTGCACAATTTGTGCCGATCTCGTGCCGGTCTGCCAATTCTGCAGAATTTCTACGGAATGATTAGTATTTCAAACACGGTACATCAAAATTTACCAGCTGTCTATAAGAAATTTATGATATTATACGAGTTTAAACGAAAGCTACTTCATAATATACTTCATAAGACCGCCGATTCTTCGCAAAAATCAAGCCGATTTATCGATTTTTGTTAACTAAAATGCCGATCTGTCGATTTTTAGCTTTTGATCGGTACAATTTTGCCGATCGCTGCTCATGATACACTCTTAAAGCTAATTCTCACTCCTTGGAGGATAACGAGTTTGAGATATCGATTTTGATTCTTTGTTAGCACCATCTCTAGAAGCTAATATCTTTTTATTTCTCATTCAAAACTGTGTATTTTTTAAAATTATTTTTGAACAGCGAACCTAAGATTTCCAACCGGTAACCGTAAACCCAGTAAACCGTTTATAGAGATAAGGAATAAATATTTGAATAACAAATAAATTGTGTAAGATTATGCCTAACGTGCCTAACGCATAGCAACTTTTGTTTTGTAAACATATTTTTGACATTTCAGGGAGAGTGAGTTAAATTTAAATCTAGTTATTTCGCTCACTCTAACAGCTAGTTCCGAAAACATGTTTACAAGACAAAATTTATTGTTTTTTAGTACAGAGGTTTAGTTCTCGGATCTATACGATTGACTGAATTTGACATGAAATTTAGCCATGAACAGCACCCATTATCTCATGCAACACACCATTTTCCCTTAATCCGAGACACTTTCTCCATGTTAAACAAATAAGTGAAATTATATTAAAATTTTGTCTAAGTTTGTGAATTCACCCTCAAGTTCTCATGTAATTCTAAATTGTTTTAAAACAATGTGAAATCAGTATGCATTCAAAAAAATCTTTGAACTTCGAGCAGTCTGCGAATTCTCCTTCCCAATTGGAGAATTAAAAAAAAATCCCATATCTAAACGAGGCGATGTTTCTCAATTATTATTCTGATTTTGGAATAACGATACCATTTTGGATCATTTATGGTTTTATGGAGACACATTAAAATTATCAAAATGCAAAAGAAATGGACAAAATTTTAATGATGTTTCCATTTGGCTTCGATTAAGTGATCATTTTCTTGCAGTGTAGCAATCCTAAGAAAGCAAAAGACAGACAAGAGATCGAGTTCTTGGGATCAAGAAGCCTTTTAAGGCACAACAATGTACTTATTTGGCATAATATCACCATCAATTGATGATGTTTCTTCGGTGCCTTTTAAACAAACTCTTTTGCGAGAGACTTCAAGCACACAGATAAATTCTCCCTCCCCTTTTAAGAAGCCAATATAAGAAGGTAATCGCGGAAAAAAAAGTTCATCATTGAATTGAACGATGCAATTTTGTGTCACGATGGAAGCAGAGATTTATTCTGTACCTTGTTGGAGATGAAGAAGACAAACATCAAACATTGCACTTAAATCACAATCTATCGAGTCTTTTTCTCTCTCAATATGGCCAAGATCTGAGAGATGCAAGTCTTGTCTTGATCAGAGTATCCCCAGATTCTCATTCGAATTTGGTCATGGACGCTTACCTGCAAAAAGAGTGAAAAATAAATTACATTAAAATTCTGCAACTTACACGATTCATTGAATGTGTTTTATAATAATTCTCCAGCATAAAACACATAAATTATATCACAACGACTGCCAAAGTCAATTTGCATTCGCCTGACTCGTCAAAATACCATCAAGTGACTCCATTGCAGAAGATGGAGAATTCCCAACGAGATCCCAACAGAATTTGCAATCTCTTTTGTATTCAGTGGTGCTTGTGTTAGACTTTTTATTAGCTTACTTCTTCGTTTTCCATTGAAGCATGCGAAACAAGAGAAAAATCTTCTTTAGAGCGAAACGCAATTTCGGTTGGTATTGAAGATGTTAGGTGCTCCCAGGTTAAGGTAAGATTAAGGCAAGCGCCTATGGAAAATCAATGAGATGATCGAATAGGTTTTATAATGTTCAAACATGGGCTACAGACTATCTTACGCGTAACCTAATTTCCAAATACGATCTTCAGACCTAAAGTTTAGAATTTCTTATCAGGCAAGGTATCCAAGTTCCGCTTGAAGTAGTGCTTACGCTTGAGAACCGAATTATTCCGAACAGGGGCATGACGTTTCCTACGTCTCCCATATGTTTCTAGCGTGCCGAAAAAACTTGTGAGTTTATTAGCTGTTTTCTGTCATTGTAGAATGAATTAGCAAGAAATACAAATACAAAATAAAAGCCATATTAATAAAGAATAGGCAACCGAAAACCCCAAATTGGCAACCTATGTAGTTTTGGAGATATCTCGTGAAATACGTACGAAAACAGGAAAAAATTTACACTAAAACTGGTCGCATTTTTTAGAGCTAATGTCACCCCCCTGTTTCCGAATAGATCAGAATAATTCCACAGAAACGCTTTGCAAGCTATTGTGCAGGAACGTCGACGTAAGAGCAGTGGAGCAGACCTAGGAGAAGGTGGCTGGATCAAATTTAGGATTTGCCCTAGGAGAGCTTTGGGATCGACTGTTAACATCTTCCAGAAGTGGTGGAGGATACAGGCGTGAGCTGTTAACCTGGATGCTCAAAGCCCCCGATCCCGATTCGGACAAGTCGTTGCAAATGAATTTAAAACCAAAATCAGCTGATCTTGGTTAAGTTGTCCCTTGGCGTCTTCGACAGCATTTAGTGTTTAGCTCAACCAAGATCAGCGGACATTAGGGAGCTCCTGGCACCACTTGAAAAGTTGCAAATTATTCTGAGTTCTTTAGAATAATTCGGTTCTCTAGCCTAAGCTATACTTAAAACAAAACTTGGACAAATTTTGGGAAAATTTTGAATTAAAATCAGACGTTAAAGTCAAATGATCCATTAGATTATACAAAACGATTAAAACTACACGTTAATAAGGATTTCGAGACATATAGCGTCTGGGACAATAGATTTTTCAGATAAAAGCTCAAGCCCAGATCTCTAAAGTCTCGAAAATTAAAATAATATCTTTTTTTAATGGTTTTTCAAGATCCAGTGGATCATGCCCTTAATAACTAGTCCTGAGGCCAGCTTCAGACCTGAGACTAATGCCAATTCCTCGCTAAGATGGCTTTGTTAGTGACTGAGTTTATTCGAAAACTACGACACCTAACGAATGTTAAGTAATATTATTGATTCGGTTGTTTACTGTGAATATTCAAGTCTGTTCTTTAAGTATAAAATGTTCATGTTTGATTTAAAAGAAGATATACATTTCTTTTATGATTCGATTATGAAAACAAAAAAAAAACATTAAGTCATTTTCTTAAACTGCAATAAAAGGATCAGTAAAAGATCGAACCTACTTTTCTCTATATTTTAAATTTTAAAATAAATTGCTTAAATAAATTGCAATAAATAAAAATTCTTGAATGAAAAAGAAATAAATATAAATAAATAATACCTAAAATAATCATTTAAATACTCTAATTTTAATTTGATTTAAACTTTTCAAAAAATAGTCAAAACGGTTTTGATTATACTTTCATAATTATGCCAAAATGTGGTGTCTATATTACCATTTATTATTATTATTAATCATTATTATGAGAATTATTAAACATTAGCTCTATTAATCCTGAATTTATTTAGGTGTACGCTTTAATAAAAATGTAATATAAAGGTCTAGGCAGATATTTTATTTCTAAATTATTAGTAATTTTGAATATTTTTTTTTTTTTGTAGTTTTGTTTAGTAAATTTAATTTTCTAAGATATTTTGATAACTAATTCGATTTGTGATTTAGTTAATGTAATTCACACGATTTTTTTCGACTATACCTGGACCAATTACTGAACGAAATATTGATCGATAAATACCCGAAATATAGGTACAGGTCATCAAGATAACAGATTAAAAAATATATTTAGATATCGAAAAATTTATTGATTTATTTAAAAAAAAAAAGGAGACATTTTTGCCTAATATTGTTCTTTATTTGCAGGCGTGACTTGTTTTCGGTAGTATCGACTGTCGATTCTGAAAATTTTAAACGATAGATGCACATTTTGTAACTAATTCAGGTATTCTTGAAAGGTCACATTTTTTTAATAGTATTACAATAAATGGTTCACCAATGCATAATAAGTCGATATTGGCTTAATCTAGCAGATATAGATTTATCGATACTATCGATTCGATAGTATAGAAAGGTTATCATTACACCCCAGATTTTAAGGTTTTAGATTAAGATGTTTGACGGTTTAGTAATTTGAGCAAGATTGCAATAGCTGTGCTGTGCTAAAATCCATTGTCATTTGTTGAGATTCTGCACAACTCAATCATTTCCATATAATAATGATACACAAATACAGAGACCAGGTTCAATTGAACGGATCGCAAGAGCTGGGAGCGTCTTAACGTGCTTACGAGAGTGTTGCATAAAAGCCTATTAGAGAAAAATCATCCCACGATTTGCATAAAATTAATTTATTGCCAACCAATTGAAATGATCTTTGAGCTCCCATCCTGTTTCGGCCAGGCTCACTACCGGGTACACCTTTTTGCTTAGCCGACCTGACACCCCAAGACCCGATCAATTTCCTGGCCCGCGGGCAAATGAGATTCCTATCCCCGAACAACATTTCTCTTTTATCGCAACTTCCTCGGGGAAGATATTGACGAGATTATGGAAGAGCAGTGTCGAATATCATGGCATTAGTCGTTTGAACTTGAGTGCTGGGATGAAAAGATGGGCTAGACAATAGATGCTCTCACTGTCAATGCCTCATTCCTGGTGAGGGCCTAAGGCTCTCAATGGAAGCACATCCTTCCGGTTTATTCTGCTATTCAAATTGAAAACGGCTGTCTGGGAGGAAGATCGTCGTCCTTTGCATCATCATTGAGCACGAACACTTGACATTAAGAGCATTTTAGGGAAGTGAGGGTGGAAAAATAGAGCGGAATATCAGGTAATTTTCCCCACAAGATTTCCCACAGAAGCGGAGAATGTAATTAAAATGGGCATTCAACACAAAAGCACATGTACAACACTCAGAGAAAATTTGTACCATACACTGCAAAAGACATTTTCTATTGTTAACCCTTTAATGTATTATTAGAATTGGGATTAAATGAAATTATTTAACACCACGCCATAAAAAATGTCAAACTTTTGTAAAAATTGATTTTCTCAATTTTTTTTTTCTTAAAATTAGAATGAGAATTGTCAATAATTCCTTCACAAAAAACTTGAAAATTCTGGTTTATTAAAGGTCTTTTACGTATTAAAACCCCAGGAAAACGAAAGTAATATAATTTTCTACTGAAAAAAATCGAATTGTTAACCGAAAGATGGCACTACTTTATTTTCTGTTGCATCGGGTTACACTACTTATAACTCCATTCAGTAGTGCCATCATTAGGCTTAAAAATGACAGAATATGTCAATGCACTTTTAGATTTATTAAATATAAAGTTCAAAACAGTAAAATTCGTTTAAAGACAGTAAGATTCTGTCAAATTTTATAGCTCATTTTTTTCTGTTTAAATTTAAAATGTAACTGAATTTAACTGTTTCTGCATGAAAATTGTCAATTGGATGATTAGGGATTGACAATTTTTATTAAATTTTCTTCGTCATCACGTTCTAATTCGATTTCTTGACTTTTTTCTTTACATCATAGGTGACAAGTCACAAATAATCGATGAGAGTTGCCATATGATATTTGTGAAATTTCATAGCAATAAATTTCAATTTAAATTTGGAAAAAATAGACAAAAAATTGTTAAAAAGGTGTTTTGTTGCCTAGCCGAGGTAAAATTTAGCATAAGTGAGTTTCAAAGAAATAATCAAAATTTCTTTATACAAAATCGAACTTTGGAACGATAATAAAAATTAACAGACAGATATAAATTGGAAAAATTCGGTCACTTTGGGTTGTAAACGATAAGTAAGGAAAGTAAAGGAGTGAAAAGCAGTAAGGTCAATCCGTGACTTTTTATCGTTGACAGATATAAATTTAGGCAGAGAGTAAATTAGCGGTAAAAATTGAATTTTGCCAATAAAATACTGAATTTGGTCATTAATGGCTCCGGAATACCTTTTAGACCAGGACAATTTCTTAAAGTCGAAATTCGAATTCCTGTCTCTCCCATACGTTTTGCATATGTCTATCTCATTCTTTCGCACTCTTCTTCTTCTTTTTCTTCTTTTAAACATCACTCCAAATTCAATTTAGTTCAATCGAATTTAGAGTGAGAAAAACTGAGATAGACATACGCAAAGCGTGTAAGAAAGAGATGTAAATTTTGATTTCATGAAGTTTTCCAGATCTAAAAGATATGCCGGAGATGTAAAAAATTAAATTCGATTAGTATTGTCTCAAGCTCATCTTTGGATCAGTAAAATTTTATGAAATCAAAATTCACATTCCTTTCTTAAAATTTTCCACTGTTTAGAATTCTTCTTCGTATTTGAAGCATCACAATAAATTCAATTAAGTTCAATTCAATTTTGATTTAATGAATTTTTCTGATATAGCTGTCACGTATAAAATATTAAAAACTTGTTCAGTAATGCCTCTGGCGTACTTTTAGCTTGGTATAATTTCATGAAATCAAAATTCACGTCCCTTTCTTTCTCGAAAGATTTGCATAAATCTATCACACTCTTTCGGACTCAAAATTAGATAAAACTAAATTGAACTTGACAGGATATTCAAAAGAAAAAAAAAGAATCCGAAAGAGTGGGATAAACATATGCAAAGCTTTTACAAAAGAAAGGGATGTGAATTTCGATTACATGAAATTTTCCTGATCTAAAAAGTGTACCAAGGCCATAATGGCTCCAACATACCTTTTAGATCAGGAAAATTTCATGAAGGCGAAATTCGCATCCCTTTCTTTTTCACATGTTTTGCATATGACTTTCTCAGTCTTTCGCATACCAAATTCAATTGAGCTAAATTGAATTTTTTAGTGATGTTTAAAAGAAGAAGAAGAAGAGTGCAAGAAAATAAGATAGACATCTGCAAAGCATGTGAGATGAGAAAGAAAGGGATTCGTGTTTCGACTTCATGAAATTTTCCTGATCTAAAAGATGTACCAAAGCCATAGGGAACTTTTTTTTAACTTATCATATAAAATAATTGTGAATAAAATGAAAAACTATCTGCTTGTTGACTAAACTTGTAGACGATTTCGCTATCTGTTACTTCTAAATTGAGTATTGCTCTAATTTTATTTTTGCTAATAAAATTTAGTTTCTAATGGTTCCGACACACATTTTAGATGAAGAAAATGTCATAAAATCGAAATTCACATCCCTTTTTTTCTTTAAAATTTTGCATTTGTCTATCCTAACCCTTTGAACTCTTCTTCTTCTTTTGAACATCACACCAAATTAAATTTAGTTCAGTTGAGAAAGAACTGCGAATTTTGATTTCATGAAATTTTATCAATCTAAAAGGTGTGACGGAGCCACAATTGATGCGAAAAGTTAATTTCGTGAAACTAAAATTCACATCCTTTTCTCTCCTAAACGTTTTTCATATTTCCATCTCACTTTTTTTCGATCGAAATTAGATTATACTAAATTGAATTTGGCCTGATGTTCAAAAGAGAAAGAAAAATGCGAAAGAATAGGATGGACTCATGCAAACTGTTTGAGAAGGAAAAGTATTTCGATTTCATGAAATTTTCTTGATCTAAAAGGTGTGCTAACGCCGTAAGTGCTAATTTTTCCAGTATCACAAATTAGTACACTTATACGAGCTTCAGACCTAAGGCTTAGCCATAAGGCTTAACTTCTCTAGATTCTTATCAGTTGAAAATTTTTGGAAAATTTTGACTTAGAAATGGACTATTAATTGGAATTAATTTATTTGACTCAGAAGAGCAAATTAAATTGGTTGCTATTTAGGATTTTAGGACCTTTGGAAACTAGGCTAAACCTCTAGTCTGAAGACGGCCTTATAGTCAAAGGGTTAACTTTCTCGTATTTTGAATTTCTCTCAGTGCACAAAGCGAAAGTATCAGAAGCATTTTTATGTTTTTCATCAAATGAAATCAAAATGTTCCTCTCCAGCAACTTCCGCGTGTAAAATGTTTGTCTTGCGATGGTTTTCGTTTGTCATCATCGTCTCACAAAAACCCAAGAGTGCAAGTTTCCGCAAAATCTTCCGGTTTCTCAAGCTAAAAAGGGCTCAAATAAAAACCCGGAGATTTTTAAGAGATGTTGAATGTCTCCAAGATCGAAAGGAAAAATCTCCCATGCCATTCGGAATTGCATTTAATTTGCAGAGGGGACAATTGAATTGCAACAAATCGCGATGTTTTTTTTTGAGATTGCAAAACCACAACATCATCGATATGAGGGCTTCCATGACACAGAAATGGCCAGTTTTTCCCAGACCTGTGCAATTTGTGGCACAGAAACGTCTCGCAAATTGCTTTGATAAGAAAATTGCGCAAGATTTTCTTATAAGGGATTTTTTAAAAAATACATTTTATATTTTCTGACCTCATAGCTCTGTGCCTATTTTCATTGATCTCAACTTCAGTGATTCATTCATTTGTATGAGATGCTCTTAATTGGAGTTCGTTGAGAAAATTCTCTGTTTGATTCCATTGATGATTTTTCAGTGAGAATCCTTCAAATTCCCAGCCTTTCTCATTCAATAAATCCGCCTTTTTTGTAGCACGCAATGCAGGCGTTACTACATATCTTTAATAAAAAAAAACTCCAAGTCAAAACTGCCACAAATCATCAATAAAAATTCATAAAAAAAACCTTTTCAGGAAATACAAAAAATCATTCAGCATTTTTCCACGTTATGCAAATGCCCTGAAAATTCCTGTCACTTCCTCAACTTCAACTTTTTCCTCCTTCGCCAAAGATTAAAATTGCTCAGCAATTGACATTGGACCTTCCATTTCCGGTGCAACGGAAGTTTCCTTTTCTTGCACACTTTGGGAAAATTGAATAACGATTGCATTTCTTTTTTTTTGGGTAAAGGAATTTCGAAATTTTGCTGAAGAAGGAAAAAGCTGTTTTCTTCGGTTCATTTGAATTTCAGGGATATCTCAAAAGCAATCTTTAAGAAAAAAATTTAGCCATCTTTCCTGTTAGTTTTTGGGCAGAGGGATTTCTAAAAAAAATAAAATAATAAATATGGAAGCATTTGGAGATTTCTCAGGCAAGATATTCAGTTATGAAGAAATTTGATGCCTTCGAAGACTTCGAGGATATATGACTTTTTTATGATTCCGGATATTTTTTAATTCCTTTTGCCATATGGTTCAATTTTCCATTAAGATTTTAGATAAATTATAATTTTTTAAGAGCACTGAATCTCTCAAAACTCTTGGACTTTCCGCTTATCTTTCAAAAAGAGCTTACCAATTAATATCGTATAATACTGATTGATGGTACATTTTCAATTTAAAATTGATAAGATTTTGAAGAAGTAGGGGGAAGTGGGGCTACACTGATATACGATTTTTCGCATATTTCTAAAGGAAACTTGGTTTTAACGTACTATAGCTCTACAAAATAATTGTGGAACTAAATAAGATAATTGTTAAGCACAGCTTTTCTTTTAGAAATATTTGTAAAAGTCGACCAACATCTCAAAGTAGCCCCACCTTCTCTAAATCAAAGTAGATCAACAATTAAACCGAATTAAAGAAAGTTTTATATTCAACAAGACGTCATTGTAAATTATTTTTGACTAATTTAATTATTATTTTTCATTTTAATATTTTTTTTTATTTTTGGTCTTTTTGTTGCTTCTGATAATTTGGATTTCAACATCTGTTTCTTTGTCTTAGATTACTTTTACTTTTCGAAATCAAAGAGAGAGCATATACAATCCGTTTGCGTTTTCGAATTTCTCACAGAACTGGAACTTAACCCTCAAACGGTGTTTTCTTTAATATGCGAAAAAAAGTTCTAAAACAATGTTTTCTAGGATAATTATGATCCAATAAAGTCGAGAAAACCATCCATTCTTCATTATCTCTTTTAGTTTAGGCGCTAGGTGAGAAAATATAAAAAAAATTAGAAACTCTTTTTGCTTCTAAAATTCACATTCTTAGTTTTTTCAAATTTTTTAAATAAAATATACAAAGTAGAATGACATATCTTTCAGTAAAAAATAAATTTATTTTGGTCAGATAACTTTAAATCGGTATTTTTATGGAAATCGGAAATGAGTTTTTTTGCACAAATATTTTTTATTGCTTTTTCTCTGACCTGTCACACAAAACTGGGAATAGCAACAAAACGAAGAGTCAAAATGAGTTCAAACTTTCAAGAGATGTTTATAAGACTATTACCGAGGACACTATAGCACTTTTAAATAAATAAAATCTTTATTGTCGCTGTAAATGTGATTTTTGTGAAGACCGCCTGAAGGCGCTCGTACCCGTTAGAGGGTTAAATTGCAACGAAACGTTTCGGTTTTCGGTAAGTTCGGAGATCCCCAAACATAACCTACATAACATACCTATTACCGAAAAATATTTCGACATGGATTTTTGATAGTTCAAAATTAAACTAATTTGTAGAGCCTATATATCAACTTATTTTCGTAAGTTTCAATTTTTTAGAAAGGTTTTGAAATTTTCAATCCAGCCACAACAATTACAAACGGTAATGAACCGCTAACGTACTCGTAATTGAATTAAATTTCTTTAATATTTCATTTTTATTTTGTTCGAAAGCTGATTATCGGGCTATGGGTCAAACCGTAAGACATGTCGTCTACTGATCTTCGATGACCCCGCCATAAGTCAATATTGTTTCAAGAGGTTTTTTCTGTATTTCCGCCTGCCCCTCCTACCATTGCAAAACAATTTTCTACATGACAAACGCAATTCACAAGGCAAATCTCACTTCAAATTAAATGTAAAAATTACCATTAACGTGAATCAACACAATATTCAATGAATATTTAAAAAAAAACACTTAAAAATATCGAATAATTGTCCGTACTTCACCACAGCTAAGTAAGACTGCAGTAAACACGAAGTTCTGTCATATTTCTCGTATGCAATTGATCAGACTGAAGTTTCAACAAAGCAATTTTAAATCAAATTATAATAAAAATTTAACGAATTTAGTTTTAAAGTCTTCCAGAAAGAACTAATATTCAGATAGAATACATTATTCATCAAATATTGGAAGAAAATTCCATAAGTTTAATTAATTTATATTTAGTGTCCAATTTTATGCTTAAAGTGTCCAAAATTAGAAAATGTCCAAAATTATGAGCACTTCCCTTATTTGCCAATGAGGACAAGGGATTTAATGAAATTCAGAAATCAATTATAAAATGAAGCATATGTTATCTAATAATAATATAAATTTATGCAATACTGTGATACAATCTAATTTATGGTAAACTTAACTTTAAAACGATTTCGAGTATTTTTGATTTAAGTCGCGGCTAATTTATTTTAAATCACATCAAATTTTTGATTCATTTGTTTTAAAATAATATTTTTATTTCAAAGTGATAATATTATTTTCGTTTTTGAGAAATTTTTGTTAAAACTTTAAAAGCTTTGCTTAAAACAATATGATTTCTTAATTTTTCTGATTTATTTTTTAATATTTATAACTTTAAAAAATGGTGCTAATTAATCTGTTAAAATTGTCTTAGACCTTTAATGAATTCTTTGAAATATTTCTGCGAATTGCACTAAATTTTTGTGGTTTTTGTGTATTATCTCTAACAAGATTTCTAGTACTGAAAATCCTAAATTTTATATTAATGGCTCTGGCACACCTTTTAGATCAAGAAAATTTCATGTAGTCGAAATTCGAATCCCTTTCTTTATCACATACTTTCACATATCTCATTCTGTCGCACTCTTCTTCTTCTTTTAAACATCACACTAAATTCAATTTAGCTCAATCGAACTTGGTATACGAAAGAATGAGATAGTCATATGAAAACATTTGAAAAAGAAAGGGATGCGAATTTCGAGTGAAATTTTCCTGATCTAAAAGGTGTGCCGGAGCCATAAGTCTCAAAATCTATTGATCAATATCCCTTTTTCTTGACTTTAGCAACTCCTTTTCGAAACACAAAAGAAAATAAATCAGATTAAATGAGAAAATCACATTTCATCATCATCAAACGAGGATTCTCACGCCAAAAATGAAGAAATTAACTTTCACAGAATCTTCCGCGGAGGGTGCTAGATAATCTCCCTTCTCAGCATCACCGTACAAGATATTAATAAATCAAATTTGTTAGAGTCCGACAAAAAAGGAGAAGAAATTGGTGGGTGAAGAAAAAAAAGAAAAAACAATCGTCATTTTAATATTTTAGACATCTGTTTCCGATGAGATTTCTGGGCCTGAAGCTGCTCACTTTTGGTGTCTACCACAAGCAAAAATAAAAAAGAAAATAAATAAAAAATAACGAAAAAGATTTGTTAGAAAAAAATGCCTCAACGTGGTTGTATTTTTCTCACAGATCAACTTTTTGATTCCATTCTCTTGGTGCCTTCTATTTGCCTTCTCCTCGAAGTCCCATAGAATCTATTTAGACATGCGGTGATCGTATGAATGGATTGAAAGTGTTGGAAAGGGACATTTGTTAGACGGAGATTTCCACAAAATATTCTATTTAATTTTTTTTTCAGAGTCTCCATCTCCTACTATTTTTCCCTCAGACTGAATTATCCCAATAATAGAGGAGTAATTTTGTAAAAGAACTCCTAACACGGGTGTCTCGTCACTTCTGTTTTTGATCCATTCCTAAAGAAAAAAATACCATGGAAGAGGTGAATGTGTTCGTGATCATGCTGGAGAAGTGAGATTCAATACAAGATCATTATGCAATGATCATTTCTCGCCTCAGTCTTCCAACTATTCCATGTAGGTCGATATATGAATTTTCCAACTAATACAGACGCCATAGTGCAATTTTAGGGGATAGTTGGATAGTTACAGTTTACTATGTATTTAAGCTCTTTCACAAAATCATCTAAAAACTATCCCAATAGTTATCGTTAGTAAAAACTAAAAAAATTCATTATACCTAGAATTTGTAATAACATTGGAAATTTACCAATTCATAAAAACCGGTCAAACGGTTTAAACTTTTAAAGGCATTAAAATTAAATCAATTTTGATCAAATTACTTAATAAATGTGCCATCTATAGTTATTTAACTTAACTTTGAACAAAGCAAAATATAGTGAATTTTCCAGTAAAAGGTTCATACCCCTTCGGCACACCTTTTAGATCAGTAAAAATTCGTAACGTCGAAATTCACATCCCTTTCTTTCTTAAAACTTTTGCATATGTCCATCCTACTCTCCGGTACTCTTCTTTTTCTTTTGCACATCACACCAAATTGAATTTGGTTCAGACCAATTTTCAGTCCGAAAGAGTGAAATAGCCTTATGCTAATCTTTTTTAAAAGAAAATAAGATCTTCAAATCCAATGAATTGGGTTTTAATATAAGATGTTTTTAGTTAAGAGATTCGACTAACGAATTCTAATTAGAATTTCACTTTTATTATCGTAATTTTTTTTATTTGCGAAGAAATTTATTTAACCAAATTCTGGATTATTTATCTCAACGTAAAATTTATCGCCTGGAATTTAGTTTCTTTTGTTTTAAAGAAGTTCTCAGTCCTAATTTGTTGCACATTAATAATTTTTTGGATTTTGAGAGTTTGATTAAAGAAATAAAAATTGAAAATTGAAAAAAAATCAAGTGACACATAATTCAATAAGTTCCGAGGTTATATTCATCGCTAAATTTGTAAAGTTTCCAGTAAACACTTTGAATTTGAGTCTCTATAAGTTTAAAAAAGGTTTAGATAGATAGATTATATAGGGAGCATGGCACGATCCGTGGGCTGCAGACACCTAGGCTCTATTTGAGCCCCTTATGTCTACCCAACAAACCTTACTCCAATTCTTTTAAAACGTGGCTGAACTGCAGAATATCCTGAGCTGCCGCTCTTTTGATATCTCTCAGTGTCAGCACTTCTTTCTTAAAGATCTGAATTCTCTGGCTTGAGAATTTGGAACAATAACATAAAATGTGTTCTACTGTTTCCAGACTCTCTCCACAACCCCTGCAAGCTGAGGTAACGTCTACACCCAACTTTGCAAGATGTGAATTTAGCCAGTGTCCTGTGTAAATTCCTATAATAACCCTCAAGTTCCCCCTGTTAAGATTTAACAAGAGTTGAGATCTATTTAAATCTAATCCATCTATTACGGATTTCGCGAAACTACAGCCTTTTACGTTATTCCAAAGTGCTGTATGCTCTATTCCTGTAATATATTGGAAGTAATCTTTCCGTAATTCTTTCTCAACTCCCAAGACTGGTTCAGGGCCTATAAAGTCCTGATATACACCAATCTTCGCGAGTTTATCTGCTTAAAAAAGGTTTAAATCATGGTAATAACCATTGCTAAAACTTTTTATACAAAAATGTGCCTCTATTTGGACTTTATAACAGAACTGTTATACTGTCTTATGCAACAAAATGAATTAACTTACGAGTTATATCAAGATTATGGTATAATTTACAACACAAGTGAAAAGTTTTTCCATAATGTAATAATGCTTATAAACATAAAAATATTAATATAGCTTTAGAACAGTTTTTATAATGCCATATTTATATCTTGACCCTTTAAAAAAATGTGATTTTGTTTTTAAATGGAATACGTAAAGAAGTTTTTTTTTTCATTTTTAGCTAGTTCGTTATTCTAAGTAAGGGAAAGTTTTCAGGCTTTGCACACATTTCCCAAATTTCCACCTTCCACCGCAGACCTTTTCAATAAATCATCGCGTTTTGGACAATTTCTGAGAAATGTCGTCACGGTATTTGTCCGTCTATCCGTCCGGCTGTCACCAGCTCTAGAGGTCAAATGGTCAGGGATAGACTTGGGACCTTCGGGGAACACCCCATAAGTCGACCAAAGGATCGTTAACATCTTCCTCTTTTACACCATCTCTTCCATTCCCCTTCTAAACGATATTGTTTTGGGATTGCTCGAAAAGGCATTGTTCGTTTTTTTTTTTCATTTTTGGATATGTTTCAGAGATTACCTAGGCGGAAAATTGACCATGTTTGAAAATACCCTTGAATCATTCCTAATAACAGTTTCTCAAGATTAAAGGTTTAAAGAGGCTCTAGAGAGCGTATTTATCAGACGAATGGGGTTATCTTTAGGCTCGTTGGAAGGGTCTTAGAATTTCCGAAAAAACTGAACCGGTTCCGATCGGGTTTGAACCGGTAATGAAGCGGTTCATAACCATTAACTAATTTTTATTCGAAATTCAATTACATTATGGTGTCTATACACTAGAAGCAATTTTCGTCAAAGATTGCTTTTTAAAAAAAAAATTCTGACTTTTCTGCCTACAAGGATAGGGGAAATTTTCTTTAAAAAGGCATTTTTTAAAGAAATTTATTATAGTGTGTAGAGGCCATTAGTCCTAAGTTATTTTGGAAAATGTTTTGAGCAATTTATAAATCCGGTCAAATCAGTTGTGAACCGGTTATGAACCGATAAGTAATTTAGTAATTTAATAATTGATTTAAATAATTTTTTTAATAATATATAAATAAAATTAATATTTGACGAAAACTTCTCCCAATAATGTGTAAAGATTTTGAAGTCTTACTTTTGTCTAAATTAAGAGTACTAGCCAGAAGTATATGAAGTATGAATCTTCCCCATGTTCCCCTATTAACTAATTTTATACCACAGTGAATTACTAATGGTCACGAAAATGATTTATAGAAAAAAAACTCGTGTTAAAAATTACTTTTTCAATGCCACCATTTCAATTCAAACACGCCAAAGATCATTGAGAATTTCTATCGCATCTCAATCTTGTACTGAAAACACGGCAGATGATCTTAATCTCAGACTAATTGACTGATGGCAAAATTTGATCAAATGGTGAAATTTTGGACACTAAACTTCTCAATACTTCCTCTAATTCTCTCAGCATCTAATCTAAATAATCTTCAGCATCGAGTGATTCAAAGAATTTATGCAAAGCTCAATGAGTTGAGACAAAAAATAGCACAAAAGCCCATCATAAAAGCGAAGAAACATCCAACAGAGATCACTCATCGAAGATCTCTCGAGGATGAAGAATGAATGAGAAATTTACGATTCCATTGAAGAAAAGGTGTTTGATGAATTTTTATGTTAATTTGTACACAATTTTTTTTAACAACATTTTGTACCCGTATGAAACACAAATTTTAATGAGATCGCTTTTGAGATGAAATTTACTGCATAATGATCTTTTAGCCTCCGGAAAATGCTTCAATCACAAAAATTACATTGGTGATTACAGCGAGAGATGGAAAGTTCTTTGACTTTCCTCATAGGCACAAAATCTAGTTTAGATTGGAACTTGGGATGGAATGTTGATGGCCAATTATCATCAATGAAAATGTATCTGAATGAAAGGTATTTGAAAAGATCTCCAATCTCCCAGTGATTTAGAACAGAAATGGAGATAATGGGCATGTCTTTAATTAGACGTTTCACCATGAATTGGGAATTTCTGAGCTTTTATCTTTGATTCCTAAAAGACTTTTTTTTACCACGTTTGACATAGGAAGGAATTGAAAGTTTACAGTTTTTTTCTTAAATAAAAAAAAAATGATAAAAAGTATTTTTTAACATGTGAGTAATACCTGCTATTTATATTCCCGTGAGATCGATCAAATCCTTTTAGGGAAGAGATTTTTATCACAAATTTGCTCACACTGCTCCCGCATTATCAAGATTAAAATTAAAAGTGATTTTTGTTCCACGAGAACTTGATTTTTACTGATATTACTGATAAAAAAAAGAATACAGATAGATTTAAGTTTATTTCCTGCCTTTTAAATATAAATATCTCTTCTTAAAAAAAAGTCTATAACTGATCTTTAATAATTTCTATTCTAAAAAGCATTTTATCAGGACCTTTTTCTAAATGTACTTAAGTAAAATTAATATTTAAAAAAAAATGTTTTCAATTAAAATAAAAGAACGATGACAAAATTAATAGATTTCAATATTTTTTATAAAAGACTTTTTTAAATAAAAACATCTCACGAAAATGGGAAAACATTTTATGGAGTCTGTCGCCTTATTTGTAGTAAAGACTATTTTATTAATATTAATATTATAATTGTTATTATAGTTTTTTATAAGTCTTTTCGTCAGAAAATATATTTCCCGGTATCTTTTTTATGTAGGGGGAAGTGGGGTGCGTTTCAAATAAGGCCACTTTGTAACACGAATATTTTCTCGTATTTTTATATTGAATTGGACATTTCCATGCTATAATTTAGATTTAGGATCCCTCAATCAAGCTACCTCAAGTCAAAGGTGCAAATAATTTTATATTTTTTTTGTATTTTAGGAATAATTTAAGTATTTGCAATTATAACAAATTTGATAAAATTTCTTTTGCCTTTGATTACTAAAATATTACTATTTTCTACCCAAGTAGCACAACCTGACTGGAAGCAAGACATTAGAAAAGGCAATGAAGACGCCATTTGAATATGTATAATGCAACACAAGCAGAATAAATATAATGTGCGTAGTGCAAAGTACCTAGTTTGACACCAATCAAAATTTATGTAAGTTTACTGTCGAAATGCTGACGTCAAGATGACTATTTATTAAAAATTGTGATTCCAGTTGTGATTCAAACGGTATACTTTTGGATTTTTGGTACGCGAAAAACGGTACACCAGTCCTCACGTATTCGTCTGAAACCGGTGGCAGCCAAAATCCCGAAAGTCCAAATCCTGAACGCTAAAATCCCGAAAGTCAAAATCCCGAAAGACAAAATCCCGAAAGCCAAAATCCCGAATGTTCAAAATCCTGATAGGGATGGAATAATATGGAGGAAAATGTTTAGAATAATTTCCCAAGACACAGAAGATTTCCCTTTGCCTCCAGCAAGCGTGGGTACAATCGTGGGACTAGCTGACACTTTTAAGAATTCGGGATTTTGGCTTTCGGGATTTTGGCCCTTTCGGGATTTTGGCGTTCCGGATTTTGGCTTTCGGGATTTTGGCTTTCGGGATTTTGGCTTTCAGGATTTTGGCTTTCGGGATTTTGGCTTTCGGGATTTTGACCGGGACCCGACTGAAACATGGGTCTGAGGCAAATAGAATAGCGAAGTCTTCAGCGTTTGAGAAGAGGATTCTACGATGGAATTCTGGCCCTGTAAGTGAGGAAGAACTATTCCAGAGCATACACAACCATGAAGTGTATGAGTGTTTACCGAAAGGTAACTTTTGTGACGCAAATACCCATCAATAGGCTCGGGTGGCCTGGTAATCTGAGGGCTAATTTTTATCATTCGCACTCACACTCGTCAGCCTGAGAAATCCACTTGGACACTCCGCAGATTCAAATCCTTTTGGAAAGACTCCTTTATAACGTAAAGTAATCATTGCATGTACTCAGGAATTTGCGGGGTGTGCGAGTCGATTTCTGGCCAATAAAAAGCTGACAGGTCTGAATGAGACTTTCAAAAATTTACCCTTTGGTTCGCAAGGATGACGACGATTCAACCTGGAAAGTCATTAGGGGCGGACTCTAAGTTTTGAGGAAACGAGGCCGACCTAGCCTCTGATGGACCAACGACGTGGACCAGGACGCCAGCTTCTGACGTTTTTTTATTTCTGACCCTTTTTTATAATAATTTTTTTTGTAATTTTGTTTATTTCTGACCCTTTTTTGCTGCTTGGGTAGTTTAAAAATTTTCCCAGAATGCCTTTCCTTGTAATAATCATGAATTGTAATAATTACATAATAATGTAATAATCAAAATTTTAATATTTAAATAAATCTTCATAACAGAGATGTAATAAAAAAAATAAACTTAATACAAAAAAGCTTCGTGCTCTATGCTTCATTTGAGACACTGTTTTTTATAGTTATCACTGAAATAAAAAAAAAATACTATCAAGAAAACTTTCTCAAATGTCTGGATAAGTGATAAAAATGCTAATTCAACGAAATGGCCCTATCGACCAATTCCCCACTGTTTTAAGGCATTCTTAAAGCACAAGTATCGCTTTTAGATCATGAGCTCTTGTTGTCTCCTTCGTGCACAAAATTGTAAACAAATAAAATGTAAATTGACTTTGGTAACACTGGGTAACACTTTACAAAAATTAAAGACTATAAAATATTTTATTGAGACACTTTTTTTGGGGCATGGCTACAATTATTTTCATCATCTTATGACTATTGGACTATTCTTAGAATTATCTTTTGTTCTCCAGCAAATTACAGCATAAAACAACCTTCTAGAAATTTGTTACAAAAATTCCTGTTACGAATTTGGGAGCAAGAATTCTTAAGAGATGTCCCTTGAGATTTTTTTCGTGTGATCTAGATGAAAATCTCAGGCAGGAGCTGCTCAATGATCAAGTGATCAAACCTTATCTCATGAGTAAGAGATTGCGTGTCAAAAATAGCAAGGAGAATCACACCCATTCACTTCACGATCATCTCTGCGTGAATCGCGAGATGTTTTTACAAGTAGACCCAGAAGAACTGTTGAGTCATTACAATTAATGGTATTTCCGAGAAACATCCACATACTGTGAATTCTCACGAAGTGTTTGTCTAAATCAATATTTTTCGACATCTTATTGCAAATGATCTTGCCTTTTGTCACAAACGTATACACGTTTTCATTTATTATGAATATTTAACATCACCCAAAGATTTTCATTCATTTCGCTGTTATTTGATAAAGGCTTGGCAACTTTTCTTGTAAGTATTGTTGAACGTTTCTTCCTCAATTTGTTAGTTTTTTTTATTATTTTGTCGTCCAGCGGAAAGCAATGGCAGAGGAAACTCTGCGAAATGCTCGAATTTACGCGTTTCTAGATGTTAACAATAATGTTACCCAAGAAGCAATTTCTTTTCTATATTACAGAATTCTGTGAGACGAAATGCAGGAAAATTCTACTTGGGTATTCATTTAAATCAGTTAAAAAACGTCTTTTACTGTGTTATCACACTTGCACATTAAAATTTTAATATGATTCACATTAATTGTCGCTGGTGAGAGTCCAAATGTGTAATTTGTGTGTTTGAATCATTTTATATTCAAAATTTGATCTATTTGTTGATAAAAAGGTGGACTTGGCGCGCAAAATTTGATATAAATTGATTTATAGCATTAATGCGAAAAATTAATTCGATTTTCTCTTTAATTTTTTAATGTGAAAAATATTTATGCTTTAGGTAAATTTAAACTTATTTTTGCAGGCCAAGTCCACTTCTTTAACAATAAATAGAAAAACTCCAAATATTAAGTGACTCAAAGACACAAATAACATATTTGGACGCTCACAAGCGACAATTAATGTGAATCACATTAAAATATTAATGTGCAAGTGTGATAACGCGGTTAAAACTATTTCAAAATTATAAATTATTTTCTTAATAGCAGTTGAATTACTATCACATTACCGATTAATTACCATTTGGTTACCATTTATTCGTGTTGGAAATTCTAAAACCTTTATAAATCAAAATTTGATCAATTTTGTTAAGGAAACGATCCTTTGGAATGGTGTAGCATTGATCTTGAAAAATTAGAAATCGGAATTTTCTGGTTATACTCAAGCAGCATACAGTCACCAGAGCGCCAATTTCCATTGGAAAGTAGTTATATGGTAACACAGTGCGAGCCCAACAGTGTTAACATGTTTTATTTTATTATTTCTGTAGATCTCAGATTCTAACCTCACAAAATTAACTTAAAATTTTAACATTTACCATGGAATTTTATATATTCTTTCAATTGTGTTTAAAGTTTTTATGCCTAGATTTGACATTATTGGAGTCTTACTGTATGTTGAATATAATCAACAAATAATTATTATTTGTAGGATATTTCAACGTCAGAATTACTATAAAATTACCCGTCTACTAATAAAAATTTCACTACAATAAGCACTTTCCAAGGGTCTTCAATGTACGAACTCATTGTTGTTAAAAACCAGATAAAATTACTCAGTGTAATAAATGCGTAAATAAATCGTTATTTTGACGTAATTTTTTCAACAGTAGTAGAAATTGCGCGGAGAGCCCCTCTGAAATAATGATGTGTATTCTGATTCAAAGGAAAAAGATTATACCAGTTAAAATTGAAAAATTGTAGTTTAAGGATTACGTAAGTCACGCAGACTAAAAACACAGCATATTTTCTTGACATCTTTCCTCAATATAATAAAAAATATTAAAAACGAGCTCTTAAGATATAAAAATACAACATTTTGACAATATTATCTGAAATTTCATTTCCAAATTTTAAAACTTCAGCGCTTGAGACATGTTTTTGGTAGATAGTTTTTGGAAAACGCTTTTCGGTAACACTGTGCTCCCCATACAAAATTATCAAAACTAATGTTAAATGTACTGTTCAATGTGTTTTTTTTTAATGAATTCTTTTGTTCAATTAAATAGAATTTACATTTTCAGTATATTTTATTACTCAGAGCCAGTGGGTAAATAGGCCTCTTACTGACGATTTAATTTGGGTGCCAATTAACTGATTATTGAGATTGCACGGCGTCGATCCGCCAAATAGGGGAAAGTATTCTCCCTTCGAACGTTCATGCCTTTGATTAATGTAAATTTTCTTTTATCCCTCCGAGCAAGCTTTCACCCGATCACAAAGCCATCTGACATTCAGTCAGTGTGGAGTAACCTGTCATGTCAGCCATGTCAGCTTGGTGGCGTGATGCAGTTGGATGGTCAGGAGTTGGCAACCTTAGCCTCAACCGCAGGTTTTCCCAGGTTTTCCATGAGTTTTTCCGTGAATTCTCAGTGGTGAAAAGTCGACGAGCAGCATTATTATTCTCCACTCATTATTTTCCTTGAAATGACGTATGGGAACAGTCATGGTCTTTTTAGTACTTGAGAACAGTAATGTACTAAAAAAAACATGCTCATTTTTTTCATTGGAATAGCGCCATTACTCATTTTTATTAAATATTGACCAACTAATGATCAATTATTGATGATTATGTGATAATTATGTACAAGTGTTTTAGGGAAAATAAAAGAAATTCACATTATTCAAAGGCATGAACGTTCGAAGGGAGAGTACTTTCCCCTACTACTAAATGTGAATAATTTGTATTAGAAGTGAAGCAATTAGCAATATAATAAGTTCATTATTCCAAGTCTTTTATGAGCGCTTCCCCGAAATGGGGATGCCTTCTGAACGATCCTGGATTTTTTGGAGAAATGCAGAGCATTTCATTACGATTTATCACATGTGAAAATGCCTGAGCGGGAATAGAACTCGCAACTGCGAGACTCGATTAAGGAACCTCATCGTCAATGAGCTAACTGACGCTCTTTTCCACCGTTCTACTAGATCCCTCGCCAATCATGGAGAATAAATGGCGCCGATTAGCCGACCTGCCACTTACGATCCACTCTCAAATCATTTTAATTCACTCTCTGAATTGAAGAAAACAAATTTTCAAGTCATTTCCTGACTCTTATCTGACGTAATTATGATCAATATTTTAAAATTCTAATTCAGACTTTCTTAGCCTATTTTGCTCCAGAAATGCATAAAATTAAAAGATAAAGTTGGAAACGTGATATTACAAGTAAGACTATATTCTAAAACAATGTATTAATTTGTTACTTGGGTATTAACGAAACGTTTTCCTTTATGAGAATTCTATAACCAGGGGCCCATCAAGCCTAATAAAAAGTGAAGATATTTTTCACTTTTCCTTTTAAAAATTTTGCAGCTATTGCACCGCGACTTAAACAAATTTGCTCGTAGTTTTTGTATTATTTCGGCGAGCATTATGACAATGTCAAATGACCAATTTAAAATTTTTATATGGTAAAATCGGAAAAACTAATCGAAAATTCGAAAGAAGTCAGTTACTTAGAGCTTCATGTCTTTGTAATGGTTATTCGATTCTCACTGGGCTTTAATGTTGTCCTATTCCTAAATTTATCACCAAAATTTATCATATGACTTTGTCATATTAATACAGAATTCCCTTACTGAAATTCTCACAAAGTGGAAATATCTTCGAGGACCAAAAGCTATTATCTGATACGGTTTGGCTTCTGTATCGGTAACAAGCAGCCGTATAAGGATATGATATTTTATTTATCTCGAAGCTTTAGGTTTATAACTTCAAATCTCTATCAAAATAAGAGGATAAGGAGTAAAAATACTGCAATTCAAAGTCCATAGATTGCTCTAAGTAGTTCGAGCAAGAAAAGAGAAACCGCGGAGCAATATAAAAGTATAGGAGAAGTTATGAGTCGCGATCACGCAAAATCTTTACTCACTTCTCGTGTCTTTTGAACAAGAGATGAGTCAATAATTAATGATAAAGTTCTCAGAGGCAAAAAAAAAATAAATAAAAATCATTTGAGACAATTTGTTCAATTGATGCCATACGACATTCTCTCGAATGACTTAGAAAGAGATCAGTCTTGTGATCGTGTTCGATCATCATTCTATAGAAATGATAAAGAACTGCATTGTTTGCGATTTTGTGCATTCCTTTCCCCAGAGACATGCTCAACAAATTGCTGGTCAGAGGTTAAGTTATGCGCCTTCTAAGGCAAAATGGAGTCGATGATCGTTTGAGAACTCCCTTTTTGCTCCATTCGCATTCCCTCACAAAATCTCCAATTGACCAACACTAAAAGCCCCAAGAAAGACTCAAGAAAAAAAACTATCCATACCGTCATTTAAACAAAATATAGAGAAGCTTCTTGTCCATTCGCGAGTTGGAATAAAAGAAAAAAATGCTAATATGCCAGAGTAATAACAGCTTTTCACATTAATTGTTACTATTGGCGAAGATGGTTCAACAAGAAAGCCGTTGTTGTCTTCAATACCATGAGGAAACTCTCTTTTTTTTCTCCCTCCAAACACAGATAAAAGAATTAACACAGAGACAAGTTTAGAGCCCAAAGTATCACCACAGAAAGACCCAATTTTTATATTCAGAAAAATTTCTATAGCGTTGTAAAATGTGGAAAAAATGGACAATTATAGCCTGGAGCATGCGATCACGTGCGACGATCTGAAAATTAATATTTCTACTGAAAGACAAGCTTGTACAAATGGCTATTGCATTTTTATTTACATTTTTCAAGCTGTGAGTTCTGAGTTTAGGTCGTTTTGAATTTTTTATGCAAGGTAATCCTATAAAATTGTCGTTAAAATAAAACGAAAAATAAGTTTGACAGTTAATGTCAAAGAGATTCTATAAAATTTCAAGAAACGCAAACTAAATGAAACTATCAAAAACTTGATTAAATTTTGATAAGTAAAAGTATTATTAGATCTATCGTTCTTGGAAATGCTACTATTTAGTATTCGAATCCAATATGTAATGTATAAAAATTTGAAAAGCAACAATAATGTCATTTTGACAGAAAACGGCGAAGAAAGACATAAAAGCCTACAGTGGTGGGAAATGTCAAAATTCTGCCAAAAACATATTTTTTGACGAAAATTGCTGCCAATGTATAGAAGCCTAAAGTCCTTGAAAAATGTCTTGAAGCAATAGTAAAGAGAGGAGGAGTGGAGAATCAATAAAAATGTTCCCAGAAGTTTTACAAAAAAAAAATAACTCAAATAAAAACATGTCATTTTGACAGATAATGGCGAACTAAAACCTAAGGCAGAGGTATGCAAAAGCCGTTGAAACCGAATTAACGTCAAAATAAGTTTGTCATAGTAGCGTTTTGACCAGTGACGTACATGTTTCATTTGACGTTTATTCGGTTTCAACGGTTCTTGCACGCCTCTGACCCAAGGGCTTCCACTGTCGACAGAAATGTTAAAATTCTATCAGAAACAGACTTTTTTTGCCAAAATTTGCTGTCAGGCTGATCATTTAAGTTCTTGAAAAATGCCAAGAAAAAAGGGACGAGGAAAAACCTGACGAAAAATTAATAAAAATTGAAGAATCATCATATACGATTCACTGTTCCCAGAAGTTTTACCAAAACGTAACTTAAATAAAAATATATATCACTTTGACGGATATCGGCGAAATAAAACCTAAAGGCTACTATTGTCAAGAGAAATGTAAAAATTTTGTTGAAAATATACTTTTTTTGAAGAAAATTGAGAAAAAAGTGAGAAAAAACACTAACTGTTCTTAATCAATGAGTTTATCTTGAACGAAAATTTGAAAAGGTGATTCACAAACAATAAAATGATCGTTAGATTTATGATTGACGAAAAATAAATATGAATACTTAATGGTGAGTTAATAATTAATGGTCACAGTTCCCAAATAATCAACTTCACAAACAAAAATGTCACTCTGATATAGGATAAGTGTGCCAAATTCCGGCATAGTTTCATGCAAGCGTCAAAGTCTCAAGTTTGAAATGTAATATCTTTAATAGAACTTGATTTTTTTTTATTCCTTCTACTTAAAGAGTGTTGCTTAGAACCTTGTAGATAGTTTATCGTCTTTATTTACTCTAAAATCATTCTTAATACATTTTAAAATGAATAAAAATGTAGACATAGCTTTGGTGCCCTATTTGGGCCACCTTCATTCTCAGAGTTCCTTGCCCTTTAGGAATTCTTCCAATGCCTTTTCACGTCATCTCGTTTGTCGAAGCTACATTTTTTGTTATTTTTTGCATTGTATAATCTCTAGAGTATGTAAAAACTAAAAATTCATGGAAATTCGAGGAACAAAAAAGGTGGCCGAAATTGCAAGCTGGCCGGAATTTGGCACACTTACCCTATAGTAAATAAATTTTATTCACATTTTAAAACAATAAAGGCAAATGGCAAATTAAATAAGAAAGAAACAGGAATTTGAGATATCTGTTCTTAAACTGTTCTCATAAGGAAATGTCACTTTGACAGAAACGTCATTTCAAGACGTATGAAAAATTCTTTTTTAAAGTACAACTGAATAATTGGTAAGAATGACTGAAACTTTCGCTCCTTTCATTGTAGTTATCTCTATAGGTTCATGTTTAACAATATTTATTGCGTGGAATATTTTAGTGTAGCCCATAAAACTAGCCCATTTCAGTGTAACACGATCAATAATAAAGCAGAACCTATAATTAGAAGAACAAAACTGCCAGAGATTAAATACAGTCTTCTCAAATAAATAAAAAATCAAGCTGGAATCAACCTATCTGCAATTCCTGACATACTCTTGTAGCCATCTCTTCGCACGTGAAACTTCCTCCCGGACCCAACCCAGCCAAAAGAGACGGCCTCAGAGTTGAAGGAAAAAGTCAATTTATTCTGCGTTGCACTCTTGAGAAATTGACTGACCACTCGGGTGATTCTCATGGTGTTGATAAATGTAGTGCAACTTGAGGTATCGCGGAGAGCAAAGGGGAGCTTGGGCAAGAAAAACAGAGAGGTGGATTGTCGTGGCTGAAAATGGCCAATGCAGGAATTCACCTGAGCCGGTTTTCTCGCTGACGAACGCAATATGGAGTCCTCAGCCAAGTTCCAGTTAGAAAATCGCGCACAAAACGCACAAAGATCGCCAATAACAGGAAATCAGACCGGCTTTGGTATATCTTCAACGGGCTAAATTGCATGATGAGCAGTCCAGTAAAAACCCGCCACAGATATTGCAAGAAGTGCAGATATTGGTGAACTCTCAGCAACAAAGTCATATCGTTGGAAATGTGTTGCATTGTGTGAAATTTTATGTGATTTCTGTCGCTGATAGACAATCACGTCTGATGCAATAATGAAAAGACAGGGCGGTTAAGTACTGGTTTCTGCGGTGCTTCTTAAATAGAAAATTGAGTTGAGTATTGCGAATGATACGTTAAACCAAATTCGTTGGAATTTAAATTCAAATTATGAAATTTTGAATAGAAAATTGGTACGTCTAAAACGAAAGTTCCACAAATACATCAGAGGCTAATGACAATTCTAGATTTGTAATTTAGAAAAATCGTTGAATTTTGTTTTGTACCCGTTATGGCTCTGGCACACCTTTTAGATCAGGAAAATTTCATGAAGTCGAAATTCGCATCCCTTTCTTTCTCACATGTTTTCCACATAACTATCTCATTCTTTCGCATATCAAATTCGATTGAGCTAAATTGAATTTGGTGTGATGTTTAAAAGAAGAAGAAGAGTG
Organism: Phlebotomus papatasi; assembly: GCF_024763615.1. Classification (NCBI taxonomy): domain Eukaryota; kingdom Metazoa; phylum Arthropoda; class Insecta; order Diptera; family Psychodidae; genus Phlebotomus; species Phlebotomus papatasi. The sequence continues at coordinate 101,095,022 of NC_077223.1, forward strand.
CGAGAGAATGAGATAGACATATGCAAATCATCTATGAGAAAGAAAGGGATTCGAATTTCGACTGCATGAAATTTTCCTAATCTAAAAGATGTGCCGGAGCCATTATAATTCAAATTTGAAATTGGAATGTCACTTTTATATTTTGACTGCAGAGACAACATTCTTATTCGACTTTAACACTGTTTAGTTAGTATATCATGAATCGATAACAATTCAATGCTTAATCAGTAGCCTTAAAAGTAAACGGTTAATTTTGTTTACTAACCGTTGAAATCCAATTTTGATTTTGACAGGTATCTATAACACTTTGACATTCAAACGAGAGATGAGTCTCTGTCTATTTATTGCGATAACCTCTAGAAACGATCTTCACCAGTGAATTTCGAATTTTCTTTCGAAATAAAACATCCAAATAAATTTCGAAATTCGCGGATAAAAATCAATCTTTGTAAATTTATTTCGATAATTGTTAAGTGCGATCTTCACTTAATTCATAAACTTTGAAATTTATTTTGAAGTAATACATCGAAATAGATTTCAAAGTTGACGGATAAATATAGATATCATTCAATTTATTTCGATAAAATACGATATTTATCCGTGAACTTATAAGTGTATTTCAAAATAAAATTTCGAAGTTCATAGATATAGATCGTAATACTTATCGATTATCGCAATAAATTCACACAGATTTATCATTCATTCTAAATGACAAAATATCGTTTTTGCTTTATCCAGCTTTTGAATATAATTTTGACGTTCTATGAAAAGATTTAATTTCATATCAAAGCAAAACAATGTATGACCGTTTGAGATTTTTGTTATTCAAAAAAAATATAATCTCAATTTTGGCGCTATTCAATGTCAAATTTTGACAGTTAAACGAAGTATAATCCAAATATTGAACTTAATTTTATATTTATAGCAATTGTTAAATCTTTCAACATAAATAAATTTTAGCTCAATTTAAAATTAATTGAATGAAATTAAAATGAGAGATGAATTTTTGTCAATTTATTTAGATAATTGTGGAGTATGATTTTAATCCATGAATTTCGAAATAAATTTCCATTATTTTTATCAATTTCGAAGTTCGTGGATAAAGATCGACCTCTGTCAATTAATTTCGGTAATCGTGCAGAAAGATCTTGATCCGTAAACTTCTAAGTTTATTTCGAAATAAATTTCGAAATGCTTGGATAAAGATATTTATCCTGTCAATTTATTTTGATAATTGTTGAGTACGATCTTTTTCCATGATAAAGACCATACTTTTCGGTTGTTGCAACAAACTGATACAGATTGATCTCTAATGATTTCTCATTTTAAATCTTAAAGTATCCTTTTTATCCTGATTTTGAACAAAATTTTGACGTTACACAATGTCAAATATTGACAGTTAATTGAAAAATAAAATAATTTATTTACAAGATAAAATTAAATTTTAAATTTGTATCAATTTTTATACCTTTCAACATGATTAATTAACTTTAGATCTTTCATTGTTTAAATTTCCTTTGGGATTTTGTAGGATTTTGACATTTAAATGAACGACAGATAATATTTACTTGTACAATGTTAATAAACATTTTTTAACAGAATAGTAAAATGCGGCAATTAAATACTTCATCGCTTAACACTTGTTATCTGAAGATATTTTTGATAGCCACCTTGATACTGGATCTACGAACTTAGACAAGATATTGACAGACGTTGAAAGATTTATTGACTGATTAGAAACGTCATCACATCTGTCAAAAAATTTTGCATTCAAACGCATTTCAATTAATCAATTCCCTTGGTAAAATGTCTTATATAAATCTTTCTGTGGATATAAATCAATATAGTATCAAATCTATGAAGCGCCAA